>NW_019154105.1:65310933-65352254 GCF_002288905.1 Enhydra lutris kenyoni | reverse complement strand
TCTCCACATCACTCGGCATCAGGGAAATACAAATCAAAACCACAATGAGATATCACCTCACACCAGTCAGAATGGCTAAAATTAATAAGTCAGGAAATGACAGATGCTGGCGAGGATGCGGAGAAAGGGGAACCCTCCTACACTGTTGGTGGGAATGCATGCTGGTGCAACCACTCTGGAAAACAGCATGGAGGTTCCTCAAAAAGTTGAAAATAGAGCTACTTATGACCCAGCAATTGCACTACTGGGTATTTACCCTAAATATACAAACGTAGTGATCCAGAGGGGCACGTGCACCCGAATGTTTATAGCAGCAATGTCCACAATAGCCAAACTATGGAAAGAACCTAGATGTCCATCAACAGATGAATGGATAAAGAAGATGTGGTATATACATATACAATGGAATACTATGCAGCCATCAAAAGAAATGAACTCTTGCCATTTATGATGACATGGATGGAACTAGGGGGTATTATGCTTAGCCAAATAAGTCAATTGGAGAAAGACAACTATCATATGATCTCTCTGATATGAGGAAGTGGAGATGCAACGTTGGGGGTTTGGGGGCAGGAAGGGAGGGAGACAAACCATCAGAGACTCTTAATCTCACAAAACAAACTGAGGGTTGGCGGGGAGAGGGTGGTGGGGTTATGGACATTGGGGAGAGTATGTGCTATGGTGAGTGCTGTGAAGTGTGTAAACCTGGCAATTCACAGACCTGTACCCCTGGGGCTAATAATACATTGTATGTTTATAAAAAAAAAATTAAAAAAAAAAAAAAAAGAAGAAGAAGAATCCTGGGTTTTTTACTTAAGGGCCCTGTCCCAGAAGAGGAAGCATATGTGCTCATTAGGATGAGCAACTGTAGGGGCGCCTGCATGGCTCAGTGGGTTGGGCCTCTGCCTTTGGCTGGAGTCAGGATCTCCAGGTCCTGGGATGGGTCCGCATCCAGCCCTGCATCCGGCTCTCTCCTCGGCGGGGAGCCTGCTTCCCGCCCCCCCCCCCCCGCCTGCCTCTCTGCCTACTTGTGATCTCTGTCTGTCAAATAAATGAATAAAATCTTAAAAAAAGAAAAGAAAAGAAAAGAGTAGACCCAAATGGCTCAGGTTCAAATTCTGACCATAAGCTCGTGTTTTGTTGTTGCTGCTTTTAGGATTTTTATTTATTTATTTGACAGACAGAGAGAGAAATCACAAGTAGACAGAGAGGCAGGCAGAGAGAGGGGAAGCAGGTTCCCCACTAAGCAGAGAGCCCAATGCGGGGCTGCATCTCAGGACCCTTAGACCATGACCTGAGCCACCCAGGCGCCGCCATAAGAGAGGTTTTTAGCCAGTTTTTCATCTATCAGCTTTGCTGTGAGGTTAAGTGAATTAAACTAAGCACTTAGAGTAGTGCGTGGCTGGATATCAGGCTGGACATCAGCCTGACTTAAACACTAGGGAGGGAAAATTGCTTTCACTTAAAAAAAAAAAAAACAAAGTGGAAGTAAAAGCCTGGGATGCCCGCACAGAAGAGGTAAGCGAGGTACCCGGAGGATCCCAAAGGCTGACTGGGGCGGGGCGGGGACGGAAGCTGGGGGCGGTGGGCGTGCGCGCGCCCGCGACAGAGGCCCATCAGTGTGCGCGCGCCCGCCACGGGTCGGTCCCAGTCACCGCCGTAAGGGGGCCAGGCCACGTCGTGAAAGTGCCGCAAACACACCCACCGCCGGCGCCGGCCGCGAGTACCGCTTGTTGGCCAGGCGTAGGTACGGGATCGGCTCCGGGTTCTTTCCCGGAGCGGCTCTGAGGCCGGAGGCGTAGATAGTTCGGGAGCACTGTTGACGCGCGGACGGCCGCAGGAACGGTTTAGCCGTCCCCAGGGGCGCGGGCATGAAGAAGTGGCAGGACAGATGCGGCCCTTGGACATCGTCGAGCTGGCGGAGCCCGAGGAGGTGGAAGTGCTGGAGCCGGAGGAGGACTTCGAGCAGTTCCTGCTGCCCGTCATCAACGAGATGCGCGAGGACATCGCGGTCCTCACGCGGGAGCACGGGAGAGCCTACCTGCGGAACAGGAGCAAGTTGTGGGAGATGGACAATATGCTCATCCAGATCAAAACGCAGGTGGAGGGACGCCTGGGTGGCCCAGTTGGTTAAGCGGCTGCCTTCGGCTCAGGTCATGATCCCAGCGTCCTGGGATCGAGTCCCACATCGGGCTCCTCGCTCAGCGGGAGCCTGCTTCTCCGTCTGCCTCTGCCTGCCACTCTCTCTGCCTGTGCTCACTCTGACAAATAAATAAATAAAATCTTAAAAAAAAAAGTTAAAAAAAAAAAAAAAACTCAGGTGGAGGCCTCGGAGGAGAGCGCCCTCAACCATCTGCAGAACCCCGGCGACGGCGTGGACGGCAGGGCGGCCAAGAGGTGCGAGAAGGCCGAGGAGAAGGCCAAGGAGATCGCGAAGATGGCAGAGATGCTGGTGGAGCTGGTGCGGCGGATAGAGAGAAGCGAGTCGTCCTGAAGGAGCGCGGGCGGTGAGGCGGGGCGGCGGCGGGGCTTGGCGATGCCGCAGCCAGATTCAGTAGCGTCCTGGGTGGTCGTCCTGCTGCAGCAGTGAAGGTGAAGCTTCAGTTTCACTGCATCCGAAATTGGGCAGGGGAAGCAAAGTTGAGGTTGAGAGGAGAATGGGTCCTTGCTACTAGCTTGGACAGGTGCTAGAGCAGATAGTGATTTTTGTGGTTTCTCCTGACTCCGCTGGTAATTAGAGAAAAATTAGAATAACTTGGAGTTTGTCTTTGTGAAACTGAAAAGTCACCTCCCGAGGGACAGTTGCTGGAGGTAGAGCCTCCTGGGCACTGAGGAGGGTGGTGGCCGGGGATGGGAAGAAAGCTTGGCCATTGAGCAAAATAGGGGTGGGTGAGAACACGGGAAAGAAACAGAGAAGTGTGAAGCTTTAGGCCTGGACTAGAAATTTCCAGGTTCTTCTAGGAGGAGGCAGTGTCAGAGGACTCTGTCTGAAAGAAGTGGCATTCTTGTGGATGGGTTTTTTTTTTTTTAATTTAAATTTTAAACCAGGATGCAGAAATCTGAGACTCAGTGTTTTGATGGTGAATTTCTTCCAGTTCTGCTTTAGGTTCTGAGTTGATGGATGCAGGTCACCTGGGCTGACACCACGAGAAAGCTGAAGTAGCTTGTTTATTCTGTTTTTGTATGTTTCTTATCTGCATGCGACAGTCTCCCTCAGGGTCAGTGGTTGTGTGAGCGAGCCAAAAGAGAATTCTTCCCTCGGATGCACAGCCAGCCAGTAAAAGACTGACATGGAGATTTTGCAGTGAGGAAAGGTAGGCTAGAGCTAAGGCTTCAAGTCCCAAACTGCCCGATGACTTACAGGTGAGGGTTTTTAAGCGCAGAATTTGGTCAGGGGGTGTCTCAGCAGGAGGATGCTGTTGATGGTTTGGAGGTGCAGTTGTGTTCACAGGCTTACTTAGTTATTCTGGTCCCACAGAGGTCTGTCTGTTCAATTTCGAGAGACTTAGAATTTGAAAAATGTCTTTTTTTTTTTTTTTTAAGATTTTATTTGTCAGAGAGAGTGCACAAGTACCGGGAGCCACAGGCAGAGGGAGAAGCAGGCTCCCCACTCTACAAGGAGCCCGATGCGGGGTCAATCCTAGGACCCTGGGGTCATGACCTGAGCCAAAGGCAGATGCCTAACTGACTGAGCCACCCAGGCGTCCCCAAAATGTCTTTCTTTTGTTAGAGATTTCATTAGGTACATCTGGTGATTCTGTGGTTAGGATAGTGTTGATCAGTGGCTTGTATACGCCTAAACGAGCTACTTGTCTGGGCATAAGTTAACGGGCTTGGATCCTTTGTGTTCCTTTGAATGATCAGCAAGTATTCCTGGGTCTTGGGCCTGGGTCTTCGTGTTTCCTGGCCAGTCCAGCTGTGCCCCGGGAAGATAAGACCTCTGGTGTTCATCCGTTCATCTGAATTAACTGGGTCTGGCTTCAGCTGGTGACACTGTAAGGGGAACGGGGCTTAGTGAAGAGTTGTTTCAGTGCTCACGTTTATTCCTATTCCTTCGCTGTATTTGGAATGTTGGGTGTGGCCTTGTGTTTTGCTGTTAACCTCTGTGACCTGATTGTTCTCTGGACCTTCAGAGGGTGCGTAGACTTGGGGCCAGAATCTTCTCTCTGTGGAGATGCATGGAAGGCACTGCTTGGTTAAAGCTGGTGACCAGCGTAGGGGTGAGACTGCTTTGGGAAGCTCTGGGAAGAACTAGAAGGCAGTTGGAGATGGAAGATGGTTGGGTGTGCATTCTGGAACTTTGATTCCTATGAGACACACGTGGGGACCTGGGTCTTGTGACATAGTGTCTGGTGTCTGTGGTGGCACCTATCAAGTGGGTTTATTTAGACAACCTTGCTGGCCCCAAATGACAAAGAAGTTTGGGTAGAGAATGACGGAGGATGCTTCTCTGTCAGAATGACCTCACATGTTACAAGGTTTTTAGAGGATCACATCAAAGAGAGTCTCCAAGGAGCCTGGGGACACTGGAGGAAGGAAAAGGTGTTATTGGGGCCCATAAAGTCCCTTCTAGTCTATCAAGGTAGACCTGACCATGATTTGAGTTCAAAGTCAGACATGTGATCGATGTGTTCATTTGCCTTGAAAAACAAAGATCTATAGAAAATCTTTTTTCAAATAAAGATGTTGTTCAGAAGACCAAAGCCAGTGTGTGTGTTAATCCATTTCTTTTGAAATGGACACTCTTCTTTCAGCGCTGCCACCAGCAAGCGGGACCGAGCTACTTGAAGTTTGGGGTTCTCATGAGCCTGGAACTGGGAGGGAGAATTGCTTACAGCAGGTGGTGTGGGGACAGGTTGACGGAACTCTCAGCTTTTAACAGAGATGAACTTCGGGCCATCATCTCGTCTCTGGCCTTGCTTCTCAGCAGCTGCGGTATGTTTAGTCTCTCAATCAGTGGGAATAGAACATGCTTTCTGTCCTATCTGAGGCACCAGGAATGTGAAGGAAAGTCCCGGATAGGGAAGAGCTGGGACGAGTAATTGCACTGCCGTGTGCTTGAGTATCCTGTGGGAGCACGAGGAGGGACTGAGCACTCATGGAGGAGACTGGAAAGCTCTTTAGAGCAAACGACTTGCCCTGAGCGTGGAGTACAACCTCTGAGAGCAGAACCCAGTGGGGGCCCCTGGAGCTCGGAACCACGGGAGCTGCAGCCCTGGGGAGACTCTGGAGGACACTGGGGGAGCCAGGTGAGAGGGGTGGGCCGAGGAGAGAGGCTTCCTCAGGGAGTTAATTCATCTGCATTGGACTGTGCTGATGGATGCTCAAAGCCATAGGAGAGGCAGGGTGCGATTTCCAGAACTGCTACACGTGATTTGATTGGAGCAAGCATGTGTTCATGGAGACAAGCTGAGATACATGTCTTGGATGACTGTACTTTATCATAGAGTCCTTTACAGAAACTGTTTCTGTCCATGGAATCCTTGTCCACGCTCCTGGCCTTCTGAGGTCTGGAGCAGGCACAGAAATAGTGCCGGGAGCCCTTGAGACCCAGGAGCAGGGGAGTGTTGGGGGTCACGTGTGTAGCGTGGGAGGCTTACTCACTGCCTGCAGTCTGTGTGTTGATGGGACTTGGGTGAAGGCGAGAATATGGGGACTGGTGCACATGGGAGTTGAGAGCCTGACCTGGAGCGGGGGAGTAGAGAGGATCCACTAGGCTTTCCTGGGGCCGAGAGTCAGAGTCTATCTGTGTCAGTCAAGGCGGCTAGGTTAAACTGTGCTAACAGGTCCCCCCCCACCAAAGTCTTGGGGCATACAGCCTGCAAGAGTTATTTCTCATTCCTTTTGATGTACACCACAGGTCACTTGCTCCACATTCTCTTAATTCAGGGAGCTGGCTGAAGGATCACCCCTCTTTGAGATATCATGGACCTTGATCAGAAAACTTAGTTGTGGGCGCTTGGGTGGCTCAGTGGGTTAAGCCCCTGCTTCAGCTCAGGTCATGGTCCCAGGGTCCTGGGATCGAGCCCCACATCAAGCTCTCTGCTCAGTGGGGAGCCTGCTTCCTCCTCTCTCTCTCTCTGCCTGCTGCTCTGCCTACTTGTGATCTCTGTCAAATAAATAAATAAAATCTTTAAAAAAAAAAAAAGAAAACTTAGTTGTAAGTTGCTTCACTGATTTAAAAACAAATGTGTTGGTGTAAAACTTGCCATACTTGTGTGTGTGTGTGTGTGTGTGTGTGTGTGTGCGCGTGTGTGCACATAGATTTTCCCTTTGATTAACTGACCACAGATTATACTCCTCCATTAGGGTGCATTTCATCTCTTCATTGTCCTAGGGCTCGATGCTAGGCCTCCTTTGTGGTCAGAGCCTTCAAGTCTGAATCATTTGGACCCCTGGCTCTAAGGCAGAGCACTGTGGCGACAAGCTGAGCGTCTTCCCTCGTGACAGAGCGTGATGGAGAGGCCTACAGGCCTTGTGCGCATTTCCTGCTTTAACTCATCCATTTGCCCCTAGTCGGATTCTGGATCCGTGGAACTGAATCCACTTCCAGGTCAGCTAGAAAATTTGAATCGCCTGTTGTCAGCAGCTGCGAAATCATTTGTCACAGATGAGCCAGTGGTGCCCAGACTCTGCCGTGAAGTCTGAGATTCTGTGTTCTCTTCCAGAAGGCCTGGGAAGTTCTCCAGCGGCCACTTGCGTCAGCTGGCTTGTGAGCCTGCCTCTTCACTCGTGTTTTGTTGCAATACGATACAGAACAATACTTTTGTTTCTTCTGAGAACAGGTGAGTGTCCCATACCCACATAGCTCACTGAACCGCCTTTCCCAGTGGCGGCTTCCATGCCAGAGAGGCCCGCTTATGCCTCATCTTTCAGACAGCACTGCTGTCCCTGCTACTCTCTGCTCCTTTATTTTGCTTCTCACTACCTGACATGTGATGATTAATTGGTGTATTGTCTGACCTCTCCGCTTGGAATGTCAGCCCCAGAAGGCAGGAATTTTGTTTACTGCTACATTCCCAGCACAGAGATGAATGCTTGGCTGCCATGTGGCTGGTGCTTAATACTCACTGAATGAGCATCAATTCGATACGTACATTACATTTAATTGTGGGGCACCTGGGTGGCTCGGTTGGTGAGCGTCAGACACTTGGTCTCGACTCGGGTCATGAGATTGAGCCTCATGTCAGGGTCTGCTTTTGATTCTCTCCCTTTCCCTGTCTCTCAAAAATAAATAAATCTTAAAAAAAAATGTAGTTGTGTCTGCTTACCAGTGCACATAACTCAAACTGAAGTTTCTAAGGCAGAAACTTTAGTGTGCTTCTTGATTCATCCCTCTTTCTCAGCAACCCCTTCCTCCTTCCTCATGCTGTCACTGAGGCTCTGACAAGAGCGTACCCTGGATTCATAGACCCCCTCCCACTGCCCTAGGCCGCTGGTGCAGCGCTCTCCTAACTGACCCCCCTGCTGTGGCTTCATGTCTCTCCTGCTCCTTACCAGTCAGCAGTGGGTGGGGCTATGTCAGGTCCCTGCTGAGAACCATTTTGAAAATTCATTTTACTGGGACCTCTGGGTGGCTCAGTGGGTTAAGCATCTGCCTCCAGCCATGGTGATGATCCCAGGGTCCTGGGATTGAGTCCCACATCAGGCTCCCTGCTCAGTGCGGAGTCTGCTTCTCCCCTTGTCTGCCGCTCCCCCTGCTTGTGCTCTCTCTCTCTCTGACAAATCAATACAATCTTTAAAAGCGAGGAGCATGAGTGGGGGGATGGGCAGAGGGAGAGGGACAGGCAGACTCCCTGATGAGAGTAGAGCTCCCTGAGATCATAACCTGAGCTGAGGTCAGACTCAACTGACTGAGCCACCCAGCTGCCCCTTGTGTCATTCATTTCTTTATGTGTGTTACTGTGTTTTATAGCCTTTGTGGCCAACCCCCCCCCCCCCCCCCCGCAAAACTCGAAGAAACAAAAAACCCCATGCATTCAAGAATGTGACTTGTTCGGACATGGAGGTGCTGTGGTCTGATGAGTGGCTGTCTGGTGGCCTGGGTGGAGGGATGCGTGGCCCATGGACCTCCGTGGTCCAGGGCAGCATGATGCTCCCTTGGTGCTGAGCCACCCACAAAAGCAGGGACAGGGCCCCACTGGCACGGGGCAGTAAGGAGGTGGTCCACCTGATCAACTGATCCGAGTCCTTTCCTTCTCCAGCTCCCTACTGGGCAGGAGCAGGAAGTAACAAATCAGGGAACTCACCGTGCTGGGGTGGGGGCACTGAGGGGGTCAAGAAGTAATCCATGTCCACCAGACCAGGAACATTTCACAAACATTTTACTGATCACAGGGGCAGCTGGAGGCTGTGGAGCACAGGGTTCTGGAAGCCAGGGGCTGCTCCCTGCCCGCCCCCTCCCCCTCCAGGGCCGCTGGGGTTCTGGGCTTGCAGGACATCAGAGGCGCCCAGCCTGCTCGAAGTACTTGTGGCAGGCAGCCGTGAGTGTGGCCACAAACACGATGAACTCGCTGAAGTTCACCTCGGCATCCCCGTTGGCGTCCAGGTCTTTGAGCAGTTTGTCCACGGCGTCCCTGTCCCTTTTAGTCTAGAGACAGAGGCCGGGGTCAGTGGGTGAGAGGCCCATGCACTGCTGCCTGGTGGGGGGGCGGGGGAAGGGTGGGGGGACACCGACAGGTTGTGTCACTGGGCTCCGGGAGGCCAGGAGCCAGGGTTGGGTTTAGGGCCAATCGGAATTGTGTGGTGCAGTTCGGAGGCAGCGTTTGTCTTACTGGCAAGTTTGGAAGGGGGTGTCTTTGGACTGTTTAAGATGCTTTAGAAGGGGGACCACCCCCAGGATGTGCTGCCAGCCTGGCGGGGTCACTTTAGGAGATCACGTCTGGGCCATGCCCTGCACACCTGTCCCGGCCACAAGCCTCTGATTCTCAGAATGGGGAAATCCAAGCTGGGGTGAGAGGTGGGGAGGAGGGGTGGGCAGGGGTGCTGCGGGAGCTGCCGCCATGCCCCAGCCTCACTGGAGACCCCCCTGCCACGCGCAGCCACCCACACTGGGGCTCCAACAGCCCCCCAGGACGGCAGCTCCCAACTGCACCAGGAGGTGGGCTTCCCCATCAGCTGGAGGCCTGGGGGCCTATGACCGTGAGCCCTAGCTTTTACAAGCACCTTGCTGAGGATCCCAGGCTTAGCCACCGGTTCTCAAATTGTGTTCCCGGGCCACCTGCCTCTGCCCCTCCAGCAACCCCCAGCTTTTGGGTTCAAAATCTCCATGGGTTAGACTCAAACTTGGCTTGTTATCAGAACATCTGCACCATGCCCGATTCCTAACCGGTGCAGGGGCGTTCAGTGAGCATCCGGGTTTGAGACTGTTTGCGGTGATATTAAGTTCAAAAGGAAATTAAATTGCATATTTAGAATTTCATACACATTAGCTTTGAGCTTTTGACTGGGGAAAAGGCAGAAAGGGAGAGGGAGAGTGTGCTGGGGGAGGGGATTTCTTGCCTCCACGTTTCTGTATTTTTACATTTTCGACCACAAACACATTTATAAGAGACAAAAACAAATGAACTTCATTTAAAGATCTATACCCTCACTACATTTACATACTGAAGCGCTCAGTGTGTTTGAAGGCTAAAAATCTTAGGCTTCCATTTTCAAGAATCAGCTCAGGGTAGATCCATTAGAGGGCAGGAGGTGGGGTTTGGTGGGGCCAGGGAGGAGGCAAGAGGGGAAGGGGAGGAGTGGAGAAGAAGGGGAGCTGTAATTGAAGAGCAGAGGGGAAGAGAAGGACAGTAAGGAAAGGGAAGGGAAGAGGGGGGGGAGGGAAAGAGGGAAGGAGTGGGGCAAGGGTGAGGACCTGGAGGAAGGGAGGGAGAGAGGAAAGGAGGGGGAGAAGGGGAGGGCGGGGTAGAGGAGAGAAGAGGAAGAAAAAGAGGAGGGAAAAGGGGGAGAGAGGAAGGGAAGGAAAAGAGAGGAGAAGGGAGGGAGGAGGAGAGTAGAGGGAAGGAGGAAGAAGGAGGGAGGAGGGGGAGAGTGGAAGGGAGGGGGAAGAGGGGAGGAAGGGGAGGGGAGGAGGGAGGGGAGGGAAAGTGGAGGAAGGAAAGGGGTAGAGGGAGGGAACGGGAAGAGGACGGAGCCAGAAGAGGCAGCCAGAGGGTCAAGAACCGAGAGGAGCATAATGGGGAAAGGAGGACCGAGAGGGGAGCCCCCTGTTTTGAGGTCCCTGAGGAGGTCTCCCTTGGGCAGATCCAGGTCCAGGGGCTCCAGGCAGATAAGTGCCAGGTGGGACCTCCTCCCATCTGTACCCCTGTCAGCCCTGCTAACACCACTCGGGGGATGCTGGGAGGACACAGCCAAGCAGACAGGAGGGCAGGGGTGTTCATGGCCAGCCGCCTCGGAGGGGTGCAGCGGTGAGGGACCAGCAAACCCAGCCTCACCATCCCTACTGCTCAGGTTCAGGTTTGCAAACCACCCCCCACCCCTAGCTCTGCCACTGGGCCCCTGCTGAGAAAGAATCCTGGTGGCTCTAACTTCATGTGTCAGGGACTGAGCTGGCTACTCCAGCTCCCTGCTCCTAAAGACCTCAGCCCCGAGGGCAACAGATCCGCTCCTGGGAGGGTGGTCTTGCCTTCCAGCTGCTCCTTCTGCAGCCCCTTGGCCCTCTCCTGCCCTCCTTTCTCCTGCCGGCCAGCCCACCGTCCTCCCTGACCCTCCCCGCCTGCCCCCGCCCCAGGCTCTGCACCCTCACCTGCAGGAAGCCGGGGAGCTCCTTCTCCATGAGCACCTTCAACTCCCCCTTGGTCAGGCTCTGCTTGCTGCCCTCCACACCCGCATAGCGGGCAAAGACGTCAATGATCATGCCCATGGCTGTCTCCAGTTCGGTCATGGTGCTGGACTTGGACCCACCTTCCTTCTGGGAGCTGGCACGAGAGAGGAAACTTTCCCAGGGCAGCTTCTTGGAGCTTTATAAGGCCCAGCTGGTATTGACTCAGAGGGTGGGACGGATGGCAAGCCCTGCCCCTCCCCGCACCCCCCCGCCCCCGTGCGCTGCTCAGTTCCCCAGAAATTGTGCGGGCACGACTTCCTGTCTGAGCCCTCCCCCAGCCCACACCCTGGACGGTGGGACGGATGGCAAGCCCTGCCCCTCCCCGCACACACCCCGCCTCCCCCCTTCGCTGCTCAGTTCCCCAGAAATTGTGCGGGCACGACTTCCTGTCTGAAGCCCTTCCCCAGCCCACACCCTTGACGGGTGGGGTCAGCAGGGTAAGAGGGTGCCTGGCGAATGTTTGTTGAGTGACTAAGGAATGGGTGGAGTGGTCCTGTCCGGCCACATCTGGTGGGCGGGCCACATCTGGCGGGCCAGCGGGAGGGAGGTTGCACGAGGGAAATGTTGGACTAAGCAGGGTTTTGCTTCCGTGGCGCTTTGCAGAACACTTCGTGGAGGACAGCCATGCACCTCTGTCCCACTCCCCAAACACACAGCAGTGACGGGTCTGGGAGGCAGACACTGCCAGCTAGCGGACCAGATGAAGGGCTGCCCGGCCCCACCCTGCTAGGCTCCCCAGAAACCCCTGCATGCTCTCTCCCTGTGCCTTGGAGGGTGGCCCCATGGTGCAGTGATTTCCAGACCCGAAAGTGGACTCCTCTTTGTTTCCTGATTGTGGATGTTGAGGACTCAGTCTGCAAGAACCGCAGGGGCGGGTAGTAGGCTGTGACTGAGCTAGAATGCCCTGGGCACAGAGCTGCCCCTCCCTCAGTCCCCAGAGGTAGCCCCAGGGGTGGCATGGGAGTGGGGGGAGGGGCGGCTGTTGCTGGGAATGCCTGCAGGCCCAGGCACCGAGGGAAGCCCTGCTCAGAGCCTGCAGGTCAGGGTGGAGGGGAGAGGAAGCCAGTTACACTCAGCGGGCTCAGCCCCAGCCTGGCAGTCCTTTCTGCTTTGGACACACTGCCTTTCCCACGTCTCCTGCAGGGGATCATTTGGGAGCAAGGAAAGGTCAGTCCACTCTGCTGCGCTGGACAAGGCCCTCCTAGGATGAGACTCTAGGTTTCCAGCCAGCCAGTGGTGCCTCCCAGAGGGCATCCCGAAGTAAGACACCGCGTTGTGACACTTGGTGAAAAGGAAGGGTGTTCAGGGCTGTCACAATGGGGCTCATGACTGTCTCAACGGGGGCCGGGGGCCGCTGGCTCAGCTTGCAACTCAGCAGAGCCGGCCTGGGTGGCCCAGGAGCAGAGCCAGTGGGGGTCAGAGGGTGGGAGGGTATTACTAAGAGGAGGCTGACAGGGTTGGGGGATTCTGGCCACAGGCAAGCCCAGGGCTCACCCGTCAGAGTGGGGGATAAGGAACTTGGGCAGGCATCAAGGGTAGGGAGGTGACTTCCTGACTCTTCGCTACAGCCGGGCTGGGCAGGCGGAAGATAGATGGGACCAAGGATGAGGCAGGATTGCTGAGCAGCCTGATGAAGGGGGGAGTCAGCCAGACTCCTGGGGCAAGACCTGGCAGGGAAAAGAGGCCCCCCCCCCGACTGGGGGCCCAGGGGGTGGCCGGCCTGTGCTCTCTAGGGGAGGGCCTCCCGGGAGCTGTGGGGGCAGCAGGGCAGGCGGCGGGGAGGGAGCAGCACAACACCTGCAGGGCTCTGACCCCCGCTGGCACTCTCAAACCTACAGTCACCTTCCTTGCTCAAACACAGATGCTCCCCCAGCCCCCCAGAAGATTTAGTGATGAGTGTGTGGTTTTTTCCCCCCCAACGTTGTCATTTCAAACTTGTTGCAGAAGTCAAAGTAAGGCCACTCAAAGACCTCTCCTGGTGGAGATCTTTGTAGGGATTAAAATAAAAGTGGGGGTGCCTGGGTGGCTCAGGGCAGCATCCCGGGTCCTGTTGGGCTCCCTGCTGAGCGGGTAGTCTGCTTCTCCCATTCCCTCCCCTTGTTCATTCTCTTTCTCAAATAAATAAAATCTTAAAAAAAAAAAAAACGTGGTTAGATGATCCCTGGTTGAGTGAGCACAGAAGAGAACGCCTGATTAAAGGTCACTAATACCTCGATGTAGGTAACATGGGGGTAGGCAACTAACTTCCCAGACCAGTTCTTAACTCTTAAACATTTAACAGAAACCGCTGTTAAAAAGAAAAACTACTGGGTGCCTGGTGGCTCAGTGGGTTAAGCCTCTGCCTTTGGCTAAGGTCATGATCCCAGGGTCCTCGGATTGAGTCTCCCGTTGGGTTTTCTGCCCAGCAGGGAGCCTGCTTACCCCCTGTCTCTCTGCCTGCCTCTCTGCCTACTTGTGATTTCTCTCTCTCTCTGTCAAATAAATAAAATCTTAAAAAAAGAAGAAAAAGAAAAACTACCCACAGCCCACTGACTTCAAGTCCTGGAAACAGGCAGAGTGACATTCCTCTAGGGACTCAGCTGTCCTGATGTTAATGCTTTACTAGGGCAAAAGGCAATCCTTTAGCCAGAGCCCCAGGATCCTGTGAGTCTACCTTAACCTATAAAAATTCCTTTGGAAACTTGCTTTATCTCTGCCCCCCCTAGATACAATTGGCAATCATTCCCCAAGCGTCTGACCCACCGATAACCATCTGAAGGGTCTCATGACTCAGGTTTTATTAGACTACTAAATGACCTTTTCCCAACAGCAGCTAGCCCCCTCAAAGTCCTGGAAGCCTTGCTTCCAAAATTCCTTAGAGACGTATGCGCGTATGCTCTCACTAACACCCTCCCAACTTGAAAGTATATAATGGGCCACTCCTCATGACCCCAGTGCAGTTCGTTCTGCCTGTGGGTCGGTCCTGTCCTTCTGATTTAATAAAACCATTTTGCACTGAACATGTGTCAAGAATTTTTTCTTGGCTGTCGGCTTCGAACTCTAACATTTCCTATATCAAAATCACAGGCCCAAATTGGTGTCACTGGCTGAGTCCCCAACCCGGCCCTTCATAGCTAATCTAGCTACAGTTCCAACAACCCCCAGAAACCCTAGTCCTAGCCCGTCAGGAATGCTCTGAGCAGCCCAATAAAGGAGCTGGGCTGTGGGCTAACTGGCATGAGACCCCTTGTCCTCCTCCTCCCAAAGTCAAGTGTGCTTATCTAGAAGAGCCTTTTCTTTTGCTAATAACATCTCCCTGCACCCTCTTTCGTAGGAAAACCTTTCATTTCGCACAACTCCTGGGAGCTCCCCTCAGCTGGCTTGCTACCTGGGTGCTGTCTGGTTCCTGAATCGTTTAACAAAGCCAGTTCGAGCTTCAAATGCACTGGGTTGGATTTTGTTTTTTAACCCTGCATTTATCTGGAAAGGTAGTTTCTTCCCAAAAGGAGATGGTGAGTTGCATCATACAGAAACCCCCTTCTGACCCTGACCAGGTCAGGGGGATTTTTCTTCCCAGCCTCCAGGCCCCAGGCGCCCTAAGATCCCTGGTGCCTGGGCCTCCTTTACAGCATGGGGATTCAGTGGTGGTGGTGGGGGCGGTAACAGGAATATCAGCAAGGAAGCAGACACCCAGGGGTTACGGATCTGGGAGACTGCTGTCTGTGTGGGGCCAGCCCCCAGCTTCCTGGGAAGGGACAAGCATGTCTCTTCTGAGCCTCTGAGCCGGCTGAGCTGGGAGAGAAAAGCATTCTGCATCACCACAAATCCCCACCCCTACCCCCATGCCCTTCTCATGCTCCCCCATAATCTGCTGACAGTGGGGAAGGGTACTGGGTCGCCAGCCACCATCCCTGGCCAGCCACCCACAGCTCACCACCCAGCAGGCTGGGCCAGACCTCTGCATGCATGTGGGCCCTCCCACGTCCAGCACCGGAGGCCAGAAGAAGAAGTGGAATTACGACCTTCCTACACACCATGCAGGGCAAAGAGGAACCACTGAAAGACCGAGGGGCCCAGGTAACCATCACCAGGAAGCCGCTAGAAGCCTAGGACATTGCCCCAGTTCTAAGGGGGATGGGCGGCCAGGAAATGTCTCGGTGGGTCAGGGAGCTTTGGGGTGGGGAAGGCAAGGCGTGGTCTGCTGGTGGGAACAGTTTGCTAGACTCTGGAAGTCTGGGTCACTCTGAGAAGGACGTCTGTGCTCAGCAAACACGACCAAGGCCCCTCCTGTGTGGCCCCAGGTCAGCACACCCCCGCCAGGCACAGGCCCCAGACCAAACCATGTTGGTGCAGCGAGTTCTTCTTCTTCTTCTTCTTTTTTTTTTTTTTAAAGATTTTATTTATTTATTTGTCAGAGAGAGAGAGAGGGAGAGAGAGCAAGCACAGGCAGACAGAATGGCAGGCAGAGGCAGAGGGAGAAGCAGGCTCCCTGACGAGCAAGGAGCCCGATGTGGGACTCGATCCCAGGACACTGGGATCATGACCTGAGCCGAAGGCAGCTGCTTAACCAACTGAGCCACCCAGGCGTCCCGCGAGTTCTTCTGAGCAAACTCCCCACCCCCACCTGGGCCCCAGCCCCGGGAGGCAAACCCTGACCTCTGGAGTGCCTGGCCAGACAGGGGCCTTAGAGGGAGAGGCAGAGAGCACAGGTGCAAGGGGCCCCAGGCCAGGGAGCAGCCTGAGGAGAAAGGGAAGTCTGCGCTGGGACCTGAGGGAAGGGGAGTGCAGCAAAGAACAGAGGCAGGAAGAACTGTGGCTCTGGAGAGCTGGGAAGTTGGTGGGGGGTGATTGGAGGGGCAACAGGAAAGGCTCCCTGGGAGCCTGTCTCACAGCCCTTAGGGCACAGTAGAGCTCCTGAGGGACTTTAAAGGCCAGCTATCAGGGCCCCACTCCCCCAGAGCTGCGCTGGCCCAAAGCTTCCCAGCTTACCCTGCCCAGCAGCCCGCTGGAGACCACTGGTCCGCAGGGTTTTCCGCTGGGAAGAGACATGGTCAGATTTACCTTTTAGGCAACCCTAGCAGCTGGTAGGACAGTCAGATGAGGAGGGTGAGGCTGGAGGCAGGGAGGCCGGGGAGGAGGCTGCAGAGTAAGGAACCCTCCAGGCACACAGGCTCAGGGTTCCTGCAGCCGCAGCCCAAAGCACACCTGGGGACGGGTGGAGGCCTCAACAGGGTGCAGAGATGAGAAGAAAGATGCGGGCCTCACCATCTGATCCATGCTTTGTAGAAGGGGAAATTGAGGCTTAGGGCGAGGATGTGGGTGAGCAACCCTAGGTCCCTCTCCACTCTCACTGTACAAACAGCTCCCGGGCTGAACTGATTTTGTCCTTGGTGATGTATCTGACAAATATTTGCTGATGGAGGAGGTTGACAGAGTGGAGGAAGTGAGTGATTGTTTTGTTTTGTTTTTTTTAAGATTTTATTTATTTGACAGAGAGAGATTGAGAGAGAGGGAACACAAGCGGGGGGGGGGGGGTGAGAGAGGGAGAAGCAGGCTTCCCCTTGAGCAGGGAGCCCAATGCAGGGCTAGATCCCAGGACCCAGGGATCATAACCTGAGCTGAAGGCACACGCCCCACTAAGGAAATGAGTTTCTTAGGAACCCCAGGTGTCAGGGGTCCTATACCACATAGCTGTGGGGGCAGGGGCCTGGTCTCAAGCCCAGGCATGTGGCTCCTGGGGAAGGCGGTGACCAGCCCTGCGCCCCGGGCAGCTGCCTGTAAACCCCCTTCTCCAGTCCAGAAAGCCAAACTCCATCTGCTACCCCTGCTTGTCTTCTTCTGAAGCCTGGAAGTGATGCCTGGAGCAGCAGCAGCCATGCTGCCACCACGTGGATGAGGTTAGAATGGGTTCTTGGTGCTTGTTTTGTGGGGCTGCTGTGACGCACAACCACAGACAATAGAAACTGCCACTCTCACAGATCTGCGAGTCCAAAATCAAGGTGTGAGCAGGGCTGCTCCTTCTTGGGGCCTCAGAGGAAGACCATTGCCTGCCGCTTGCCTGGCTTTTGGAGACGGCCTGAAATCCTTGGCTTTCCTGGGTGTGCAGCCACTGAACCCTGCTCCTGCCTGTGTTAAATGCTGCCAAAGGGCCTTGATGGAGAGAAAAAGCCCACCCTCCTGGCCATCTCCGAGTGCCCGGAGCCCCACAGCCTCCAGATCGGGGCGTGGGGGGGCTCCCCTCTGGTCTTCTCCAGGGCCACACCTTAGGAAACTTGGCTGTTTTCTTATGCGAGTCAAGACTTGCAGGTGATAGGTATGGGAAAACCCGTCACAGTCTGCTCAGAATCAAGGTCTAGGCTGGCGGTGGCAGAGGGGACTAGGGACACGTTTCCATGTCTTCAAACCCAGGCCTGCTGACTCAAATTAATGTGTTCATGTCCTTCAGATGGCTCTCCCAGGATCCCCCTGATGCTAGTGTGAATTCTGCCTCATGATCTATCTTAAGCAGAAGCACTGGGGGTTCTGGGACATGTGTGAGGGGCGGCAGGAACCTGGCTCCCGCCCGTGGTGCGGGGCTGCCTGGGGCAGGGCACCTGGGGCCTACCTGGCCTTGACCCTGCCGGGCCGCTGACCTGCTCAGTGACTCTGGTGAGTCTCTTCTCCTTTCAGGACTACTTTTCTCACCTGTAAAATGAGGGGTGCAGATTAGACCCGCTCCAGGACTCTGAGCTCCCGAATCTCATGTTCTCAGCCAAGGTACCTGTCACCCTTGGGGTGCAGTGTGTGCTGAGGGTACTTGGACCACCAGGATTTACAAAGTGTTTCTCTTGGGTTGGAGAAACTCACAGAAATGTTCAAGCTAAAGCAGGAGCCTTGTGGTGAACACCTGTGATTTCCATCCCTGGGGCCCATTCAGCTGGGTCCTGGTAGCCCCGGCAGCCAGCTGTGGGGTCGTGCCCCCTGACCTGTGTGAGCTGGGCTCCAGTCCCCTCCTCTAGCTGGGTCCTGAGTGACCACAGGGGAGTGCTGGTTTGAGCACACCAAGAAAAAGGAGCTGAGAGTCGGAGGAGAGGCTGTGATCTCACTGATGTGCCAGGGCACTTGAGTCCGTAAGCCCTGCATTTCCGGGCTGTCTGTCCCCCACCCAGCACTTCCTAGCCCCGCAGAGCTGAGTGTCCAGTTCTGGGCCAAGACCTCTGGTGTGGGGTGGGGGAGCTGAGGCCTGGGTCAGACCTGCCTGGGTTTAAGTCTCAGGGAGAACATTGCTGGGGGTTCCCAGTACACCCCTCTGTCCTCCCGCAAGCACTAGTGGGCGCTGCAGGGGATCGCGTGAATGCCTGTTCTGTGTCTCACTGTGCCTTTCCCCTCTGTTAACCTGCCAATGGGTGAACTGCATTCCTGGACTGAGGCCGAGCACCTGGGAGGCCCCATGGTCTGCTGAGCACAGCCGTCACCAAGGGCTGCCCTCTCATGGGAAGAAGGGACGGAACGGATCTGCTGACGTGCTCTACACTGACACACTCTGCAGTGAACTCCAGACTGACCGTGGCACCTCTGGGTCGGTCCAGGGCTGACCTGCCTGCACATCTCACCAGCACAAGGCACCTGCTGGGTAGCATTCAGGGCAGGTCACAGCCCGAGCCTGCTGAATGCTGAATGATAAAGCCTCTGGACTGTCGGCAGAGGGCTGCCCAGGGGCTGGGGGTAGTGGAGTGGTGGTGAGCTCACCACCACCACCAGGAACCAGGTGAGTGGCTGTTTCACCAGAAAGCCACAACCCTGCCATCTTGTGGGGGCTTTTCAGGTCACCTTCCCAGGAAAGCTGTAGGGAGAAAGGGCCTCTGGATCATGGTTCATAAACCCATTCTCACCCAACACAGAATTTCAGAATCACGTATATTGCTCCAGGAGGGGTCAGGGGATAGGGCAGGGTGACCTGGGGGACAAGGCCATGGAGGGGTCAGTGGTCCCAAGCACATGGAGTTCAGGACTCTCAGGGGGAAGCAGGGAGGCTGCTGGGGAAGGGGCATGTGGACTGTGGTTGGGGTGTTCCCCAAGGAAATGTTCCAGAAATGGAATGTCAGTGCTGATGCACTTCTTGCTGCCGGCTTCAGAGAGAACCGCAGAGAAGCTTACATTAACTCAACCAGAGGCTGGAGAGCAGGAGAGAAGCACGGACCTGCCTACAAGAGCCAGAGGGATAAGGGCCATGGTGTGCCCTGGGGGTCCCAGCAGCAGGTGCCTCTCTTCATGTCACCCATCATCAAAGAAAAGAGACCTTTCGTGAGCCACTCCCCAGTCACCTCATTCCTCTGCTCCGCTCCACAGCAGAATTCCTTCACAGTGCTCCCCTTCTTGCTCTCCATTCTTACCCCTTTAAGTGTCCCACTCAGAGGCATTGGGCAAAGGCCCTGGGGCCATCACATGCTCATCCTGGCTAGGGAAGGGCTGGAGTGGTGAAATCGTAGAGGTCTGCCCACCCTGCCCTTTGCAGTCTATGGTGCTGACCTTGAATTTGGTTCCAAGTGATAACTAAAATCTCCAACAGATGCCAGAAAGGTGCTGAAATATTATCTCAAAGGTGCCAAGGGAGAACGTGTGTCAACCTAAAATCACACACCTGGCAAGACTATCTTCCAAGGAGGAAACACAAATTCGAGTAAATCCACCATCGTTGCTCCTCACAAAATGCAATTCTAAAATATGAATTCCAGGGTGCAGACTGGCCACCCTGGAGGCAAGAAAAGAATGAGGAGCAAAGAAATTGGTAAATATGTGGGTAAATATAAATAAAAATGGATTATTAAATAGAACAATATTATTTCTAATGTGTATTTAAAAAAAACCTAGCATATCAGAAGTTTCCAGATCCTTGTGTATTTTAGGAGCATAGAGATGCCAATAAATTAAATTTTGGTAAGCTAATTATGCATGTACAGATTTTGAAGAAGATAATTAAAGAAATAGAAAAAGAGTACATGAGGGTTTTTTTTTTATTTTATTTACTTATTTTTTGAGAGAGATAAAGAGAGAGAGATCACAGAGAAGAGGGAGGGAGCAGCAGATTCGCTGCTGAGCAGGGAGCCCAATGCAGCGCTCGAACCCACAACCCCGAGATCATGACCTGAGCTGAAGGCAGACGCTTAGCAAACTAAGCCACCCAGGTGCCCCAAATATATGAGTTTTAAGCCAGTAAGGCATGGAGTGGGGCAGAGGGAGAATAAATTTAAAAAATCTTAGTCCACGGCTGCCTGGGTGGCTCAGTGGGTTGAGCCTCTGCCTTCAGCTCGGGTCATGATCTCAGGGTCCTGGGATTGCGTCCTGCATCGGGCTCTCTGCTGGGCAGGGAGTCTGCTTCCTCCTCCCTCTCTCTCTCTCTCTCTGCCTGCCTCTCTGCCTCCTTGTGATCTCTCTCTGTCAAATAAAATCTTTAAAAAAAAACAAAAACTTAGTCCATAGTAAGGCAAGAAAAGAAATGAGAAAAGTGGAACAGGTCAAAATAAGATGGTAAAAATAAATCTCAATATATTAGCAATTACAATAAATGTATGAGGGTGTGATTCTCAAGCCAAAAGACAAAGATTGTTGACCGGGATGAAAAAATCCGAACCTAACAAAATCAAGACACACACGGCTTACAAAAAACATCCTTAAAAAAATGTAAGGACACAGGGGTGCCTGGGTGGCTCAGTGGGTTAAGCATCTGCCTTCAACTCAGGTCCTGATCCCAGGGTCCTGGGATCGAGTCATGCCTCAGGCTTCCTGGTTGGTGGGAAGCCTGCTTCTCTCTCTCCTCCTGCAGGCTGCTCCCCCTATTTGTGCCCTCTGTCAAATAAATAAATAAAATCTTTAAAAAAATGTTAAGGACACAGAAAGATTGAAAATAAAATGGTAAACAATCCCAAGGCAAACAGTAACCCACAGCAAGCTGGGGTAGCTTACAACAGCAGACAGAAATGGTTACTCAGGGGGCGCCTGGGTGCCTCAGTGGGTTAAGCCTCTGCCTTCAGCTCAGGTCATGATCCCAGGGTCCTGGGATCGAGCCCCGCATGGGGCTCTCTGCTTGGCAGGGAGCCTGCTTCCCTTCATCTCTCTGCCTTGCCTCTCTGCCTACCTGTGATCTCTGTCTGTCAAATAAATAAATAAAATCTTAAAAAAAAAAAAAAAAAAGAAATGGTTACTCAGTTCTTGGGTGTCTACCTTCAGCTTGGGTCGAGATCCTGGAGTCCTGGGATCGAGTCCCACATTGAGCTCCCTGCTCTGCGGGGAGTCTGCTTCTCCCTCTCCCTCTGCTGCTCACCCTGATTGTGCTCACAAACTCTGTCAAATAAATAAAAAATATATATATAAAAAAGAAAGAAACAGTTACTGACAGAGTATCGCTACAAAGGGATAAAAGCACCAATGCACTTACTCGCAGAGCATCCAACTGCCCAAAGAACCTACAGAACTCCAGGGAAAACCTGACAGTCTGCCAGCAGAGGGTGTTCTACAAGCCTCACCCCCACTGACCCCTCAATTGAGCCCCTAAGAGGCCTGCTTTGTCAGGCAGGGGTTTTACGGGAGCACATTAAAGGAACTCCTCATCTGTTCTTCTCTGCGCCGTGGCGTGTAGTGTGTAAAGTGTATACCACACACCTCTGCCTGTGGGGCTACGGAGTGTGGGTGGGCATGTGGGACTTAGAAGATACAGAGTAAGTGACCAGACAGGGCGCCCCAACCCTGGTTCAGGACGCCCTTGACTGCCCAAGTATTGCATCGTGGGTGTTGCCAGATGACCATGGGGAAGAAGACCGAAGATGGAGTTCATATCTTGGTACCTTTCCCCAGTGGGGGAGAGTGTCTCAGGGCCTGTCTGGAACCCAGAGATCTTCCACTGTCTAAGCAGACTCAGTCTACACACAGGACCCTCTTGTAAGTCCCAGCGTAGTCGGAGCTCCCCCTGAATTCCCTGAGCCTAGGAAAAGGCCTGTTGCACCTTGCCTCGAGGGCCAGCACTGAAATTGTCTTAAGGGCTGAGTGGTTACTTGACATGAATTGGAGACAACTGGAATGTCAAGCCCCAAGGAAGCTCAAAGACAAGAGAGTGCAAAACTGTCATCTTCTGGAGGCCCAGACACATTCGGCCAGAGTCACAGAGCCAGCTTCTCCTCCTGGGTGAGTTCCGGGGGACACCGCACCCACCATGTCCTCACCTGAACAATGGACAATAAAATGACCTCTCAAATTTGGGAAAATTAGATAATGATGTGAAAGGGCAAACCCCAAGTAGATTTTTCTAATACAGACTTTTATTTTCTCATTCCACACGTCCAAAGCACTGTCACTGGACAGGCTATAGGAACTTGGCTGTGGGACAGCAAAAGCTGGATCCAGGGATGCCTGGGTGGCTCAGTGGGTTAAAGCCTCTGCCTTTGGCTCAGGTCATGATCCCAGAGTCCTGGGATTGAGCCCCGCATCGGGATCTCTCTCCGCTCTGCGGAGAGCCTGCTTCCTCCTCTCTCTGCCTGCCTCCCTGCCTACTTGTGATCTCTGTCAAATAAATAAATAAAATCTTAAAAAAAAAAAAAAGCTGGATCCAGGCACACTGCGCTTTTGGTCCCTTGAGTGATTTTAGGGTTGGACCTGTTCCATCCCATTTGCATCCTAGAGACTGACTTTATTCCTCATGAGTTCGATGCAAGCAAAGATATTGATACCAACTACCACTGGTTAGAAAAGGAAGTGGATTTTAAAATGGAAATAAAAGCATATTTGCCTTAATAGGGACAACACACTCAGACAGGGATTCCCCAAGAATTCCCCCTCCCATTTTCACCCCTGGCCCTCTCCATCTGACACCGCTGAGGTCACCCACAGTCTTGCCTGAGGGGACAGCCAGGACAGGGGCCTCGGAGGCTGGGGGTCCTGGGAGGGGTTATGCCGTCCTCAGCCCTGACAACCCGGCCCTGCCCGGCTGCACACATAGCACTCCTGGCATCATTTGTTGCTGAAGCCACGGCAAAACCTACAGGACCTTCCCCCCCCCCCCCCCCCACTGTGATGTCAATTACATTTTAGTTCAAAGACCACATAAAATGATTTCTATGTTCTCTACAGGCACCCTTCTAGCAAAGGACTACAGCCCCGGGTGCCGGTGGGACGGGATATCAGCTGCTGCAATTCCCATAATGACAAACTCACGAGCAGCCAGAGGAAGTGGAGGCAGGGAGGTGAGCCAGGTCCCCAGTTCCCCTCTGTACAATCCCAGCAATGGGGTCTCTAACTTCACTCACAGCCCCGCCTCACCCATCTCCCACACCACACGCCTATTTCCTAAAGCCCAAACATAAGGTGTTGTCTTCCTGCTCAAACCTTTCCGTGGCTCCCCATCACTCCGCTTCTCAGTTTCCAGCGAACCCTCCTTAACCTACTCAAAATGTGGTCCCTTGACCAGCAGCACAGGCATGGAGGGGGGGGCTTGTTAGAAATGCACAACATCAGGTCCTTAACCATAGGATCAGACCCTGCATTTTGGTAAGATCCCATGAGTTCCGACGCACTTGAAGGTTTTTTTTTTTTTTTTATGATTTTATTTATTTGACAGACAGAGATCACAAGTAGGCAGAGGGAGGCAGAGAGAGAGGAGGAAGCAGGCTCCCTGCTGAGCAGAGAGCCTAATGTGGGGCTCGATCCCAGGACCCTGAGATCATGACCTGAGCCGAAGGCAGAGGCTCTAACCCACTGAGCAACCTAGGCACCCCCACACTTGAAGTTTGAACAGCACTGCTTTAGGGGCTTGGGACAGAGCTGGAAGCAGCCCCGGTTATGACTCTAGTGAGTGGTAGGTCATTTTATTTTATTCACATTGTTTTGTTTTTAAGATTTTATTTGTCAGAGAGAGAGCACAAGTAGGCGGAGCAGGAGGCAGAGGGAGAAGCAGACTCCCCACTGAGCAAGAAGCCTGAGGCAGGACTCAATCCCCTGACCCTGAGGTCATGACCTGAACCAAAGGCAGATGCCTAACCAACTGAGTCCCCCAGATGCCCTGGGTAGGTCATTTTAAAAATTAAACAGTATCTTTCCTGTCACACATTCGGGAACCCTATTCCGAACACGGTGACATATGCCCTGGTACGAAGTACTCGATGGCACGCGCAGGCCAGCCAGGAGCACAAACACCGCAGAGGCAGAAGCAGGGACTCACAGGATCAAGTTTAACCTCTTCCAGGTCATACACAGACCTCTACAACCATGCCCACCTCCCTTCCTGCCTCTCTGTGCCCTGCAAACATCCACAAACCCTATCATGTCCCATTTCGACCTCCTGAGAGACTCCCAGAGTTGGTTCCGAGATGCCCATTCCCTGTGCCTGGGGTGCCGTTCGGGAGGCTGAGCTCAAGCTTCTGGGCCCAGACTAAGAGTCGCTTGGTCCAAAAAGCTTTCCCACACTCCCCAATGCTCAGTGGACTCCCTCTTTAGTGCTCCCACTGCAGTACAAGCACAGGGTACCTACATCTCCTTGTCTGCCGGCAGCAAGCCTGGGACCACAAACCACATTACTACTAGGACCATCTTACCCTTTCAAAACTGCCCCCATTTGGCGAACGACACGGCTAGCCTCAACAGGTGCTCAGGCCATGAGCCTCAGGACCACAGCTAGATCCTTGCGCACCGGCGTCATGCCTTAGCAACACTTTCAGAACGCAATCCACACACCCGCCAGCACCTGCAGGGACCACTGTACCCCAAGCACCCCCAGCTGCTTGTGCCCTGCCTCCCCCCCACCTCACCCTTGCTCCAACCCCCAACTCATTCCACACTTCTCTCTTTGCCCCAGTGTCGCTGCATCAGGTATGTCACCCAACCACCCTGTATAAAACAGCAACCCCTCCCTCCCCAATACCCCTTCTCTTTTTTCTACAGAACTTACCACTACCTGACACATACAGTTTCCTTCCTGCCTTAGCACGACGGGACACTGCTCTAAGCTTACAAATGTCAGATCCAAGGCTCGCACTTTGCCCACCAAGGCACCCCAGCCAACCGCAGGCACCCAGCTTATGTGGCAAACCAAAGACCAGCACCGGGGGTGCTGTACTGTGATTTTACATTAACAGAGCTGTCTTAACCCACTGGATCATCTCTCCTGGAAATTCCTAGTGTCTGGCAGACTCTGGAGGGGCCCATGGTCACGGTGAATGTTAAGTGACTGAATGAATTGCTCTGAAGGCAGAGGCCAGCCCAAATGCTTTCCTGAGGCTGTATCTTCTCTCCTCTCCTGTTATAGTCCCTACAGACCAAACCCTTCTCTGGCCTCCAGGCTTTTGAGCACATTCCCACTGGACATTCATTTGACAATAACGACAATCAAAGAGAAACTTTTATTCTGAAAAGAATTTATTCCTCTCACCTCTTCTTGGCCAAGTCAATGGCTTTGGTTATTTGCACAAAGGTTCTAAAAACTGGCTTTCAGCATTTGTTTTTCCAGGCAACTGAACTTTATCAAAGAAAGCTAGAGCTCTGATCTCAACCTGTGAGGACCAAGAAGCTTCCTGCTATCATTCTGGGCCTGCCAGGGTCAGACCCATGCTCCCCTCCCCAAACCCTTCAGGCCATGCACATGTCATAGGCAGCTGTGGCAGAGAAGCTCCTGAAATGCATGATTACATCAAAAAAGTGTGCCCCAAAGTCAGCCAATACACACAGCACCTAGAACTCATCCCTTATTCTAGGTTACTCACCAGACAGGTTACAAGATGTGCACCAGTTAACATGCCACAGAAAAATTACATTTCTGAAAAAAAGAAACAAGCAAGCAAAAATGAAAAGAACACAACTCTCCTCCTGCGATCTGACAGACTACAGAATCCGAAAATGCAGACGCCACGGCTCTTCATGCCCAACAACCCTCCAGGGGCTTCTCAATCTGATCCAAAGCAGCGGCATCCACATCCTTGGCCGGTCTGGGCTCTCCTTTCAGCAGCTGCAACCTGGCAGTGTCTTCTGTCTTGCAGAACTCTGACCTCAAGCCTCTTCCAGGCATCCCCAGATTCCAGGAAGCATAAAAAAAAGCAGCAAGGCACAAGAGTATACTTCGGAACTTTAAATAAACAGAATAAAATCACAATAACGAATATGACCGCAAAACAGCTTACAACCTAGGCCCTATTCCCTTAGGTAACAGTATTTATCTAAAAGCAGTCTTCTCAAAACTCAATGCACCTAATAATCGTAATCATATCCGCACACATAATACTGAAATCCTCTCCCCAGAATGATACTGGACATTTACTATTTAACATGGTGAAAATATAAGAACAGTATGGGAGAGAAAACGCTCTCGGTTTCAGCCTCTCCAGTCCGTCCTCTTTACCAGCGGAACGGGGTCCATCGGCTGATAAGCTGGCGTACAAGTGGGGAAATTAATCACAATTTAAATCCTAAGACTCTCATATCCTGGAGTCAAACAGACCCAACCACCCATGCAAAATGCTACCGCTTGCAGCTAGGTTATGTGCAACGCTCCAGTCAGCACGTAGGGTTCCCGTCCTGCACTTCTGTCTCACGCACGTTGTGCACCTGTTACCTGCGCAGCCACGTACAAACCACTTGCTTCTAATTCCCAACCTAAGAGCGCCACCCTGTGTCTGTTCACACTCCTCTCCCTCCGCCCAGCGGGGCACCACGAGGCAGGGCGGCACGAATCCCAGTCCTGCGCGCCGCCCCCCGACGACCCCCGACGACCCCCGCCGCCCGGCACGTACCCGCCCCCGCGTCCTTCAGGAGCACCCGCAGCGGTCTATCTGCCGGTGGAGCTCTACGATCCTCCGCCCCACCAGCGCGGCCTCGGCGGCCTTCCTCTCCGCCTTCTCGCACAGCTGCAGCACCCGCTCCTCCGCTTCGCCGGCCACACAGCGGCCGGGGCCCCGGACACCCTCGGCCGAGGTGTCCACCTCGCTCTGCAGCTCGTCCAGCAGGTTCGCCACCTCCAGCAGCGTCCGGCGGGCCCGCAGGTGCGCGCGCACGTGCTCGCGCTCGAGGGCGGCGACGTCCGGGCGCACGGGGCTTGGGGTGCGGCCACGAGGCCGCTCGGGCTCCCGCCGCTCGTCCGCTTCCGCCGTTCGCATCGCGCCGCCCCCGCCCCCGCGGCCCGGTCACCGCCTCTGAGAGGCCGGTAGGCCGGCAGCGAACGCGGACCCGTGGGCCGAACTCGCCGTGACGAGCAACAGGCTGGCCCCACTCCGCACCGCAGACACGGCGTCCGAGATGGGACCCCACCGTCCTCCAGAGCTGCGCTCACGTACGGCCCTTTTACGACACGGCGGGGCTCCCTTGCGGCCGCGCTGCGCCAGCCCCGCGCCCGGCGCCGTCTGTACGTGCGGACAGCGCCCTCCCTGCGCTGGTGTGGGTTGCCTCTTCCTCTCTGGCTGGCGCTTACTGCCGGTTGCTTGAGCTACTTAACGTTCTGAATCCCAAGTCGCCGGCTCGGTGGGCCCTGCTAGCATCCCTCTGCGCAGCGAGAACCGAGGTGGCGAGCTCGGCGTCGGGCTTCGGGACGCGCCCTGGCGGCCCTCCAACCCTCGCTGGCTCTAGGCTCGCGGGCGGTGGCTCTTCTACTAGGGAAGAAGGGAACTCAGCAGGGAACCTGCTTCTCCTTTCCCTCTGCCTGCTGCTCCCCCTGCTTGTGCACGCGCGCTCTCTCTCAAGCAAGCACGAATGGGGGGAGGGGCAGAGGGAGAGGAAGAAGGAGACTCCCCGCTGAGCAAAGTCCAGTGAGTGTCTCCCTCCAAGGACCCTGAGATCATGACCTGAGCCAAAAGCAGACGCTTTTAACTGACTGAGCCACCCAGGCATCCCTGGGTATTTTTCTTTAGAAACTCGGGCCGGGGGTGCTTGGCTGGATCTGTCGTGATCTCAGGGTTGTGAGTTCATGCCCCACGCTGCGCATGGAGCCTACTTAAAAAAACAAAACAAAACAAACTTTAGAAACTTGGGCCTGGAGTATCTTCTTCAGGAAGTGGCACTCATTCCTTTTGGACATCCAAAGCTTCTTCCATATCCCATTTTCACCTTGAAACTGTGTCCTATTTTTCTGGATGTCACAGCATAAGACACAGATTTTAGAATATATAAATCAGACATCACTACAGCTACTTTTAATGTCACTGCCATATGCAAAAGTGATGTTCCCCAAAGTTGCACATTTTTCAATCAAGATCACATTTCTATGACCAGCTGCGGACCACATCACACCACATGAAGGATTCTGGAGGAAAGGGATCTTTGTTACACAGCAGCAGAGAACCTGCAACCTGCAGAATAGTGGAAAGAGAACATATACCTAATGGACTAGATAATCATGTTAAGGAGATGTGAAGGCAGTGTTGAAGGTCGCCTGGATTCTTCTAGTTGTTGGTAATAGGATGTAAGAGGAAGAAACAAGTTGCGTATAAAAGAGCTGGGACTGGCTGGGTTTGCTGGGCATCTCATTCCCAGCCTCTCTGGATGGCAGATGATGCTAACATAAAGGGAGGGCTCTGGACAGAGATGAAGTCCACGTTGCTATCAGGAAAACACGGTTTAAATATGAGACCCAAAGGCATGACTAGAAATGCTCTGTTAAAACCTTAGGAAGACTTATGGTGTTGCCCCATAGAACCTTTCAAATACATAGAAGGCCGGCTGAGGATCTCAAAGACGTGCCTCATTGATCTCTTGCAAAGAGCAGGATCTCTAAGAATCCGAAGAACACTGTCCTTACAAATATCACTAAAATCCTGGGGTAGAGAACGACTTATCTCAATGAGTTTTGTGGGTATGGCTTTCATGGGTTTATTAGTTAATTATGAATCAATAAGAAGCAGTGTTTCAAAAGGAGCCGTATCAGTTTGAATTAAGGGAGACAGAGACTAAACAAAATGAAAAGGGAATCTTAGAACCCCAAATTTCTGCAAGCAAGAAGCAGTCGGGAAAAACTACTCAGCTGCAATCCTGAGCTACATCTTCCGAAGAAAGGAAAGATAATTCAGAGGTTGGGGTAGAGAGTCCAGAAGCTGGAGCCAGATTCACAGAGAATTGTTCCCAGGCAGTAAGACTAGGCCCTGATGGAGGAACTGGAAACAGCCTAACTGCGTCGCAGAAACTGCTAAAGACTGGTGATTACCATATGCTTCCTCTTGCCCTCTTTTGGGTTGTGTCTGTAGCAGCTAGATGATGCTGGTCCCACCAGGGCCTGGGGGTGTATGGGGCGGATAGAGCATCTCACTGGTTCTCAGGTCCGTGTGTGGAGAAGCAGCACTGAGGAACTGACCTAGGGAGCCTCTTTCATCCTTGGTTCTGATCCAGATGACAAGACCCTGGCCTCCCGACACAATGTGGTAAGACTTGGGGCTCTTCAGGGAGGAAGAATTTGAGTGTGGGTTTTCCCAGGTGTGGGGCGTGTGTGAACTGTTGTGGCCCGAGGATGGACTGTATTCTCTGAAGATGGCCACCACGGTATTTCTAGTCCCATGAGCTCTTCCAGAACCTTGCCCCTTCCCTATCATGAGGAGGGATCTATGTACCCTCTCCTGGAATCTGGATAGGACTTTGTGGCCACCTAAGAGAGGATGGCTCAGGTGGTGCTATGTGACTCCTGGGACATGCAGCTTTAGAGCCCCAGGGTCTCAAAAAATCCAACTACCCAGAGCCACCACAGTGGACAGACCATAGAGAGAGAGTCAAAGAGATGCCCAAGCGTCCCCAACTTTCAAGTTTTCTGAGCCCAGTCACCAAATATGTGAAGTGAAGGAGCATTTGAGATGACTCCAGCTCTAGCCACCCCTGACAGCAATTCCACCAGACCCTGAGCCCTAAATGTTGAACTGGGTCTTCCAAATTCTTGACCTATTCAGCTTTTTTTTTTTTTTAAAGATTTTATTTATTTATTTGACAGACAGAGATCATAAGCAGGCAGAGAGGCAGGCAGAGAGAGAGGAGGAATCAGGCTCCCGCTGAGCAAAGAGCCCGATGAGGGGCTCGATCCCCGGACCCTGGGATCATGACCTGAGCTGAAGGCAGAGGCTTTAACCCACTGAGCTACCCAGGCGCCCCTTGACCTATTCAGTTTTAGAGTGATCAATTATGTAACAAGAGATTATCAGAACAGAGGCCAGAAACTGCTGTTTGGTGAAGGCTGATGTACCTTCTGCCACAAAGCTGACATTGTCTTCTGTGGCTGTGTAGCAAATTACCTACTTGGCATCTTGGAAATAAAAACAAACTACCCACTTATTATCTCATGCTTTTAATGTCTGAAGTCCAGTGTGGCTAGAGTCTCTGCTCACTTAGGCTGGGCTACCTTCCTTTCTGGAGGCCCTGGGGAAGACACCATTCCCAAGCTCATTCAGGTTGTTGGCAGACTCCAGTTGCTTGGGTCTGCAGGACTGGGATCCTGTTTCCTGGACATGGGGCTGCCTCCATCTTTAAGCCAGCAACGTGCGTGGGATGCTTTTTCTGCTTTGACTCTTTTGGAGTTCCTCTGAAGCTATAGCTCTCTGCTCTGAAAGGTCCACTGGATTTTACATTGGACCCATCTGGATAATTACATCTGCAAAGTGCTTTTTGCCTTGCAACATAACGTGTTTGTGGAAGTAACACCACGTGTACAGATCATGGGAGCCAAAATTCTGACAGAATCTCTGACAACGAAAGCTGAACCTGAAGAACCCCAGGCAATTAGGCCTTGGTTTCCCTCTGCCTAATTTGCTGGTGACCTGCCACCAATGTAACTCAAAAGTCATACATCATGGTGTGTGACCTCAAACAGAAGCACAGTGTAATTGGGGAAGCCACTTCTTTCCATAGCCTTGGGACATAAAAGCCTCCATGTGGGAGGCTTTTAGATGCCCATGACTTCTTTTCAAGCAAATCTGGATTATTAAAAAAAAGTGGGGGGCGGCGTCTGGGTGGCTCAGTCAGTTACGTGTCTAACTCTTGGTTTCAGCTCAGGTCACGATCTCAGGTTGGTGAGATCGACCCCCCACCCCCCCCCCCTCAGGCTCCGCACTCAGCATGGAGTCTGCTGGAGATTCTCCCTCTGCTTCTCCCCTCCCACACTCTATCTCTAAAGAAATAAATCTTTATTAAAAAAGCTAATCTGGAGTGATGGCACCTCTGTTCTACAGGTCTTACTGAGGCTCCCTTTTTCTCTTCATGTTCATTCACTATATTAAAAAGTTTTGTTACAGAAGAGATTTTCTTATCCCCTTGGCCTCCCATTGTCCCCCACTTTGGGTGGAGGAGGGCGACTTTGTTAAGACATTGTGAAGGAGCTCACTTTTCCTAGGGTTCAAGGAGAGTGGTGCTGGTGCTGAAGGAAGAGCAGGGAGGGGGGGTGCAGAAGGATCAAGGAAACAAGGGGGCCACAAGCAGGAGTGACCAACAGAGAATGGAATCCTCACCTGGGACAGTGCCCACCTGGGACAGACTCAGTAAAGACAAGATACACCAGCGCCCCAGGGCCTCTGGGTGGTCCACAGACAGCAGGGCTGTCGCTCTGGGGATGGGCTGCACTTACCTACCCACTGGTTAACCTACAGGAGTAACTGAGCAGTGCCTGTCAGGCCTGGAGCTAAACCAAGTGCCTGGGAATTCTGCACTGTGAGGAAGGCTCTGTGGATGGGAGAGCCCGTCCTGCAAAAGCTCACTGAACCTGCTGTGGGAGCAGAAAGCAGGAAAATGGCAAATGGCTAATGCAACCAGAAAGCTGGGAGTCTGTCCTCATCTGTGTTTTGGGTCATTGTCACAGGAAATACTGGGGAAGGGGTTCATAAGAACAGTGGTGTGTAAACCTGTATCATTCCACCACGAATCTCACAGAAAAGCTGGATTGATCCAGGAGAAGGGAAGGGGGCATCCCACGAAGGGCTGGCAAGAAGACACAGGGAGCCTAGAGGGTGGCAGAGTCAAGTGTATGGAGTGGGGGGCACTGCATCCTAAGACAGGCCGCAGCAGGTGCCCCTCAGCCGGTGTGGAGGTGGCCTGGCACAGGGGCTCAGGACTCTGGCTGAGGAGGGAAGGTTAGGAGGGGAGCTGGGGGGGGATTTGCGCTGCTGACAGCCTGTGCTCCCCAGGGAAAGGATACAGTAGCGGGATGCCGGTGCTGTACCTTCCTGCTCACTGGCTTGAGAAACCTCAGGAGGTAGGAATTTGTGGGGAATCCCATGCTGCTGATCTGTTACCAGAGGCCTCAAAACCCCTCGGTTCCATGAAGGATGGAGGGAGGCTTTGGAGCAGTGAGCCCAGGGAAGGACTCGGGGCTGGCCATGCTTCCCATGGCCTGAGAGCACCATGACCTGCATGCGGGGCCTCCCTAGCACAGGGCATGGCCTCATGTCACCCAGCTTAGAAAAAGAAGACCCTCTCTTGAACCTGTGCCTGTCCATCCCCTTATTTCAGGAGTTATACGTATGCACCATTTCCACTTCTTACCCCCTTCACGCTGGACTTCGTTGCACCTCTTGGCCGCACTGGAGTCTCTTGGGCAAGGACTGAAGCCCTCAACAAGCAACACAAGGCCGGTGTGGCTGTAGAAAACTCCAGCAAAGGCAGGAGGCGATCAGACAGGGCAGAGGCCAGAGCACACAGGTTCGGCTGGCTGTGGAAGGCTTTGGTGGGTCAAGGGCAGGAAGCAGCTCTCCTACATGCATCTCCCCTTCTCAGGGACCTGTACCACCACCAGGCTAGAAGAACCAGTGATGGATCCCTTTCCCTGCTGCCTGCAGGCAGTCCAACAGTACCCTCTCCCAGCTCTTCCTCCCTGTGACCCTCATATCTGCTGGGAGCTGGTGTCGGGTTTCTCAGGGCCTCAGTGGGTTCTCTCCCCACAAAATCCTCCTGATATCCCGCTCGCCCAGCCACTCTCTCCACCCCGAAGTCTGCAGGACCCCCAAAGTACAAATCACATGTCTCCTTTCAAGTGTCTGTTTGGCTTGGTCCTCACTTCATTCAGTTCTGCCCCTTCCCCGACCTAAAGCAGCTCAAACCTCTGACCTTGCTTGACTTCTCATCAGAGTAGCCAGTACAACCTGACAACATAGTGTAGATGTACTCTCTTGTCGTCCATCTCACCCCCTGGAAGGATCTTGAGGGCAAGACATTCCCTCCTCCTCTGGTCTGTTCTATTTACTACTGCCTCCTTCACCAGTTTTGATGGATTCCTGGGGCCCAAGGAATGGAAAGGGGCCATGAAAGAGCCAAGAGTGTCCTTTTTCTACCAATGGGATGTGGGCTTATAATAAATCATAGGACCTCAGACCTTTTAGGGCCTGTTTCAAAAGGTTTGCTCTTCCTTTCTGGGCAGTAAAACAGGTTATTAACTCAAATATTCTAATCTCTGGAGATAAAGCAGCGAACAAAACAAAGTTCCCACACCCACGAAGTTTACATTTTAGTAGGACTCACTGACTTGGTTTCCTAAAACACTCTCCCTTGAAAAAATTTTATAATACTAAATAAGTTATTTTATTATTTTTAAAAAAGATTTTTTTTATTGTAGAGAGAGACAGACCACTAGAGGGAAGATAGAGGGAGAATCTCAAGCAAACTCCATGCTGAATGGGGAGCCTGATGCAGGGCTCGATCGCACGACCCTGAGATCATGACCTGAGCTGAAACCAAGGGTCAGACTCTTAAGTGACTGAGCCACCCAGGTGCCCCCAAATAATTTTATTTTTTTTGAGGGGTGGGTTGGAGGTGCAGAGAGAGAGGGAGAGAGAGAATCCTAAGCAGGCTCCACACCCAGTGCAAAGCCTGATGCGGGGAACGATCCCATGACCCTAAGATCATGACCTGAGCTGAAATCAAGAGTTGGATGCCCAACGAACTGAACCACTCAGGTACTGGCCCCCAAATAAATTTTTAAAATAAAGATCAGTTTAAATGCACTGTTGAGGGGCGCCTGGGTGGCTCAGTGGGTTAAGCCTCTGCCTTCGGCTCAGGGCATGATCCCAGAGTTCTGGGATCGAGCCCCACATGGGGCTCTCTGCTCAGCAGGGAGCCTGCTTCCTCCTCTCTTTCTGCCTGCTTCTCTGCCTACTTCTCTGCCTACTTGTGATCTTCGTCTGTCAAATAAATAAATAAAATCTTTAAAAAAAATAAATGCACTGTTGAGCTGGAAAACAAAATGGATTCCTTAGAGGTCAAATGGAAAAGAAATGGCAGGTGACTCAGGGAATGCGAACATCCAAGTTAGCCTTTGCACTGGAGGCATCTGCAAACCTTGGTGAGCTTGATCAGGGCAGTCTAGAGCCCAGTGAAGTTGGGAAGGGTGGGACTCATGGCTTGGATCCCCCTTCAGGAATGGAGATCTTATGATCCCAGCTGCTGTAAGAGTTTCCTGGAGACAGCCCACACTGGTTCTCATCTTCAGATGCTGCCTCAGCAGAAGACGCTGCCTCCCTCAATGTCATGATACTTCTCCAGGGGCACCTGCATTCAGTGAGTGATCCATGAAGAGGTACAAAGCTTGGTCCTCTACCCCAACTGTGGGAAGCCCTAGAGGACTATCAGACTTTTCCTAGTGATCCCTTGCTGCATAGCAAATTTGCACATCATGTAGAAGCTTGAAACCACAAACATTTGTCATGTTAGCACTCCTGGGGATCTGGTTGAGTGCTCTCATGAGGTTGTAGTCAAGGTGTTGGCTGGGCTCCTTCGATCTCTCCTGGCCCACAGGAGGGGGTGGGTGGCTGCTTCTAAGATGACTCCTGGTTGTCGCCTGGCCTCACTCCCTTGCAATATGGGCCTCACAACATGGCACTAGCTCCCCACAGGATAATACAAAGAGACCATGTCTAAGATGGAATCTGTGGTCTTTCATAACTCAGACTGACACCCACTCCATGGCCCAGTCTAGCCCATCTCTAGTCATTCTTAATAGTTTTACTGAAAACACAGCCAGGCCTATTTGTTTAGGAATCTCTAGAGTTGTTTTTGAGCTATAGTGCAGAATTGAGTAGTTAGGACAGAGAACACAGGGCCTAAAATCCTAAGGCCTAAGTCACCTGGCCTTTAACAGAAAGCTTGCTGATCCCTGGTCTAGTAGAAGCAGCCACAGCAAGCTGCTACCTCAAAGGCTACACAGGAAATATACTACTTTCCTGCCTAAAATCCTCCCATTCTTATGCTCATGTAACTTTTCCATAAAACAATTTTAGGGACAAAGGGGAGTAAAATAAAAATTCTGGGGAATGGGACACACAGAATTAGCCACTACAAAGAACAAGTCTCTGCAGTTCATGGTTTATGAGCCAACCTACCACACCAGTCCCCATGGCAGAAACTAACCATACTGGTTCTGAACCCCTGGCCTTTTCTCATGCTGTCCCCTATGCCCAGAGCAGCACTTCCTCTCTCCTCTGCCTTGGGAGAGTCTCATGCTCCTCTAAGAGCTCAGTTCAAGACACCTCTGTCAGATAGCCTTCCACATGTCTGCACCCCCGCACAGTGGACATGCTCCGCAATGCTTCCTAACGCCACAGCATTTATGGTCATGCTCTCAAGGCTGAAAACCTCAAAGTCATGGGTGAGTCCCTTTTTTTTCACACTTCATTTGCAGTAACAGCTCGTACTTGGGAGTTTCAGAATCAGGTACAGTTATTATTATGTATTTGTTCTCTGTTGCGAGTGGTTTACACACTTAGGTCATGTAACTCACTCAAGAGTCTATGAGGCAGGTACTATTGGAATACATCTTATAGATGACGTGCCGACACTGGAAGAGACTTGCAAAAGGTCACAGTCACTTAGCTGTGGACCTGAGATTCAGTTCTGTCCCCTCTGTCCACCACTGTCCTGGACTTCACAAGCCTACCTGCACCGTGTAATTTTTTTATTCACAGAACATATTACCTTGTGACATATTTGTGTGTTCTTTCTTTCTATTCATCAGAGACTGAAAGTGAGGGAGGGAGGGAGGCAGGGAGAGAGGGAGAGGGAGCACAAGCAGGGGAGTGGCAGGCAGAAGGAGAAGCAGGCTCCCCCGTGAGCAGGGAGCCTGATGTGGGACTCGATCCCAGGACCCTGAGATCATGACCTGAGCTCAAGGCAGACACTTAATCGACTGAGGCACCGAGATGGCTCTACATGTCGTGGTTTTTTTTTTTTTTTTAAAGGTTTATTTATTTATTTATTTGACAGAGAGATCACAAGTAGGCAGAGGCAGGCAGAGAGAGAGAGGGGGAAGCAGGCTCCCAGCTGAGCAGAGAGCCTGATGCGGGGCTTGATCCCAGGACCCTGAGATCATGACCTGAGCTGAAGGCAGAGGCCTAACCCACTGAGCCACCCAGGCGCCCCCTTACATGTTGTGTTTTAACCTTGAATCCCTGTGGGTTGTGCTATTCAAATGAGTGTCACCAGACAACTGATGACTCATGATGATGATGTACCTGTTCACTTTAGGTCTGTGGTTCTTTCCCCAGACCATCAGGGCAGATTCCTCTACTTCTAGCCCTCAGAGTGGTGGAAACATACTGGGGACAGTGGTCAGTAATGCTGACCCTTAAATCAAACGACAAATGAAATAAAAGAACACAACCATGTTCCAGGTTTCAAGTCAAATCAGATCTCACCAGGTTGTTCAAACTCTCCCAAGAGTTCACAGTATGTGTACCAAATAATGTGATTTAACTTCAGAGGGAAGCTTCTTTGTCTCCCAGAGAAACGACGAGTTCCAAACTGCCCTCTTCTAGTGGCATCTTCCAATGAAGCAGGCGGGATCCTTCAGCAACTCCACTCTTGGACAACTGACAGTGTATTGCTTGGCCGAGTTTCCAGCACTGATTAGGTCACATGGGAGACAGTAAAATGCACAGTAACAGTCAAATTTAAAAACACTGAGAAATTCCAAGAATAAAAAATATGACCACCTCATCAATTTATAGTCTCAAATTGCCTTGAGAGTCTTTTCCAAGTAAAAATTCCTTCCAGAATAGAATACATTTGTCAATCTGTTATCCCTACAGTGGTCACCACATAGAGTACATCGCAGATTTAGTGGTATATGGAGAAAGAATGTGTCCAGAGAAACAACAAGGTGAAATTAAGAGGCTCTCAGGTTTCAGCTTTTCCAGGGTGTCAGCCAACCAGTCAACGAGAGTGATAGTGAACCTATTGGACAATTGGGAGAAATTTATTTTTAAGGTGTTACCCATGAGAATTACAGAACTCTGGCCCATACCCACTGTGTCCAAACCCTGGTGCTCAGAGACCTGACCAAACTCTAGCATGGCTTTCAGCATCTTTTTAAAAAAAAATTTATTTATTTATGACAGAGAGAGAGAGCGAGAGAGGGAACACAAGCACTGGGGAGCTGGAGAGGGAGAAGTAGACTCCCAGCTGAGCAGGAAGACCGATGTGGGGCTCCATCCCAGGACACTGGGATTAAGACCTGAGCCAAAGGCAGATGCCCAATGACTAAGCCACTCAGGTGCCCCAGCTTCTAGCATCTTAAGGCTGTGTCCCTAGAACAATCCCAGCCCCCACTAGTTCCCCCAGCCCCATTAAAGAGCCAGAAGGGGTAAAGCTCAAAGTTGCTGGGAAAATTTACTGTTTGTTCTAACCAAAACCTAGTGATAGGCAGAGAAGCACCTGAGACCCCTGTTAGAGCAGCTACTTTAGAAAGCTTGCACTTATAAATCTTCTCTTTGCCCTCTGAAATGTAAATCTTCTACTACCCAACACTGTCTTCTCAAGGACCTGAAGGCCATCTCTCTGGCCTCTCACTCTTGGTCTGTGCAGGAGGACAGGGTCTCACTTGGATTGGTGCCTGGTCCAACTTGCACCCGCGCCCCTGTCACAAAGACAGACGTTTGCTACTCTGGATATACTCCATTGAGCAAATCCGGATAGTTGAGTCATCTGGACCAAACCCCCCTTTTAACCCTTCAGTGCCTTTTCCCTAGCACTCCGAAGCTTTTAGTCTGCTGCCCTTCCTTTCGGGGGAGTTGAGTTCAGTTCACGCTGGATTCTCTGCCCTATTACAATAGTTATAACTCAATAAGATCCATCCTTACAGCTTCGGGTAGTGCCCAGCTTTATCTTTCATACCTGCGGGAATCCGTCGTCCTGGGGTATAAAGGCCAATTGTGCATGCAGAACGCCACCTACGGCAGAAAGGGTCAAGTGAAACGCTCCAAACTGCTGGCAAAATTTAGAAATGGTCAATAACGGCCTTCTGTTTCACACTTTAAAATTCTGCTCTGCTCCCCCGTATTCTGCTTGATAGCCTAGGGTTTTCTTCGGTTCAATTCCCTAACCAGTGGCGGCTCTACACCTCTTGCTTTTCTACCACTAACCCGTAAGTTTCATTTTTTTTTTAAAGAATTCCAGGAAACTGAGTTTTTTTTTTAAACATTTTGTTTATTTATTTGAGAGAAGAGAGAGACAGTGAGAGAGAGCATGAGCGAGGAGAAGGTCAGAGGGAGAAGCAGACTCCCCGTGGAGCTGGGAGCCTGATGCGGGACTCGATCCCGCGACTCCAGGATCATGACCTGAGCTGAAGGCAGTCGCTTAACCAACTGAGCCACCCAGGCGCCCCTGTAAGTTTCATTTTTAAGAAAACCAAATCCCTTCTCCTCTCGTCACCAACCAAAAAGCACGACCCTGTGCGCAATGACCCTCCTCTCCCGCCCCCCCGAGGACTCCCCCGCCCGCGGAGACGCGCACCTCGCTCGCAACTCGCCCCGCAGGCTCGCGACCTCCCGCAGCTTCAGGCCGGCTCGCCGGTGCGCGCGCACGCGCTCGCGCTCGAGGGCGGCGACGTCCCGGCGCGCGGCAGCGGCGGCGTGCGCGGGGCCTGAATACGTTGGGGGGCCCTGCCGCGCGTCCGCGTCTGGCCGTCCGCGAGCCCTGGGCGCGGGGCCGAGCTCGGCGGGAGCACCTCCCTGACGAGCAACGGGCGCAGGAGTTTTGCGTACTTTTAATAAAACTTTACAAAACTTCTCCCCTTAACAGAGCTCAAGTCCCATCCAAGACGGCCTACCAGTCGTGCAGCAGCGCCCTGTTGCTTTGCAGCCCCTTTCGCGACAGCCCCGAACCCCTTTACGGCCACGCCCCTGTGGGAGTCCCGAGGGGCGCACAGGGCGCTCGCGCCCGGTAATTGGGGTGGCGCGCGCGCGGGTGTGCACGCTCGTCCCAGGTCTTGGCTCCTCTCTGCCAATGCCCCGGAGTCGGTTCTCAGGGGGCGGCTTTGAACCCAGACTTGTAGACGTGGTCTCTCCACACTAGGAAACCCAGGACTGCATCAGTTTCTCCCCTCGCTTTGCCCCCACATTTCTACCCCAGCCTGCCGCCCAGCAGGGCTTTAGTTTCTTTGCCTTACCGTGCTATTTGGGGGAGATAATTAGATAACTTTATGTTCTAGGTCTGTGGCCCCGGACAGACGAAAAAGAAAGCTCGGGGGTCCTTCCTGCGCAAGTGGGCTTACCGGGGGATCGAATGGAGCCGGTAGTCCCACTTCTGAATACCTGTCAGGGCTTTTGAAACGATTAACTGGGAAAACAGGCGTGAAGGCCTCTTGTAGAATGATATAAGCACGAAGCAGGAGCAAGTGGAGGTGGTGTTACTAGACCGTGTATCTGGTGGTTGAGGGCAAAGTGCTGGGATTGGATCTGGGATTTAGATCCTAGCTTCATAACATTCTGGCTGGGAGACTCGGGGCCAATCAGGTAGCAGCCTGCAGATGGCTCTCTGGGCATTGGTGTCCCCACCTGGACGTAGCAGGTTGGGCGCCAAGACCTTTAGGGAGAGGTAGTAGGCACAGTGGCTCCCAAAAAGATATCTTTTCTCTGCTCATGAGCAACCCTGGTGTCTCTTCCTCTTCTTTAAGGTCCCCAGTTATATTGGATTAGAATTCCATCCCATGACCTCATTTAATTTTATTATTATTATATAATTATTACTTCTTTAAGGTTACTATGATCTAAATGTTGTGGCGTCCTCCCCTTGCCAAATTCTTATGTTGAAATCCTAATGCCCAGTGTGTTGGTGTTAGGAGGTGGGCCTTTGGAAGGGCTTAGGTCATGGGGTAGACCCCTCTGAATGGGATTAATGTTCTTATAAAAGAGACCCCATAGAGCTTCCTGACACATCTGCCTTCACCTTGGGCCCTGTGAGAACTCAGTGAGAAATCACCTGCTAGGAACCAGGAAGAGAGCCCTCACCAGAGTTCAGCCATGCTTGTACCTTGATCTTGGACTTCCAGCCAATTTTGTTTCTAGAAAACTGCTAAACTCTACCACTAATGCTGATGATTTATCTTTAGATTATTTCAAATCCGTGAACTGTGAGAAATATATTTCTGTTGCTTATAAGCTACCCAGTCTGTGGTATTTTGTTGTGACAGCTACAGCAGACTGAGACAAAGGCCCTGTTCCAAAGCAGTCATCTTGGGGGTTAGGACTTCCATGTATGAATTTGGGGGACACAATTCAATCTATAACATCCTATAAAAGGGATCATAGAGGGACACCTGGCTGGCTCAGCCAGTAGAGCATGCAACTCTTTTTTTTTTTAAGATTTTATTTACTTATTTTAGAGAACTTGTGTGTGTGTGCAATCTCAGGCACACACAAGTGAGGGAAGGGGCAGAGGGAGAGAAAATCCGAAGCAGACTCTGCACAGAGCCTAGAGCCCAACCTGGGGCTCCATCTCACAGCCCCGAGATCACAACCTGAGCCAAAATCAAGAGTCGGATGTTCAACCGAATGAGCCACTCAGGTGCCCCAGTAGACCATGCAACTCTTGACCTCAGGGTTGTGAGTTTGAACCCCATGTTGGGTGTAGAGATTATTAAAAATTTTTTTTAAAATTATTTTATTTTTAAAATTTTTTTCTAAAGATTTTTTTAATTTATTTGACAGAGAGAGAGCAAGGGAGCATGAGCACAAGCAGGGGGAGTGGCAGAGGAAGAGGGAGAAGCAGGGCACCTGTTGAGCAGGGAGCCCGAGGAATTGGATCCCAGCACACCGGGACCTTGACCCCACCTGAAGGCAGATGCCCACTGACTGAGCAGCTCAGGCGCCCCTAAAAATTTTTTTAAAGAAAGGAATCTTATGGTATGTGGCCTTTTGTGTATGGCTTTTTTCACTTTGCATAATATTTTCAAGCTTTTATCTGGACATGTATCAGTACTTCATTCCTTGTTATGGCTGAATACTGTTTCATGAATATACCACAATTTGTTTATCCATTCATCCATTGATGGCCATTTGGGTTGTCTCTACCCTTTGGCTATTATGAGTAATGATGCTCCAAACATTCTTGTACAAATTAATATTTTAGTTTTTTTAAAAATGGTTTGCAAGTTTTAAAATTATTATTATTATTATTTTTTAAAGATTTTATTTACTTATTTGACAGACAGAGATCACAGGTAGGCAGAAAGGTAGGCAGAGAGAGAGGAAGGGAAGCAGGCTCCCCACTGAGCAGAGAGCCCAATGCGGGGCTCAATCCCATGACCCTGGGACCATGACCTGAGCTGAAGGCAGAGGCTTTA
>NW_019154105.1:65190805-65310833 GCF_002288905.1 Enhydra lutris kenyoni | reverse complement strand
TTTTATTTACTTATTTGACAGACAGAGATCACAGGTAGGCAGAAAGGTAGGCAGAGAGAGAGGAAGGGAAGCAGGCTCCCCACTGAGCAGAGAGCCCAATGCGGGGCTCAATCCCAGGACCCTGGGATCACAACCTGAGCCAAAGGCAGAGGCTTTAACCCACTGAGCCACCCAGGTGCCCCTAATATTTTAGTTTTTTTTTTTTTAAAGATTTTATTTATTTATTTGACAGAGAGAGATCACAAGTAGATGGAGAGGCAGGCAGAGAGAGAGAGAGGGAAGCAGGATCTCCGCCGAGCAGAGAACCTGATGCGGGACTCGATCCTAGGACCCTGAGATCACGACCTGAGCCGAAGGCAGCGGCCCAACCCACTGAGCCACCCAGGCGCCCTAATATTTTAGTTTTGATAAAGGCTTTATTTTAAGAAATCCTTAAAATAAAGGATTTATTTTAAGAAAATAAATCCTTTTATTTTAAGAAATCTTTAGCTACCCTAAGGTCATAAAAATGTTCCTTTATGTTCTTTTCTAAAAGACTTAGTGTTTTTTCATACTTGTGAGCAATCCATCTAGAAGTGAAGTTTGAGGCAGGTATCTCATTGCAGTTCTCCCCATGTGTGTACTTAGTTATCCCAGCCCTGCTTACTGAATATTTTATCCATTCCCTCTGGTCTGCAATGTAACATCTGTCAGCTGTCAAGTCTCTCTGTTTGCTTATGTCTGTATTCTGTTCCATTTGTCTCCATCTCTGGGCTTTTATTGCATTGACTTGATTACTAAATTAGATTTATGGTAAATATTGATATCTGGTTAAGTATGACAAGTCTCCCACCCACCCCACCCCCCTTCTCCTTCTTCAGGAATGTCCTGGCTTTTCTTCCTTTTTTTTTTTTTTAATATTTTATTTATTTATGTGACGCACAGAGAGATCACAGGCAGGCAGAGTCAGGCAGAGAGAGAGGGGGAAGCAGGCTCCCCGCCGAGCAAAGAGCCTGACTCGGGCCCAATCCTAGGGGCTCAACCCTCTGAGCCACCCGGGCGCCCCTTTTCTGCTTGTTCTGACTTCCAGTTAGTTTTTAAAATTTTACCAAAACAAGCAGACCCACCTGATGAGATTTCTTTGGAATTGGATTGACTCAGTGGGCCAATTAGGAAAGAATTAGAATGCCGATTTTGTCAGTCTATTTAGTTGCTCTGTAATGTATTTCAATATAATTTTGTAGTTTTTTTTAAAAAAGATTTTATTTATTTGTTTGACAGACGGAGATCACAAGTAGGCAGAGAAGCAGGCAGAGAAAGAGGAGGGAGCCTGCCCAATGCAGGACTTGATCCAAGCACCCTGAGATCATGACCTGAACTGAAGGCAGAGGCTTTAACCCATTGAGCCACCCAGGCGCCCCTAATTTTGTAGTTTTATACAGAAAGACTTTCCATATGTTTTGTTAAAATTGTCCCAGTTACCATTTGTACTGGGTTGAATGATGTCTCCTTCAAATTCATGTGGACTTTGCCCCTCAGAATATGATCTTATTGAAAATAGGGCCTTTATGGCATGCCTTGGTGACTCAGTTGGTTGAGTGTCTGCCTTCAGCTCAGGTCATGATCTCAAGGTCCTGAGATCAAGCCCCGAGTCAGGCACCCTGCTGAGTGGGGAGTCTTCCTCTGCCCCTCCTTCCTGCTTATGCTCTCTCTTTCTCTCTCTCTGTCTCTCCCAAATAAATAAGTAAGTAACTTCTTAAAAAAAAAAAAAAAAGGAAATAGGGTCTTTATAGATGTAATTAGTTAATATGAGACCATACTAGATGAAGGTGGGCCCTAACTCCAACAATAGGTATCCTTATGTGAAGCCCATGTGAAAACACAGAGGCACAGGGAAGGTGACAAGAGGGCAGGGATTGAATTGATCGAAGGAGCACCGAAGATTGCCAACAGTCACCAGAAGCTGAAAGAGCCAAGGAAAGATTCTCTCCTAGACATTTAAGGGGGAGCATGGCCCTGCCCATACCTTGATTTCTGATTTCTACCCTCTTCAACTGTGAGAGAATGAATTTCTATTGCTTTAAGCCACTCAGTCTGTGGCAATTACAGCATCCCTAGAATAATAACACACCATTAAAAAACAGTTTTGTCCTATTATAAATGACACCTTTTATTTTACTATTATTTTTGAGAGGTAGTTAGGTTTAATTGTTATTTATTTTTAAAATCCCAGTGTGAACAACATACAGTATTACTTTTTTAAAAGGATTTTATTTATTTATTTGACAGAGAGAGACACAGCGAGAGAGGGAATACAGCAGGGTGTGTGGGAGAGGGAGAAGCAGGCTTCCCGCCAAGTAGGGAGCCCGATGTGGGGCTCGATCCCAGGACCCTGGGATCATGACCTGAGCCAAAGGCAGACACTTAACAACTGAACCAGGCAGGCAACCCTGAGTAGCATACAGTGTTATATTAATTTCAGGTGTACAATATAGTGATTCAACAATTCTGTACATTGCTCAGTGCTCATCATGGTAAGTGTGCTCTCAATCCTCTTCATGTAATTCATCCATCCCACCACCCCGTTCCCCTCCCCTCTGGCAACCACCAGTTTGTTGTCTATCGTTAAGAGTTTTTTTGTTTGTTTGTTTGTTTATCTCCTTTTTTTCTTTGCTCATATGTTTTGTTTCTTAACTTCCACATATGAGAGAAATCACATGGTATTTGTCCTTCTCTGATTGACTTATTTTGTTTAACATTATACCCTCTGGGTCCACCCATGTTGTTGCAAATGGCAAGATTTCATTCCTTTTTTATGGTTGAGTAATATTCCATTGCATATATATACTACATCTTCTTTATCCACTTATCTATGGATGTACTAAATGATCCTCTTAGAAAATATATTTTCTCTTCCTGGTGAATAGAAACACTGCTGACTATCATGTATTGATTTTGTTTCTAGAAAGCTTGCTAAACTCTACTACTAATACTGATGATTTAGCTTTAGATTCTTTCAAACGTATGATGTTTGAAAAATATCACTAGAATATAATGGTAATAGTTGTGATCATTTAAGAGACATGTCCATAGGGCACTTGGGTGGCTCAGTCGGTTAGCGTCTGCCTTCAGCTCAAGTCATGATCCTAGGGTCCTGGGATCAAGCCCCACATTGGGCTGCCTGCTCAGTGGAGAGCCTGCTTCTCCCTCTCCCTCTGCCCCTCTGCCTGTTGGTATTCTCAATCACCCTCTCTCTGGGGTGCCTGGGTGGCTCAGATGGTTGGGCTTCCGCCTTCGGCTTGGGTCGTGATCCCAGGTTCCTGGGATCAAGCCCTGCTTCAGGCTCCCTGCTCCGTGGAGAGTCTGCTTTCTCCTCTGCCTCTCTCCCCTTCTTGTGCTCGCTCTCTTTCTCAAATGAATAAATAAAAATCTTTTTTAAATTTACTTTTTAAAAGATTTATTTATTTGACAGACAGAGATCACAAGTAAGCAGAGAGAGAGGAGGAAGCAGGCTCCCCGCAGAGCAGAGAGCCTGATGTGGGGTTCGATCCCAGGACCCTGGGATCATGACCTGAGCCGAAGGCAGAGGCTTTAACCCACTGAGCCACCCAGGCACCCCTGAATAAATAAAAATCTTAAAAAAAAGAAACATGTCAATGAATTTTTTGCTCCTCTCTTCATGGTTCTGTTCCTTGCTAAGTTATAGACTCAGAGACTACACTGGGGGAGTTGCCTCACAAGGTCATCTTTCTTTGTACAAATAAGAAGATCATGAGGAATAATCTCCAGATCCTTGACTCCCTAGTAGGGCTTGGGATGACTGTTCAGGCGGGATATTAACATTATAACGAAGCTGGGGTAACTGTGGGGCACTTCTGGCACTTTCTGATTCATCTGAACAGGAGTCTTCCTCGAATGTCTTTTCCTGTTCCAGCAGTCTCTTAGTTTGTTTCTAAAAGGTAAGACTGACGGCTAGGCAGAAGCTTCTACTAGAATTTTCCTGAGTTTGGGGGTCAGGCTGGGGACAGAACTTGATTACCTTCCCTGGAGGGCAGACGGGACTTGCTGCTAACAAGCAGAACACAGAAGGGGGATGGTACAGCACCCGAAACAGTGACCTGTAGGACCACAGCTTTCACCTTTCATCAAGGAAGCCCCCTTTCTGCTGCTGCAGGTGCGGGTCTCACCTGTTCCTCTGGACATTGATTAATCACAGAATTTAGCACACCCTGCTTGGAATTTCTTTGCCAATATAATTTCCTCAAAACCCTGGAATGTTTTCTGTTTACTTTCAGCCAGTTCCAATGTGCGTGTATTTACAGCAAAAAATTTTACCAAGACACGTTTTTTTGTTAACTGGTCTTTGTGCTCTGTCCTTCCCCGACTCTCTCAGCTCGTTCCATGGGGAATGAGTGGCTTTGATAGGAAGGTAACTGTTATAATCTGGTCTTTGCTGCTTAGATGGCACCCGCTATCTGGGGAAGAACCTTTCAACAACAAGCTTGAGAAAGATCTTGAAGTCTCAAGCTCATCTCATCTCTAAGATGGCTTCTTCTGGAGCCATCTCTTTTTTTAAAAAAATTTTATACACATACACACACATACATATAATAAATAAAAATTTAAAAATATATATTTAAGTAAGTTCTCTGCCCAATGCCCAATGTGAGGCTTAAACCCAGGACCCTGAGATCAAGAGTCATATGCTCCACTGACTGAGCCAGCAAGGCGCCATCTGGAGCCACCTCTTACAAGTTTCAGTTTCGCATGCAGAAACTCTTGCCATTTACAACCCCAAATGACCAGTGGTGGTGGCCTCTCACATCTCCTTCAAAGAAGCGACTGTAGGAAGCATAGTTGACAACCTCCAGCTGCCACTTCTTTGGCTCTGCCGTAGTGGTCATGCCAAGGCCATACCCATCTGCTCTCAGACTACGTTCAGGACTTAATTTACCACACTCATCACCCCTGTCTGTCTCATTGATGAACCAAGTAGAAATCTGCCTAGGGCACTTTTCTTAGGACAAGTTTCACATAATGCTCTCTACCCCCAAACCCTCTCCTGGCCCTATAGGAACTGGTGAGCCATTGCCTGGCTCCCTGCCTTCCACCCCAACCTTGCCCCTTACTGGACTGTCCCCAGAGAATTGTGCCACATGGCCCTCAGGTCCATGAAAGGAAAGCTGCTGGTTTCCCCATGTTCCCTGTGCTTTGGTCAGGAATTGGGGCAAGACTATCCTCTGGCCATCGCTATACCATTCCTCATCGTCCTCCCTCTTTTCTAAGGTGGCACTCCTTTAGAGTGTGTGCTGCTCATCTCACTACCCTCTCTCCCTCCCCACTGTTATCATCCTCTGACCCCCTCCCCACGTTGGAGCTCCCTCATTCATGTATACTGTGGCACCCAGCTCCTGGCCTTCCTTTCCACCCCACGTCCTGTCATCATCTTGGATGAGTTCCATGGCCATCCCACACCTGGTCCCCAGGCCCCCAGCCTCCTCCCATTTGATGAGCTCCTCAATGTCCCTTGGCTGCTTATTCCCAAGGGTGACTTGGGGCTTGTTATTGCCCCAAACCTGCTCAATACCTGCTCAGCCTTCCTCCTTTCTGACCACGTCCCTGTCCTCCTAGGTGACATTTGTGCTATAGTCACCCGTACCTTTTCTTTTTAACCTGAGCAATTTACTTTAACAGCTGCTTTCTCCTGTAGCTCTCCAGCTTATTTCCCCAACCATCCCTTCAGTGTACACCATCCATCGCTATGACAATGTCCTTGTCAAAATCCTGACCTTTTACTTCTTGTTTCCTGTAAAAAATGCAGCCCTTGATCGGTTGCGTGCTGCGAGGGACCATCACCAATGAGACTGCAGGAAAGCCCAGGGCTTGGGGGAGTCTATTTGCAGCTGTCACGGGTCGTAAAGAAACATACTTTTAAGAGGCAAAGAATAATATCGGTGAGTTTGGGAATACTGGAATGGAGGATTTTGTGAATGAAGGAAGAAGGAGTGGGGATGTAAACAGGAGAAAGGAACTACAGAGCGTTATGGGGATCAGAAAAGAGGAAAATAGAATTAACTAGGGGAAGCCCTCAGCTATTTTGGGCAGCAGTGAAGTAACCCCTGGATGGGTTTATTTATTTGGCCACAGTGTTAACAAGGTAACAAATCTCCATTTATTTTTGAAAGATGGTGGAAACTCAACCCATTCCATGTTTGTCTGCTGCCTGGAAGGAGGAACTGTCCAGGACCAGGGACTTTCACCTTGGAGTCTTTTGAGGGCAGAAGAAAGTAAACAGCTATGAATGAGTGAGAAAGAAGATTGTTGTTTGAGGAAATGCCCTGAGCAAGTGGGAGGGATGTGAGGACAAACAAGGCTCTAGGCCTAGAGAGAAGGAAGGACAACCCTTTCATCAAATGCAAGGAGAGGATGAAAGGATGAAATTATCAGTCACCTAAGTGGGGCTCACGTCATTTTAACAATTCCCAAATCTCAGGGTCTTTTTTTTTTTTTTTTTAAAGATTTCATTTATTTATTTGACAGACAGAGATCACAAGTAGGCAGAGAGGCAGGCAGAGAGAGAAGGGGAGGCAGGCTCCCCGCTGAGCAAAGAGCCTGATTTGGGGCTTGATCCCAGGACCCTGAGATCATGACCTGAGCTGAAGGCAGAGGCTTTAACCCACTAAGCCACCCAGGCGACACCCCCGCCCCAAATCTCAGGGTCTTAAAGCAACTAAGTTCTTCCCTGTTTGTGCTATGTATTCAACATAGGTTAGCAAGGAAACTACACTTACCAAAGGAACATAGGCTGATGATCAACCACCATTTTGCATGTTGAATGGCTCCTGAGCCTCAGAGGACTCTGGAAGGTCTCCTGTTGGAGGTTCCAGCTTGGATGTGACACGTGCTCCTTTCCCTCACAAGTCACTGGCTAGAATTCGTCTCTCTCATTCTCCCTCTCTCTCCCACCCACACCCACACCCACTTACCCACGAGGGGGCGAGGAAGTGCAATATACACTAATTGCTTCTACAGCATTTTGTGCCTGGTGAGCTTTAGTTCTAGAAATCACACGGAATGCCTGTGCTGGAAATAACCTCAGACAAGCCAATATCTGCCCAAGATCACACAGAGAGCAGTAGCAGGATGACTGGGAGCCAGATCTCCTGTTTCCCAGTCCCTCTGTTTAATGGCGGCCACGACTCTAAAGTTTTATCTTCAGCAAGGTTAAGAACTCCGTGGAGTTCTCCCTTCACTTGGAGTAATTAAAAAAAAAAATTACTTTCTACTTTAAGTAGCTCTACACACAAAGTGGGGCTTGAACTCAAGATCCCAAATCAAGAGTTGCATGCTCTACTGACTGAGCCAGTCAGGTGCCCCAGAATCATTTTTGTTAATGCTTGCCCCCAAAGTGTTGATTGTATCCTTGGTTATTGTCAGTCCTGCCATGTCCACTAGAATTACACTTGCTTTCTTCCCTGGGGTCATGTCAGCTGATGAAACCTCTAGCTGCAGAAGCCTCTGTAGGAGCACTTTGTGGTCTTCCCAGCCTGATTTGTATTAAGCATGAGACCAGCAGATTGTGCATATTCTGCATACTTTTCCTCCATTTCTCATCAGAACTTCTGTTACATAATACTTTGTCTATCTCCTTTCAGATAGATGGCTTTCCAGAGCTCTATGCTCCCACAGCCCCCATGCTTCCTTCTGTAATAGCAGTCGATATAAAAGGACACTCATTACACCTGAAGCACCTGAGCAAAGATAGGTTCCAGCTCTGGGCAGGCTGTGCAATGGAGAGAACCGGGCCAAGAACCCCAGCAGGCCTTTCTGCATAGCTGTCCATGACTGGAACTCTGAAGGACAACCAGGAAAGGGACAGAGAACCTGGGGCTTATAAAGGACATATAGGTATATAATAAAAAATTCTGGCAACCCTGGTCATACTCAATGACGTGATTGTACAGTCCCATAAGACTACCTCTCAGAATGGTTCCTTAGAACATTCTTTGCTTAGAAAATGAAAGAGATTTGATTGCTCCAAATGTTGGAGCTCGATTGAGGGTAGACTTCAGAAGCTGGGGATATTGGAGTTGGTGGTTTCTTACAAGAAGGAGGAACTAAGTAAGGAGTTACTGGATAGTAGTTTAGAATGAAAGTTCTCAAACCTTTAAGGATCATCTGACTACTTCACAGTTTATAGGACAATAAACAGTGAATGCCATGTAGCCACTGGAAAAAAGAACGCAGATCTTGATGTTTAAATAGGGTAAGATTTTCAAACCATAGTTTTAGGTGGGAAAAAAAAGACATTCACAGGTTATACAGTGTGCTACCATCTCTGTAAAGACAAAAAGAAACCCAAAAAATCCCCAAGGTTGGGGAGAGTATGTATGTATATGCTCAAAAATGGATATTTGGAAGGGTATAGGACACTGGTAAATGGTTGTTTTCTTAGAGGGCAACTGGGAAGATTGGTGCAGGAAAGGGCCACTTTTTTTTATCTTTTGAATTTTGTGCCATTCCTCGTTTTAAAAGTCAACAAACCAAATGCCATGTGGTATCCTGAAACAGTAAAACAGGTATTACTGGGAAACTGGTGAAAGAAGAATAAAGTCTGTAGTCTGGTTAGTAGTATTGTACCAATGTTAATTTCCTAGTTTTAGCAAATTACCAAATTTAACTTTTCTGGTGGCTGTTGTTTCCTTCTTCATAATTTCATCCTATCCAGTTTTTACCATTAAGATGCTTAGAGAAAAATTTGCAACTTCTGGGATTTTCTCACATTGGTCCTTGTGCTTGGACATTCCTCATTCTTTTCTTGTTTTCAGAAGCTGTACTCATCTTCTAAGTTCACTAGTTCCTTGCTCTGAAATGCTTAACTCTCCCAGAGATAGGACATGTAGCTTTTGACAGTTTCCTACTGTTTTACACTTACCAACTGGGAAAGGGGAGGTCCATTAGACTAGGCAGAGGAGTGGGGCTGTGAGGTTGTCCTAGCAAGAGCCTGAGGAGACCCACCAGGGAGCTCACACAGATGCCCTTCAAAGTTGTCCCAACTTGTGGTGAGAAGGAAAGAGCCTTTAGACTCTTAGCCAGTTAGTCACTGGATACAGGCCACCTAGGAAAGGGGGCATGAACTTGGCAAAAGCAGCTCTCTTAAGCAGAGGGTCTTCTCAAGAGGGCTGACCAGCTGATGGCTGTCAGCAGCACTTCCAGTAGCTGGGGAGTAAGCCCTTAATTTCTGAAGGTGCTGGGAGTGGTGTGATCTACCACTGTTATAATTATGACTTATTAAAATATTCCCTGGGACGCCTGGGTGGCTCAGTTGGTTAAGCAGCTGCCTTCGGCTCAGGTCATGATCCCAGCGTCCTGGGATCGAGTCCCGCATCAGGCTCCTTGCTCATCAGGGAGCCTGCTTCTCCCTCTGCCTCTGCCTGCCACTCTGTCTGCCTGTGCTTGCTCTCTCTCTGACAAATAAATAAACAAAATCTTTAAAAAAAAAAAAATATTCCCTATGTGAGGGCTAATGTTCTAGTTTTTTAGGTTAGGTGATTGAAAGTACTCTGGCTTGGCTCTCTAAAAGCAATGACCCAGACCACGGGATTTTAGGAGGTCCCCTCCTATGCTAAGAATCAAGTCTGTCCTTCCCTTGACCAGCTCCTATAGCAGCATGCAGAGATAATTCTTTCCCACGACCAGAGGCTTTCTGAAAGCCTCAAAACCGGTAAGAAATTCATCTTACATTTGGCAATGACAATCAAGGAGAAAGTTTTCATTTTGAGAGAAATAAAATTTTAGTCAATAACTTTTTAGGTCTTTTGTCTTTTCAAGCAAATGAATACTTTTATTAACTTTTTTTTTTTTTTTTTTCTTTTTAATACACATGGTAGGGTTTTGACCTCAAATACTTGTCAGGTCTGCTACTCAAATGAACTTATAGCAGGACGATTTATGAACTTCAAAAATACCTAGTCCCTGTCCAGTTTAGGGTCCAATGCAGATAGTCCTCCTTTCCTTTCCCAGCCCCTCAAGAGCCTTTGCAAATATCTCTTCCATTTTATGCCCAGAATCCCCTGAAATGCATCAGAGTATTACATCAATGTGTACAAAACCAAGATCTTGTCTCCTATTCTAGGTTCCACATCAAATAAAGCTGAGTTGGGTTGTCCAAACCAACTGACCAGATAGGTTACATCAGATAGTGTGCCACATATAATTTAAATTTTGAACAAAATACATCTCTTCTCCTTTGGTCTCACACAGAAATCAAAGTCCCGAAATACAGACACTACCATCGTCCCACTGCCTTCTGATTCATCAGTCCTAGCCAGATCAGCTCCATTCACATTGCCAGTTGACGTCTGGTCCCTTCTTCAGCTTCTTCAGCAGCTGCTGCATGAAGTAATATTCTAGAAGTAATGCAGCTCCTTCAGCAGCTCCAGAGCTGGAAAACTCCAACTCTTGAGTCTCATGTGACACAGACTCAAAGTTCCAGGGAGCTATCAAGTCACACAAGAAAGCACAAAGCACCTCAAAATTTAGAAATAACCAAAGCCCAAGAACAAACGTGACTGCCGCAAGAGCTTACAATCTAGGCCCTAATTCTCGTGTGAGAGCATCTTCCAAATGAAAAGTACTTCCCCAAACAAAAACAATGAACGGTCAGAACTTGTTTTGAGGTCATCCACCACAGACCATAGCAGAAACGTAGTGTAAGTGAGGACAAAGTGTAGACAGAGGAAAAAGGAGAAAACAAAAGGCTCTCTGGTTTCAGCTTCTCAAGGATGTCAGCCAATCTCCATCAGTTGACCAGAATCCGCTGGCTGGAAACCTGAAGCGCAGATGGGAGGAAATCATCGTTAAGAGGTTAAAATCCTGTAGAAAAACAGCAACCAACGCCCCTCACCAACCCGACCATGCGAGGTGCCCCCTGCCCCACTCCAGTCTTCCAGCAAATTCTGAGACCGTCCCGGAGCGGCCTTCCCTCTCCACCCCTTTCCTCAGTGGCCCCTCACGTGACTTAGTTTTCCTACAGGCCCGCACGACTGTCGTCCTCCAAGAAACCGTTACTCTGGGCCCCAACCGGACACACGCCCACCACCTTCTCTGCCACTACCCTGGCGACCGACCCCGCCGACCCGGGTGCGAGCCGGGCTCGCGTTCACTTCCCCGCCCCGCCCCAGTCCCCCAGCCGCCCAGACGCCGCCCCGCCTCACCGCCCGCGCTCCTTCAGGACGACTCGCTTCTCTCTATCCGCCGCACCAGCTCCACCAGCATCTCTGCCATCTTCGCGATCTCCTTGGCCTTCTCCTCGGCCTTCTCGCACCTCTTGGCCGCCCTGCCGTCCACGCCGTCGCCGGGGTTCTGCAGATGGTTGAGGGCGCTCTCCTCCGAGGCCTCCACCTGCGTTTTGATCTGGATGAGCATATTGTCCATCTCCCACAGCTTGCTCCTGTTCCGCAGGTAGGCTCTCCCGTGCTCCCGCGTGAGGGCCGCGATGTCCTCGCGCATCTCGTTGATGACGGGCAGCAGGAACTGCTCGAAGTCCTCCTCGGGCTCCAGCACTTCCACCTCCTCGGGCTCCGCCAGCTCGACGATGTCCAAGGGCCTCATTCTCGCCGCCTCTCCGAACCGCGCTGCCGACGTCTGCTGCGGAGAGAAAATGGAGACTCGCTAGGCTTACCGACACACTTCCAGAATATTCTTTAAAACTTTTACCCTTTTTAAACTTTTCGCCTCACAGAAGCCACGGAAACGAGCGACTTACGAGCAGAGAAGCCGCGAACAAAATGGAGTCCCAGCCGTCAACCAGCGCCCTGCGCGTTGCGGCCCCTTTCACGACACGGCCCTGCCTCTTTACGGCCACGCCTCTCGTAGAACGAGGCGCGGGCCGCGCGCACGTCAATGGGGCGGGGCAATACGCCCCGTGGCCGCGAGCGCGCACGTATGCGCGCACGCTCTTCCTCCTTTCCACCCTTACCTATGTGGTTTGATCCTCCGTCACCCTGGTTTTGGGGTGATTCCTTCTGGGTGTACCTTCCTCTTGGAGGGTTTCTGGAACACTGAGTTACATATTTTTAAGTTATAAGTACGATCTTCCTACAATAAACAAAGATAGAAAGGCTGTGGCATCCCCAGAGTAACTCCAATAGCCCCTTCGGCTTTAGTAAGCAGCCAGACCCAGACCCGTCTCAGCTGGCTGAAAGATTAGTTTTCCATCTTCGAATTACAGTCGAAAATGTCTGGGTGTCGTTTCCCCCAGGGCCGGAGACCTCCCCCCACCTCCAGGGTCCTAGGCCGTGTGTGGTACCTTCATCTTGAGGCCCCACCAGACCCAAAGCTCAGTGGAGGTGAAGAGGGTTTTTCGGGCTAGCCTTGACACCTTTTACCTAGTTGAGGGTTCCCCCGGAGTCTTCTTATTCAGCTCTGTGTCCCCTAAGCCCTGAGCAGAGTTTGGCACACAGTAAACTTGCTTTAACATTTGCTACAATTTTAAGAAAAGAAATTAATTTTCTAGTCTGTTGACCCAGTCACAAAACAGCAGCAAAAACGTGAGGAATCCAGCTTGCACAACTGCCTTTGGCTTCTGTTTTCCTGTCCATTAAACGGAACCAAATCCTAGTTACTGAGTATGGCACAGTTAAGAAGGAAATAGTCATGAAAATGCTTTGTAAATACCAAACATATACACATGTGGAGTCCTTATATTTTAAACTTTTCTCAGGATTTTCATATTTTGGCTGCTCTATTAAAAATCCAACTTTTGGTCTTCCTTGGTATATCAGAGGCAGCTAGCTCATAAGTGTTTTTTGTATGCATAAAATAAGTGGTTCAAACAACAATGAGATACCACTACACCCTTGTTAAAAATCCCCAAATGCAGAAAACAGACACCACTAAATGCTGGTGAGGAAGTGAAGCAACAGGAACGCTTTGTTCCTTGCTAGTGCAAATGCAAAAATGGAACAGCATCACCTTGGAAGACAGTTTGGCAGTTTCTTACAAAACTAAGCATACTCTTCCTATATGGTCCAGCAGTTGTGGTCCTTGGTATTTCTACAAATGACCTGAAAACGGACATCCACACAAAAACTTGCACATAGATGTGTATAGCCCCTCTATTCATACTTGCCCAAATAGGGGAGGATTTAAGGGGTCTTTTAATAGATGAATGGAAAAATAAACTGTGGTAATTCAGAGAGTGGAGCATTATTTGGCTCCATGAAAATGAATAAGGGGAAACCTCACTAAAACCGAATCAGGAGGTTCTGCAGGGGGAGCTCTTATGGCCTCCAGTCAAGAGCAAATCCAACAGGAAGAGGCATAAGGAACCTTGCAGGTAGATACTACTTCAGCTACTACATGACTATCCTTAGCAGGAGGAGGATGGGCTTACTACTTCTGTAGCAATAGTCCAGCCAATAAGGAGCTGCTATACTTGGGGCACCTGGGTGGCTGAGTGGTTTGAGCCTCTGCCTTTGGCTCAGGTCATGATCTCAGGGTCCTGGGATCAAGCCCCACATCAGGCTCTCTGCTTAGCGGAGAGCATGCTTCCCCCTCTCTCACTGACTGCCTCTCTGCCTACTTGTGATCTCTCTCTCTGTCAAATAAGTAAGTAAAATCTTTAAAAAAAAAAAAGAAGCTGCTATACTTCAAACTCCTGGTTTACGCCAATGGACTTTCTGTTTTCAACAGCCCTCCTAACTTCCCCTTTCCTCTGTAAAAGAGTGTTCCTCTTCTTTGCAGGGCATCCACACCTATGGTTTTGCTACTGGTTGCTTGTCTTGGGTTGCAATTCTCTGTTGTTCTGGAATAAACTAATCTTTCGCTGGTATAATAACCGGCCGTTTTATTTTCAATGTTGACAAGGCTCTTCTTTCAGGTATCAACATGAATTTCTGCTCTCACTTCCTTAAGATCTTTGCCCATTTGCTAAATGAATGAAAAGAGGAGTTAATAGCATTTAAAATATTTTCAGTAACCTTGTTAATGTGTTGTCTGCTTGATCTATCAATTATTTCATTATGTCGGTGGATTTGTTAACTTCTTGTAATGCTGTCACTTTTTCTGTACACACATACAACATACGCATGTAGACATTGTATTCAAAGTACAGAGGCTAGAATCATGATATAATTTTTATCAGTTGAAGTTTCAGGAAGGTTTTTCTTTTTTCCCTCAAGTCTGCCTGGCCAATTTTCTCTTTCTTTTTTGCTTTAATAAAATTAATATTTTCACTGCAACTTGTTTTCACATTTAAATTCTCTGAAATTGTGCTACATCTTTCATTTGTTGTGATTTAATAACTTGATTCACACTTTGTAGTGTATTCACATTCACATTCACATTCTTAGCATTACCTGAAAGAGTGGCAAATCTCAAAAATTGATGGCTTTTTAGGTTTGACAACATCTCATCTTATTTCAAAATTTTCTGTGATTTTTAAAAAAGATTTTATTTATTTATTTGACAGAGAGAGAGAGAGATCACAAGTAGGCAAAGAGGCAGGCAGGTGGGGGGAGTAGGCTCCCACTGAGCAGAGAGCCCGATGCGGGGCTTGATCCCAGGACCCTGAGATCATGACCTGAGCCGAAGGCAGAAGCTTAACCCATTAAGCCACCCAGGCACCCCAAAATTTTATGTGATTTTGCTACTTGCTCAGTTATCTGTTTTCTATTGTATCTGATCCTGTACCTTGCTCTAGAACAGGATGTTCTCAACTGCAGGTGATTTGTCCCCCAGGGTATATTTGTCAGAGTCCAGAGGCATTTTTGACTGTCACAGCCTGGGGAGAAGGGCTGCTATTGGCATGTAGTGGATAAAGTTCATGGATGTTCTTAGCATTGCCTGGTTAATCTTGAAGTTTTGTTTGTTTTTTTCACTTTTAATTTCTTTACATATTTCATAAAAAGTCATTTTATATTTTATATCTGATAATTCCAGTATCAGTTGCTTTTTGTTTCTGTGACTCATTATGGTGTTTTGTTTCTCTCTCTCTCTCTGTGTGATTGTGCATGTATAATATTTGACTGAACTTAATTTGGAGGAATCCTAATAGGCCTTCTTGAGAAAGCTACTCCAGGAGGGATCTGAGGTTGTTTCCGTTGTGCACAAACCTCCAGATCTGGTTGAGAGCAATCCCATAATTAAAAATCTCTGAATTCTTTTTTTCAAATGTGTGTTTAGTTATTTCCATCTATAATCAGAATATACAAACTGGTGCCTTTTCACAGTTTGGAAGATTTTCTTCTTCTTCTTCTTCTTCTTTTAAAGATTTTATTTATTTATTTGACAGACAGAGATCACAAGTAGGCAGAGAGGCAGGCAGAGAGAGGCGGGAAACAGGCTCCCCCGCTGAACAGAGAGCCCGATGGGGGGCTCGATCCCAGGACCCTGAGACCATGACCCAAGCCGAAGGCAGAGGCTTTAACCCACTGAGCCACCCAGGCACCCCAGATTGGAAGATTTTCAATGGCAGACCTAGTGTCCCATCCCCCATATTTCTGCTATTGGTAGCTCTGGATTTGATCCTTGTTCATACATTTGGTTTTAGTATTCACTTCCCTCCTGGCCACCTTTGGGGATTTCTAATATATTCTTGCAAGTTCAGCAATACATTTAAAGGAAATTTTGTTGTAATTTATGCACCCTCTGAGTGTGGTAGAAGAGCATTTTAGAAAATCTTATCCACCATAACTCCAGAAGCAGATGGCCTCCTTCTAAAGTGCCTTTCCTGCTCTCGCATCCCATCTAATGCATGGCTGAGAAGTCACAAGGACATCAGGACTTTCAGGATGCTAGAACTCTACCCCTCCTGGGGCATTAAGAGAGGAGGTACTCCAGGAACCCAAAGCTGTTTGCACTACGAGGACCTGGAGACCAGCAAGTTCCACCTTACCCCCTTTCCAAGAGGACACGTGGCAGAGATGGGTAATGAAATTAATTGGGCAGAAGCTTATGACCACCTCTTCACCCTCCTGATGGAGTACCTAGCATTTTTGACACTCAGAGGGGATAATTTTAATATCCTCACCTCTCTATGACAAATTATTTGCAGTAATAAATGGGAAATAAAACTATTTGTGACATTGTGGGCATTTCATATTCCAAAATAGATCCAGGTATCGCTTCAATGCCTCCTCTTTTGCTTAAAAATTTTCTTTATTGAACTCCATGGGGGTCAGTGTCTTTCAGAGTACCCCCTTCACATTTCTTAATGAAATTCAGAATCATTGTGGTCCAGTTGTTGGTTTCACAACACAAGGGGGTTCAAGTTCCTCCAAGTTCCTAAAGGAAGGACAAGCACAACTATTTATTCAGTACCTTTGATAGCTACCTAACAGTTTGATCTTTGCTCTTATGATTTGTGAAATAATGGGAAATCTATATATCAGTCATTGTTCCAAAACCCTAAGTGATAAGAGCCCTAGGAAAAATTATTGTTCTTATATTTAGTCTCTGAATCTGGTTCCTGACAGAGCTCCTACGTCCCTTGGAATTTCCTGGGTGATGGGTGTATCTTTCCTTCTACTGATGGGACTCTCGGTGGGCTCCTGGGTGGGGGCCAGTCTCTGATCCAGAAAGATTGACCCATGATTAGAAGTTTGAGACTTTTCAGCCCCATCCCATATTCTGCAGAGAGGGGAGAGAGGCTGGAAGTGGGGTTAATAATTGATTAGGCCTACATTATGAAGCCTTTGTAGAAATTGAATCTTATGGGTTCAGAGAGCTTCTGGATTGGTGAACACATCTACATGCAGAAGGTGATGTATCCCCACTCCATGGGGGCAGAAGACCCTGTTGTGAACTTGGATATTGGGATATTGGAATTGTCTCTATCGGCTGTTCATTCATATCCTTTATTATGTCTTTTATCATAAACCAATAAACATGAGTAAGGGGAGTCTGGCTGGCTCTGTCAGTTGAACATAGACTCTTGATCTCAGGTTCATGAGTTTGAGCCCCACACTGGGTGTAGAGATTATATTAAAATCTATTTTTTAAAGATTTTATTTATTTATTTGAGAGAGAGAGAGAGAGAGAGAGCAAGCGAGCGCACAAGCAGGGGAGAGGGAGAAGCAGGTTCCCTGCTAAGCAAGGAGCCTGATACAGGACTTGATCCCAGGACCTTGGGATCATGACCCAAGTGGAAGGCAGCTGCTCAACCAACTGAACCACCCAGGAGCTCCCAGATGACTTAAAATCTTTTTTTTTTAATTTTATTTTTTATAAACATATATTTTTATCCCCAGGGGTACAGGTCTGTGAATCGCCAGGTTTACACACTTCACAGCACTCACCATAGCACATACCCTCCCCAATGTCCACAACCCCACCCCCCCAACCCCCCTCCCCCCATCAGCCCTCAGTTTGTTTTGTGAGATTGAGAGTCACTTATGGTTTGTCTCCCTCCCAATCCCATCTTGTTTCATTTACTCTTCTCCTACCCCCTTAACCCCCCATGTTGCATCTACTCTCTCTCATATCAGGGAGATCATATGATAGTTGTCTTTTTCCGATTGACTTATTTCGCTAAGCATGATACCCTCTAGTTCCATCCACGTCGTCGCAAATGGCAAGATTTCATTTCTTTTGATGGCTGCATAGTATTCCATTGTGTATATATACCACATCTTCTTTATCCATTCATCTGTTGATGGACATCTAGGTTCTTTCCATAGTTTGGCTATTGTAGACATTGCTGCTATAAACATTCGGGTGTACGTGCCCCTTTGGATCACTACGTTTGTATCTTTAGGGTAAATACCCAGCAGTGCAATTACTGGGTCATAGGGTAGTTCTATTTTCAACATTTTGAGGAACCTCCATGCTGTTTTCCAGAGTGGTTGCACCAGCTTGCATTTCCACCAACAGTGTAGGAGGGTTCCCCTTTCTCCGAGATGACTTAAAATCTTAAAAAATATATTCTGCCTTTTAGAATTGTTAACTGTTTCAAAACTAAGGCTCTAAATAAGAAAATAAAATGTTACATCAGTGGTATAATTTACTGGTTGCCTAAATTGTGCCTTTTGGTTTCATTCAAATTGTATTAAAATTCACTGGTCAACATTAGACACTTAGTTATATGCAATGTTATCCTACCAGACTAATCTGTAAAGAAAAACTCTGTGTTTCTCCATTACTCTCATACTACTATCTGCATTTACAATACCTTGCTTTACTTCTGACACCACATAGATGGGTTTTCCACAGAGCAAACAATCCTCCCACAGAACCAACAGGGTGCCCTATAATTCAGTTCAGTTCTGACACTCTTTACTTAGAGTTACCGTCAGGTCCCACGATTAAGGGGTCAATCCAGTAAGAGTGCTCCCACTTCAGACACCAACCAAAAGTTCCAGGTTGTTACTTGTACTTCTGACTGATGGACTATAAAGCAGGGCTTTCACAACCTCCTCCTTGGTTCAATAACCCCTTCCTTAGGTTTGCTAGAATAGCTCACAGAACTCAGGGAAACATGCATGTTTACTGGTTTATGATAAAGGACACAGCAAAGGATATGAATGAACAGAAGGATAGGAATGAACATAAGAATGAACATAATAAAGGATATGAATGAACAGGGTATAAATAAAGGATATGAATGAATAGAGACAATTCTAATATATATTTCTCAATATTCCAGCTCCCAACAGGAGCTTCTGTCCCCATGGATTGGGGATGCATTATCTTCCACATATAGTTGTGTTGACCAGCCCAGAAGCTCTCTCAACCCATAGGATTGAGATTTCTATGAAGGTTTCCTAATATAGGCCTAATCAGTTAGTAACCCCATTTCCAGTCCCTCTTCCCTCTCTGCAGAATATGGGGTGAGGCTGAAAATCCCGAAGTTCTAATCATGGGTCAGTCTTTCTGGATGAGTGACCGGCCCCCCTCCAGGAGCCTTTGAATCAACTTCTATGTAGAATAAATGTTTATGAAAGGAAAAATCATTAAGATGAGCTAATTGGAAGCTTACATATTGTATTCATCTCCTATGGCTGCTGTAACACATTATCACAACCTTGGTGGCTTGAAACACACACACACACACACACACACACACACACACACACATTTATTTTAATACAGGTCTGGGGTCAGAAGTCTAAATCAAGGGGTGCCTGGGTGGCTCAGTCAGTTAAGTGTCTGCCTTCGGCTGAGGTCATAATCCAAGGTCTTGGGATGGAGCTCCACATTGGACTCCCTGCTCAGCGGGGAGACTGCTTCTCCCTCTCCCTCTGGCCGTCTCCCTCTTCATGCACTTTCTTTGTCTCTCAAATAAATAAATAAAATCTTAAAAAAGGAGAAGTCTAAATCAAGATGTCATCATGGCCTCTCCCCTCTCTGAAGCTTCAGGAGAATCTGGTTCCTGGTCGCTTTTAGCTTCTAGAGGCATCTGGGTTCTTTGGCTTGCTGACCCTTCTTCCTCCCCAGCTTCTTGCTTCTGTGGTCACCTTGATTTCCCCTTCTTGGACTCTGATCCTCTCTCCTTTTTCTTATAGGACCTTATGGTTTCATGGGGTCCACCCAGATAATCAGGGATAACCTGGCCATCTCTAGATTGGTCACATAATCCCATCTGCACATCTTTTTGGGCACTTCAGGTGACATCTAGGTTTAGGGGATTAGGACTTGACATTTTCGGAGGGCAAAATTCAGCCTACCTCACATACAGTCTCAACAATAATGGCAGTAGTTGTATTTTGAGGGAGTTTTTTTTTTTTTTAAATCACTGACATTGTTTAGAATTGCTTGTTCATCATGATAACAAACAGCAGACAGACTTAGTTGGTTTTACCCTTGTTTTTAAATCCCCTATAGACATTGCATTCTTTTTGCCTGTCCCCCAGCACCCCATCCTTGGTCCTCTATTACCCTGTCCACACCCACCCCTGGTGCCCCTGGAAGAGTCTGTAACACTCTTCTTTTCTGCCTGTCCAGAGTAGCAAATTCAAGGATGCAGCTCTGAAAATAAGCTTTGCCACTCATGGGCAGCTCCAAGGCTTATCGGCATAATGCCAGGCAGTTGCAGCTAGGTAGGTGATGTGAGGACTTGACTTTCTCCAAGTTGGAAACTGAAGAACAGTTGTCGTGGATCCAGCAAGGTGCAGCAGGGCCATGGGGGGTAAAAGTTGGAACTCCCAGTCCTATGACTTGGGTCTGAACCCTGTGGAGGGGCAGATAGAGGGATTTTTTTTGTCCCTTTTGATGCCCTTGTTGGGGGAGGTGATGCTGAGGGCCCAGTGGGAGAGCCTGGAGCACAGACCACCTTTAATGGGTCCTAGAGCCCTGGACAGCTGGGAGTCCACTGGGGGTGAGCAGGGGAGGGTGGGGTGTGGGAGAGTGAGGACCATAGCTGCTCAAACACCTGTGGTCCTAGGAGAGCTTGAATGGCATTGCTGGCCCTCAGCAGGTGCTCAGAGGCTGAGTCACTGCCCGTTCCCAGGGTGGGCAGAAGGCTGGTGTCTGCCTCTAAGGACATGGAGATGGACAGGACTCCTTTCTTTTTGCCATTTGCACCCTGCTGGCCACAAAACTGCCATGCTTCTTCCAGCTTCTCCTTTGCTTGCTTCTCTGAGACTTGAACTAAAGCCTGAGGTTGTCAGAAATGGATGGGGAGAGCAGGGATGTTAACATGGCTCACAGGCTTTATCTTGCTTGGGAGGAAGAGGAAGGAGCATAGGGAACAAGGCCCTCTGGGTAGTGGCGAAGTATAATGATTATTGGTGAAGTATAATGATTATGGCGAAGTATAATGATTATTATGGCAAAAATCCAAGGAAGTAACTACCCATTAAATTGAAAGAGCTTCTGCTGTGTTTCTTCTTAATCCAGTCCTTCTGCTACCCACCTCCCCAAAGGTAAACTTTTCTGTGACTTTTGGTTAGCTATTTCTTTGTTCTTCTTTATTGTTTTATTGGCTCTGAAAGCAATTATAAATAATAGAGTGGTTCCCCCCTATTTTTGAACTTTGTATAAATGGAATCATAATTACTCCTTTGTTTCTTGCTTCTTTTACTATTTTATATATATGAGACTCACCTGTGTTGATGCAGGTAGATATAATTCACCCATTTTTAAAATTAGATTTTAAATTTTAATTCCAATATAGTTAACATACAGAGTAATATTAGTTTCAGGTGTACAGTGTAGTGATTTAACACTTCCATACATCACCCAGTGCTCATCACAAGTGCACTCCTTAACCCTCATCTCCTATTTTGCCCATCCTTCCACTGACCTGTCCTATGGTAACATCAGTGTGTTCTCCATAGTTTAGAGTCTGTTTCTTGGTTTCTCTCTCTCTACTTTTTTCCCCTTTGCTTGCTTTGTTTCCTAAATTCCACATATGAGTAAAATCATATGGTATTTGTCTTTCTCTGATTGACTTATTAAAGTTAGCATAACACCCTCTAGTTCCATCCATGTTGTTGCAAATGGCAAACTTTTATTCTTTTTTATGGTTTGATAATCTATAGATCCATATCTATATATCACTTCTTCTTCTTTTTTTTTTTTTTTTGTCAGAGAGAGAGGGAGAGAGAGCAAGCACAGGCAGACAGAATGGCAGGCAGAGACAGAGGGAGAAGCAGGCTTCCCGCTAAGCAAGGAGCCCGATGTGGGACTCGATCCCAGGACGCTGGGATCATGACCTGAGCCGAAGGCAGCTGCTTAACCAACTGAGCCACCCAGGCGTCCCGATATATCACTTCTTCTTTATCCACTCATCGATCAATGGACATTTAGGTTGCTTCCATGTCTTGGCTATTGTAAATAATGCAGCAATAAACAGAGGGGTATGTATATACCTTTGAATTAGTGTTTTTGTGTTTTTTAGGTAAATACTTGGTAGTGTGATTGCTGGATTGTAGGGTAGTTCTATTTTTAACTTTTTGAGGAAACTTCATACTGTTTTCCACAGTGGCTGTACTAATTTGCATTCCCACCAGCAGGGCACAAGGGTTCCTTTTTCTCCACATTGTCACCAACACCTGTTGTTTTTTATGTTGTTGATTTTAGGCATTCTGAGAGGTGTGAGGTGATAGCTCATTGTAGTTTTGATTTGCATTTCCGTGATGATCACTGATGTTGAGTATCTTTTCCTGTGTCTGTTGGCTGTCTGAATGTCTTGGAGAAATGTTATGTTCACATCTTCTGACCACTTTTTAATTGGATTATTTGTTTTTTTTGGGTGTTCAGTTATGATATGTAGCATTTGCAAATGATATGTCTGATGATAAAGGTTTAATATCCCAAATGTATAAAATACTAAACCTTTATCATCAGACATATCATTTGCAAATGCTACATATCATTTGCAAATTGTTACTTCTCCCATTCAGTAGATTGTTTTTTGGCTAGTTGATGGTTTCCTTCACTGTGTAGAAACTTTTTATCTTGATGAAGTCCCAATAGTTTATTTTTGCTTGTGTTTCTCTTGCCTCAGGAGACATACTTAGAAAAATGTTGCTATGGCCAATGTCAGAGAATTATTGCCTGGGTTCTCCTCTAGGAATTTTATGGTTTCAGGCCTCACATTTAGGTCCTTAATCCATTTTGAGTTTATATTTGTGAATGGTGAAAGAACATGGTCTACTTTCACTTTTCTGCAAGTGGCTGTCTGGTTTTCCCAATAGCATTTGTTGAACAGATTTTTTCCCATTACATATTCTTTCCTCCTTTGTTGAAGATTAATTGACCATATAATTGTGGGTTTATTTCTGAGCTCTCTATTCAGTTCTGTTGATTTATGTGTCTATTTTTTGTGCCAGTACCATACCATTTTGGTCACTACAGCTTTGTAATATAACTTAAAATCTGGAATTGTGATGCCTCCAGCTTTGTTTTTCTTTTTCAATATTGCTTTGGCCATTTGGGGTATTTTGTGATATCACAAACATTTTAGATTGTTTGTTCTAGCTCTGTGAAAAATGCTGTTGGTATTTTGATAGGGATTGCATTGAATGTGTAGATTGCTTTGGGTAGTATAGACATTTTACCAATATTTGTTCTTCCATCCATGAGCATGGAATGTTTTTTCTTTTTTTAAAAATTATTTTATTTATTTATTTATTTATTTGTCAGAGAGAGAGAGAGAGAGAGAGAGAGAATGAGAGAGCAGACAAGCATGGGAAGCGGCGGGCAGAGGGAGAAGAAGCAGGTTCCCTGCTGAGCAGGGACAGACGCTTAACCAACTGAGCCACCCAGGCATCCCTGTCTTGCCATTTCTTTGTGTCATCTTTAATTTCTTTCATTAGTGTTTTATAGTTTTCAGAATACAGGTGTTTCACTTCTTTGGTTAAGCTGATTCCTAGGTATTTTATTATTTTTGGTGCAATTGTAAATGGGATAGTTTTCTTAATTTCTCTTTCCGCTGCTTCATTATTAGCATATTGAAATGCAACAGATTTCTGTACATTGACTTTGCCCTGCAAATTTACTGAATTCATTTATCAGTTCTAGTAGATTTTTGGGAGTCTTTAGGGTTTTCTATATATAGTATCATGTCATCTGCAAATATTGTTCATTCATTTTGGTTGCTGTATGACAGTGGTTCTCAAATTTGAACATGCATCAGAATAACCTGGAACATTTGTTAAAACACATATTGTTGGGCCCACCCTAAAGCTTCTGACTTATAATTCATATTTCTTTTTTTTTAAAAGTTTTATTTATTTAAGTAATCTCTACACTCAATGTGGTGCTCAAAGTCATGACACTGAGATCAAGAAATGCATGATCTTCCAACTGAGCCAGGCAGGTGCCTCTGATAATTCATATTTTTTTATTAAACATTTTTAAAAAACTGGACTCCATGCCCAGAGTGGAGCTCAATGCAGGGCTTGAACTCACAACCCTGAGATCAAGACCTGAGCTGAGATCAAGAGTTGGATGCCTAACTGACTGAGTCACCCAGGTGCCCCGATAATTTGTATTTCTGACCGTTTCCCAAGTAATGTTGATATTACTGGTCCCGGCATCAACAGTTGCCCAGGTGCCTCACTTCCCAGGGGAGAACGTCCAATAGCCTCTCTACTCAGCCATCCTTCTACTTCTTCAAGATGAGCACCTCCTTGAGAAGGCTACAGTGGATACGCCATCCTGTGAGTAGCTGGTGTCTTCTCCTGGTCTGATCTTGGGAAGGACCTTCAGCCTGAGATATTAGCACAGCCACCTGGACAAGGAGCCAGGGGCCTGGATACTAATCTTGGGTGACACTGGCAGAGGGATTTCAGGGACCCAAATCATTGTTCCCATCAATAAAGTGCAGTCAAGAACCTGGATCATTCAGTGTGCCAGAGGCTTCCAGATTCAGTTTGTCAGGTACCCAGGACTGAGCCTGGTACACACAGAAATGGCAATGAGGCAACATGGGAAGGGCCACTAAAGGTGTCTCCAATGACAATGGACAGCCTGGTTCCATTGCACCATCAGTTCCGTGAGGCTTGGACCCCATAGAGCTGAAGGTGTTGAGAATCCTCTTCAGGGTCCCACTCCCACGCCAGGTCCCTGTTCCTAGGAGAGTGTCACATGACATTGGGCACACAGACCATTTCCAACACAGCCCACGGAGGGCCACCCAGGAGCCCTGAAGTGAGAGCAGAAAGAAATACCCTAGCAGATCATGGCCCCTGCTCTCAGCACCCAGCCTGTGGGGGCTCAGGTCTTAGGGCATCTGCTCTTCCCACAAAGCCCACCTGGCCTGGGGGTCATCTTTCCATAGCCTTTTAAAATGGACCCCTCTGCCCCCCACGGGCTCAGAAGGCCCCTGTCCTGGAAGGACCCCACCTGCACCCACCATTAGGCACACAGTAGGCCTGCCCATCTCACTGGTGGTCTGGGCAAGAGGGGGTGAGGCCTGTGTGGCAGGTGCCTTTCCTGTCACTCTGGGTATTTCCCTCTGCCTTATGGGAGCTTCCTGATGACTCCTGCATGGGCACGAGGAGTGCGTGTGTGTGCAGACATCATGCAGGTGGGAGGATAGAAGAGGCCAGTTCTAGAGCCCCAGGAGAAAATGTGAAATGCAATTTTTATTTAAAGCAAAACAAACCTCCCAACCTGACTATTTTCTGCATCAGCCTATCAGGGGGGCAGCTGGTCCTCCCTCATCCTCCCATGCTACTTTTCCATGTCCTCGGTCCTGTTCCTTTTCCTGGGGCCCCCGGCCTTCCGTTGAGGTCACAGAGTCAGCCAAGGGCTCACTGCTATGAAAGTGGATGAAGAATGTCTGGGTTTCCTTTGGGTAATGGTGACCTTCGTGCCTTGCAGGGATGTCGAGTGAGACCTGGAGCTGCCTGGGGGACCAGAGGTGGTCTGTCCTTAGAACCACTTGCTTCTCTGGGGTGTTTCCACCCAGATTCCCCTCATACACTGCACCCACCTACACTCTAATGTGGCTCTTCGATGAAAGCCCTTGGCTGACCCATCCTGCCAGGACTCCCACTGCCATGGGTCCCTTTCATTTTGGCCCTCCCGTGAGCATAATATATAGGTGGTCCTGGCCATACATGGCCTCATTTCCTATGGGGTGTAGCACTCAATTCCTAGAGTTTTCTCACTGAGGCCACCTGGTGGGGCTGCACTTTATATTACTGGGTTCGACTAAATTCAACCTTAAGAGGGAAACCACTTCATCCATTCTTCCACCCATTCATCCATCCATCCATCCATTCATGATCCATTAGTCCATTCATCAATCCATCCATCCTTCCACCCATTCAAACATTCATACTCCAATGGACTCATCCATCCATCCAGCTATCAAAAATCTATCCATAATTCATCCATCCATCCCTCCATCTATCTATTCATAAATGACTAAGTGTCCAGCTATGAAGAAGGCACTCTGCTGTGTGCAGTGGACAAAGAAGATTCATGGGAAAGAGAAATGAGGGGGAGAGGAGAATGGAGGAGAGGAGAATTGAGGAGGAACCTGACCCAGCCCCAGACTGCGCTTGAGTAGGAGCAGACAGGAAGGAAGAGGGCAAGGGTCATCCAGACAGAGGGAACAGCATGGGAAAGACTCAGGGGCATGAAGCTGCCTGTGGTTCCCAGGAGCCAATGGTGGTGTGTGCGCTGTGAGACACAGCATGACAGATGTCAGACCCCCTGGGATATGCTTGCCGGTTCAGGATGCACCCAGGACAGAGGGAGGGGTGTGGTCTGCAGACACACACACAGGCATACACATGCACACACTGACCCGTGGTAGATTCTGGATGGTACAGAATCAGAGAAGCCAAGTAACCCGCTCAAGATCACACAGGCCATAGGGACAGAGCTAGGATCTAAAGGTCTGGCCAGCTCCTGAGCCAGGCTGTGGTAGGGCTGGGATTCCCAGGCTCAGCCTGAAACAGAAGCTCCCAAACCTCTGCTGTGGGGACCATCCCTTGTCCTCCAGCTCCAGCAGTGCAGCGTGCTCACATCCCACATCCCTGTGAGCAAGCGCTCCTCCACTGCCACCACAGACCCCAGACCCTGCAGCACAACCTGAGGGACAGGAGCACAGGGAGAGTGAGCTACCCCTGAGGCCCCAGATCAGAGTAGAGGCAAAGCAGGAGCAGGAGTGGCACCCACCCTTGGGGTACAACACACCACCTCATGAATGCTCCCAGGAAATCCCCAGAGGGAACCATGTGCCCATTTCACAGAGGAGGACACTGAGACCAGGACCAGCATGCTCTCCCAGGTACTGCACTGGATAAGCATACCCAGGGGAGGCAGGCACAGGAACTGCCTCCATCATCCAGACCCCTTCTCCCCAGTATGGTTCAGGGGGTGGCCCAGGCTGAGGCCAGGGGTAGTTATCCATCCCCTGTGCCTAGAAAGCAGGGACCCAATATCCTGTGCGGGGACGGAGGCAGGTGGCCCCTTCTGGCCTGACCAGGAAGAGATGACGAGCCGGGAGGTAAGAGGTTTCTGGGGAAGCTTCCCTGCACTGACACAGGGAGAAAGCACTCAGAAGCAAGAACCCATTTGCTACTGCCTTTCCGCTTCTGCAGACCTATCTGCTTCTGACTCCGTGCTTGCTGGTGACCACAGAGGATGAGCCAAAGAGAAACAGCCAGGATGCTAGTGAGGCCAGCTGCGGGACAGTGACACAGGAAGGGACCAGAGAAGGAGAAGCAGCAATAATGCAGAGAGAGGAGGTTGGAGTGCCCACGTGCCCCCACAGCACCCACTCCAGGGTGAGCGGGAGTGCCCCAGGCATCTCTGCGAGGTCTTTGCCAGAGGGGATTTTCACACTGGGGTTAGTCTGCCTTCTGGGGCTTCAGGCTACAGCCAGCGAGCCTGTCACAGGGGTCTGAGTCTTCTTACCTCCAGGATCACGCTCACAGGCTGAGACAGGACCTGGTCCTCCCCCACCTCACACAGGTGATGGAGCCACAATAGAACATGGCAGAGGTCCACCTTGGCCCTCCTTCTGTGGCCTTCAGGGACACGAGGAACCCCATCAACGCCGATCCTCTAGTCTGGGCCCAGCACTTCCTACCCTCAGCCTCCCTGGGAGGCACTGAAAGAGTTCTTTTGATGCTATTGCTGCACACGAAGTGTAAAAATTCCCTTCTATCTGTTGCAAGGGCTGGCTATGGACTGGATCCCGAGGGTCAGGCAGGTTCTCTGTCTCCTGATGATGGTGGGGGTGGGGTAAAGGAAACGCTGATGTCCAAGATGACACACCTGCTTCATAAGGTGGCCCTGAACTCAGGGAGATGGGGGATGGTCTCACTCCATCCCCGAGGCTCCCCTAATCTGCCCCTTATTCACTGTTCTCCAGGGAGGAGGGACCTTCACTCAGTGGGTCTGGGGCACCCCCAGGCCAGCCCCTTTCTCCTCCTATTTGGGAGCTAGCTGTCTACAGGAGACCTATTCTCTTGCATGTGGCCACACACACCAGTGGGAAGGGAACACTCTGCCTTGTAGGGGAGGCTCCCCGCCCAACATCTTCTGTGACAGAGGGATTCCTGGTAATGGGGTTCAGTGTTAGAAAACCACTTGACTGCAGGCATGAGCTATGGTCCCCAAGATCGTGGGATTGGCTGTTCAGGGCTCCAGGAGGAGTTCCTGAGGAGCAGGACTGCACTGCTGGCTGAGGGTCTGGCAGATGGTGGATGATGATTGGGAATTTGTGGGGGGTGAGAGGGATCCATCAGAGAGTGGGTGTGGACAAGTCCTGGGTTGGGGTCCATGTCCACAGTGTACCCTGCTTGCTGAGTGACTCTGGTCTCCTACAGCCTGTCTTTGGGCCTGGCCCTCCCCATTGGGTAGAAAAGGGGATCAGGTGACCAAGCAGAAGCAGAACAACTCTGAGAGGAGCCCAATTTGTCTGGTGATGGACGTGGGGCCAGGTTGCCATGGGGAGGGTGCCGTGTGTCTGGCTCCCTTAGACACCTGCCTCACCTTTCTGGAGATTCCGCATGTGCTCTCTGTGGTTGGAGCTGTAGTTCCAGCCTGGGATGCTGAGGATCTGAAGGTGAAGACTGGGGGGGCAGTTTCACGGCTTCTTGCTGCTGGGGGCCTGGAAGATTCTGGGCAGTGTCTGCAGGGCAGACACACAGAACCAGGACAAGCACTGGGGCCAAGTTCCTCCTCCTGGCAGTGAGAGCTCTGCACACCATGTGCCCTTGTTTAGGCAATCTGGCTTCTGCCCATGTGTATCCCACAGGGAGGACAGCCTGAAGCACCTGCTGGTCCCAGTGCCTCAGGCATCCCTTTCCTGCCTTTGTCCATGGACATCCTTCCACCTGGATGCCTTTCCTCCCACCTGTCCAGGGGCTCAAATTACAGAGTCTAAGAGCCAGAAGGACCCTGAATCTCTAGTCCAGCCATTTCAATGTACAGATGGAGAGTCTACCACCCAGAGAGGTGATGGGGTTTGTTCCAGACCACAGGGCAGGTTCAGGCAGAGCCCTGATTTCAATGCAAAGTGTGGGATGCCAGCTCTTCTCTTTTTTTGTCATCCATGGCCTCCCAGCTCAGAAGGCATCTCAGCCCACTCCTCCTTTGAGGAAAGCCCTTTCAGCTCTGGGCTCCAGCTAGAGCACCATCTCCTTGCAGTCCCCAGGCTACAGTGATTGGTCCAGGCTCAGACCACAAGCTCCTCTCTGCACCAATCAGAAGCTTTCCCTGGGACTTCTGCACCTGAGCCTGGGAAGATTGAGCTCAGTCCTTCTGCAGGGGATGAGGTGGAAGGGGTGATGCATGACACAGGAGTTCACAGCCTCATCCCAGTAAGAGGGATAAAGAAGTTTGCAGACAGGGAGAAGCACAGCTGAGAGTGATGGAGAGGGATGGCCTTGTCAAGTTCCAGCCTGCTGAGCACCAACTGCACCCTGCCCTTCCCACAGTCATGTGGACGCACCTCAGGTAGAGTCTGCTGGGGGGCTCAGCCAGTGAATGTTGAGTTTCTCTCACTTTCAACCAAGAGAGACCAGAGTGGGACCAGTGGGTGATCCTGACCTAGCCATGGGCCCTCCTCAGGCACGGGGCCATCCCCCTCTGTGGAAAGGGCTCCCAGCTTCCTGGAAGGAACAACTGACTCATCCTGGAGCACCAGCCTGCTGGCCAATCAGATCCCCTCTCTGGGAATTGGGAACCTGAGACCCAGAGGTGGCCAGGCAGGCAACTCATGGCATCTTGGAAGGATGATTGTGAACACCTGCTCCCCAGTGGCCCCCAGCTGCCCTGCCCCCACTTCGCCTGCCCACACCTCTTGTCCAACTGCTCTGAATCCAGGAGCTTGTCCACACTCCGCCCAACCAGCAGCCCCTTCCATGTCTGTTATCTCCAAACAAGAGAACCTCAATGACCCCCTTCCAAGCTGATCCTGATCTTCTCCAGGCTTTTGGTCCCTAAAGCGCAAGACCAAAGACTCTTAACCAGTACCTCTCCCTGGGTTCCCTGAAGCTGGGAGGTATATGAGCACAGCTCCCCAGTGGAGAGCTCAGGACAAATCCTTCAGGAGAGGCCTGGCTGTACCCATCCCCAGTGTGCAGCACACAGCAGGCACTCATACGTGCTTCATACAAGAGTGAGCAACAGGCTTCTTGCCTCAAATACCTGGGAGGGTCCTCCTCTAAAACTGAGGCAAGGAGAAATTATAACCACATTCTTTTTTTTTAATTTTTATTTTTTTCTTTTTTTTTCTTTTTTTTTATTTATTTTCAGCATAACAGTATTCATTGTTTTTGTACCACACCCAGTGCTCCATGCAGTCCGTGCCCTCTCTAATACCCACCACCTGGTTCCGCCAACCTCCCACCCCTCCACCTCTTCAAACCCTTCAGATTGTTTTTCAGAGTCCATAGTCTCTCATTGTTCACCTCCCCTTCCAATTTCTGCCAAATGCCTTCTCTTAACTCCCCATGTCCTCCATGCTATTTGTTATGCTCCACAAATAAGTGAAACCATATGATAATTGACTCTCTCTGCTTGACTTATTTCACTGAGCATAATCTCTTCCAGTCCCATCCATGTTGCTACAAAAGTTGGGTATTCATCCTTTCTGATGGAGGCATAATATTCCATAGTGTATATGGACCACATCTTCCTTATCCATTTGTCTGTTGAAGGGCATCTTGGTTCTTTCCACGGTTTGGCGACCGTGGCCATTGCTGCTATAAACATTGGGGTACAGATGGCCCTTCTTTTCACTACATCTGTATCTTTGGGGTAAATACCCAGTAGTGCAATTGCAGGGTCATAGGGAAGCTCTATTTTTAATTTCTTGAGGAATCTCCACACTGTTCTCCAAAGTGGCTGCACCAACTTGCATTCCCACCAACAGTGTAAGAGGGTTTCCCTTTCTCCACATCCTCTCCAACACACGCTGTTTACTGTCTTGCTAATTTTGGCCATTCTAACTGGTGTAAGATGATATCTCAATGTAGTTTTAATTTGAATCTCCCTGATGGCTAGTGATGATGAACATTTTTTCATGTGTCTGAGCCATTTGTATGTCTTCATTGGAGAAGTGTCTGTTCATGTCTTCTGCCCATTTTTTGACGTGATTATCTGTCTTGTGTGTGTTGAGTTTGAGAAGTTCTTTATAGATCCTGGATATCAACCTTTTGTCTGTACTGTCATTTGCAAATATCTTCTCCCATTCTGTGGGTTGCCTTTTTGTTTTGTTGACTGTTTCCTTTGCTGTGCAGAAGCTTTTGATCTTGATGAAGTCCCAAAAGTTCATTTTCGCTTTAATTTCTTAAGGAATCTCCCACTGTTTTCCAAAGTGGCTGCTCCAACCTGCATTCCCACTAACAGTGTAAAAGGGTTTCCCTTTCTCCACATCCTCACCATTTTTCCATTTCTTTCTGTCTTCCTCAAATTCTTTCATGAGTGTTCTATAGTATTCTGAGTATAGATCCCTTGCCTCTTTGGTTAGGTCTGTTTCTAGGTATTTTATGGTTTGGGGCGCTACTGTAAATGGGATTTCTCTTTCTTTTGTCTCAGTGTATAGAAATGCACCTGATATCTGTGCATTGATTTTATATCCTGCAACTCTGCTGAATTCCTGTATGAGTTCTAGCAATTTTGGGGTGGAATCTTTTAGGTTTTCCACACAGAGTATCATATCATCTGCAAAGAGAGAGAGTCTGATTTCTTCTTTGCCAATTTGGATGCCTTTTATTTCTTTTTGTTGTCTGATTGCCAAGACTAGGACTTCCAATACTATGTTGAACAACAGTGGTGAGAGCAGACATCCCAACCATGTTCCTGACCTTAGGGGAAAAGATCTCAGTTTTTCCCCATTGTGGACTTTTTATATACGGCTTTTATTGAGGTATGTTCCCTCTATCCCTACATCATGAAGACTTTTGATCAAGAAAGGATGCTTTACTTTGTCAAATGCTTTTTCTGTATCTATTGACAGGATTACATGGTTCTTGTCCTGTCTTTTAGTTATGCAGTGTATTATACTGATTGATTTGTAGATGTTGAACCACCTTTACAGCCCAGGATAAATCCCACTTGGTCTTGGTGAATAATCCTTTTAATGTACTGTTGGTTCCTATTGGCTAAGATATTGATGAGGATTTTTGCATTCATGTGCATGAGGGCTATTGGTCTATAATTCTTGTTTTTGGTCAGTCTTTGTCTAGTTTTGGGATCAAGGTAATGCTGACCTCTTAGAACAAGCCTGAAAGTTTTCCTTCCATTTCTATTTTTTGAAACACCTTTAGAAGAACAGGTATTAACTCTTCTTTAAATGTTTGACAGAATTCCTCTGGGAAGCCATTCAGGCCTGGACTTTTGTTTGTTGGAGATTTTTTATTGATTCTTCAATTTCCTTGTCAGTTATGGGTCTGTTCAGGTTTTCTATTTCTTCATGTTTCTGTTCTGGTTGTTCATATGTTTCTAGAAATGCATCCATTTCTTCCTGATTGCCTAATTTGTTGGTATATATTTGCTCATAATATGTTCTTATAATTGTTTGTATTTCTTTGGTGTTGCTTGTGATCTCTCCTCTTTCATTCATGATTTTATTTATTCGGTTCCTTTCTCTTTTCTTTTTGGTAAGTCTGCCCAGGGATTTATCAATCCTAATTCTTTCAAAGAATCAGCTCCTAGTTTTGTTGATCTGTTCGACTGTTCTTTTGGCTTCTACCTCATTGATTTCTGCTCTATTCTTTATTAATTCTCTTTTGCTGGGTTTAGGCTTTATTTCTGTTCTTTCTCCAGCTCCTTTAGGTATAAGGTTAGTGTGTGTATTTGAGACCTTTCTGGTTTCTTGAGAAAGGCTTGGTGTTATATACTCCCCCATTAGGACCGCCTTTGTTGGATCTCAAAGGTTTTTGGTTTTGGTTTTGGTTTTAAAGATTTTATTTATTTGACAGAGAGAGAGAGAGAGAATACAAACAGAGGTACAGGGAGAGGGAGAAGAAGGCTTCCCACAGAGCATGGAGCCCGATGCAGGGCTCTATCTTGGGACTCTGGGATCATGACTTGAGCCGAAGGCAGATGCTTAACTTCTGAGCCACCAAAGTGTCCTGCATCTCAAAGGCTTTGAACAGTTGTGTTTTCATTTTCATTTGTTTCCATGAATTTTTAAAAATTCTTCTTTAATTTCCTGGTTGACCCATTCATTATATACTAGGATGCTCTTTACCCTCCGCATTTCTGAATTCTTTCCAAATTTCCTCTTTTGAGTGTCAGTTTCAAAGCATTGTGTTCTGAAAACTCGCAGGGAATGATTCCAATCTTTTGGTACCAGTTGAGAACCTGATTTGTGACCTGGTATGTGATCTATTCTAGAGAATGTTCCATGTGCAGTCAAGAAGAATGTGTATTCTCTTGCTTTAGAATGGAAGTTTCTGAATGTATCTGTGAAGACCATCTGATCCAGTAGATGATCTGTCCATTACAGTGAGGGAGGTGTTCAAGTTGCCTACTATTACAGTATTATTATATGTGTTTCCTTCATTTTCTTTTAATTGGTTTATATAATTGGAGGCTCCCATGTTAGCGGCATAAATATTTACAATGATTAGATCTTCTCGTTGGACAGACACCTTAATTATAATATAGTGTTCTTCCTCATCTCTTATTACAGTCTTTGGTTTAAAATCTAATTTGTCGGATATAAGGATTGCCACCCCAGCTTTCTTTTGATGTCCATTACATGATAAATGGTTTTCTACCCTCTCACTTTCAATCTGGAGGTGACTTACAGTCTAAAATGAGTCTTTTGTACACAGCATATCAATGGGTCTTCCTTTTTAGGCTGGTAAGTCTTTTTAAAATAAATGAAGGAATGGAGGGATGGAGACATGGGCAATAGGGAGAGGAAGTGTTGATGAGTCCAGTGAGCTATTTGGAGACTGTAGTTTGCATTGTTTTCAGGACCTTCAGGGTCATGATTATTCACTCCAGGAAGATTGAATGGGTTCCTGCTGCATACTGCTTTACAGGAGCACCTACCACATCCCAGGCACTTTCCAGGCACTGAGAGTTCATGGGAGCAAGTAAAGAAAATTCCCTGCTTCCAGGGAGCTGTGCCATGAGTGATCTGCCTGGGACTCTGGTGGGTCACATCCATCCTCAAGGATCAGGAAAGACAGTTGGGTTTGGGGGTGTCCAGTTAGGGGCCAGCCCACCCCCTGGACACCCTGAGAGACCCACTTCACTCAGACCTGCCTAGCTCAGTGTCCCACCCAACCAGTATCAGCTGTGCTACCATGGGTCATTCACCTGCCCTCTTTGAACCAGGACCATCTGTGCAGCATGCAATAACTATCCCCACCATACAACCTGTTGGGAGGATGTGGTGACGTAGACTGTAAGAAGTAGAGGCCAGCACCTGGCACTTGGCCAGTCTTCACACTGTGCAAGGCTCCTCCTCACGACTCCACAGGCTGCAGTTTCAAGACACCTATCCGGTGAACTCTTCCCTTCACCTTCTCAGCTTTGCCACTGGGGCAAGTCTCTCATCTTCCTGACCCTCATGTTCAGTGACTTTTCTGAAGGAAGGTGAATGTCAGGGAGGAGACCAGGTCCACAGTGTCTTCCCAGGTGCACACATCCCACATTCATCTGAACCCAGTAGACCTGTGGAGGGGGAATTCACTCCCATTTACACAGGCAGGACCTGAAGTTAGAGAATGCACCCCTGCCTGAGGCTGAACCGAGTCCCAGGCTGCCCCCCTGTGGAGACCAGCTTTCCAAGGCCTCTCTGACCCTGCACCCCTTGATGCCTTCTGCAACCCACTATAAACGCAAGCACTGGGGCACCCTGGGCAGGGCAGTCAGCTGCAAGTCACAAACCCATGCAGATGATAGGTGAAGCGGGAGATGGGGTCCAAAGAGACCCCATTCTGCACCAGATGAGTGCACAGCTGACTTGTCAGAGTGCCATTTCACACCAACAGCCACAAAGGTGGATAAAACCAAACCCATCTTGTGGGCTGGGTCTGAGCACAAACTGAGCTAAACAAGCCATGTGAAGCACCAAGTGTACCTGCTCTGGGAGCTTCAGGCCACACAGCCTCGGACAATGGGCTTCCCTGCCCGGGAGTCCCTCCCAGAGGCCCCTGCAGACAGCAGTACCTGGTGTTTCTGCCTGTCTGAGGCGATGCCATCCCACTGCAGCAAGAAGTACTCCTGCTCCACGGTGATGAAGCACTGATGTTTCTGGAGCATAAGCTCCTGTACCACGGAGGTGTAGACGCTGGCCACGTAGGCCAGTAGGCTTTCCTGAGGAGGGGACACCACATCACACCAGACCTCATGGAGGCTCCCAGAGGCTTGGCTCCAAGGATCCAGTACTTAATCCCCAGTGACACAGGGTCCTTGGACCCCACCATTCCCTACAGGCATCTGCCCTGGACTCTTCCCTCTCTTCCTCCTTTGCCAATCCAGTAGAGGCACATGGGGGCCATTCTGTGCCAGACACACAGTGCTGGCTGGTCCTGAGACAGTGACATGGCTCCCTGCCTCTAATGAGATCCTGCTGTTCTAGGGAGAGAGGTGATGTTCCAGACCATGACACAGGACATGCCCAGGGGACAAGGATGCCCTCCCCAAGGGGGCACAGTAGCTGGCCCTGAAATTCCAGACCATGACATACAACATGTCCAGAGGATACAGACAGCTTCCACAAGGGGCACAGTAGCTGGCCCTGAGGGTACAGTAGGGAGGCAGCCCAGTGAAGCCACGGGGTGACAGAGAGGAGGTCCAGGGACCCCATGGGGCCCGTCTGGGCTGGGATGAGGGGAGCTAATGTTGAGAACTGAAGCTGAGAGGAGCTGCACCCAGGCCCCCAGGTGGTCATGGGCATCTGCCAGCCTGTCTCCCCCAGGCTGGAGGCTCTGTGGGTCCAGCTGTGGCTGCTTCCTATATGTGTCTCTAGGCTGGCACATGGTGGTGCCCAGAGGGGCTCCTTAATGAAATGCAAAGATCCCTGGCAGCAAGATCTCAGAAAGAGGGATCATTCCTGGGTTCCCTCAGGGAAGACCCCAACCCTCTCTGGGCTTCAGATTCCTCTTCTGTAACTGAGGGCACCACGTATACTTCCCCACCATTAAGCTATCTCCACAGGCAGCAGAGTGTCCCCGGAGAGGCTGCCCAGTGCATCCCAGGACTGGACTACTCCTGCCCCCACCTCCAGTGTTAGATCCTCTTGCTGCTTCCCTCTCCCATTGAAGTCCAGCTGCCTCTCAATAATGTCCACAGAAAAGTTACTGTATCCCTAATCCCAGAGAGTGTTTGTTCTCTTCTGGGTTTCCTTCCTGTTCCCGCAAAAGAGTTGGAGGCGGCCCGGGTGACAATACGCAGTCACCTGACCCAAGATCTTGAGTATATCTCAGTCTCTTCTTGCTCCTTTTCCTGCATTCATTCCTTCTTGCTTTCACTCATTCTTGTACTTATTCAAACCTGCATTCATTCATTCCTGTGTTCATTCATTCATTCATTTGATCATTTGTTCCTGCATTCATTCATCCATTCCTGCATTCATTCACTCAATCAGCAATAGCTGGTGCACCTCTTCTGTCTGTCAGGGTGGTGAGAACATGCCAGGAAATATAACGTGTGAAGCCCTTGGCCTGTGAAGCTAGCCTTCTGGTGGGGACAAGGGACCGACACCAAGCCCCCTAACAAATGTGCATGGAGGGGAGAAGGGGAAGGGAATAGGGGCACACACAGGGATTCCAGGAAGGCCCCACCAGAAAGTGTCTTTTCTGGAGCCACACACAGGACTGGGGGGACTAGGACCAGCCGGCTTGTTGGAGGAAGGCGTCTGGGCGGAGGGAACAGCCCGTGCAAAGTGTTCAAGGCCTGTGCCATCGTACAGAAGGGGGACATGGGGCTCAGAAAGGGAACAGAGTCCACCCACAGTGCCCCAGTCGTGGACTGTGACCATGGCCTGAGTCAGGCCCATGTCTTTTCACCTGACTATCCCTAGCATGGGTGAGGAAACTGAGGCCAGAGACTAGAGCCAAGCAACCAAAGTGAGTCTTCCTAGTCTCCAGCAGAGTCAGGTCGTAACCCAAGCTGCTCTCTTGAGGATGTCAGCCAACACCAGGCTTCAAACCCACCCCGGGATCTGGCAGGGAGAAGGAAGCTGAGGTCCAGGGGGTTCTGGAAGATGGTGAAAAGACACCTGCCTGCACCGTGTAGATCCAGCCCACATACATGTGACTGTGAGGAACCATGAAGACCCTGACGGGGCTCACGGGCTGTGCCACCAGGAACAGCAGCAGCACCAGCTGCGTGAGCATGGGAAGCCAGCCAGGCAGCCGCATCCCAATGGCAGGTGGGCAGGGGCTGCAGCTGGCTGTCACTTGCTGTCCACTGGCGACTGGTCCCCTAACAGAGAACAGCACTCCCAACATGTAGGGAGGTGGGGACAGGAGCAGGAGGAGCGGCACCTGCAGCCGTGCTGTCACCTGAGCCAGAAGAGGGGGTGGCCCTTGGACATCACCATTCGGTGCTCCACCACTATCGTCGGTGTCTGAGCATTGATGTCAATTTTTTTATTTATTTTATTTAAATTCAATTATTTAACCTATAACGCGTTGTCAGTTTCAGAGGAGGAGTTCAGTGACTCATCAGTTGCGTATCATACCCAGTGCTCATCACATCATGTGCCCACCTTGATGCCCATTACTCAGTTACCCTATCGCTCCACTCACCTCTCCTCCAGCAACCCTCAGTTTGTTCCTAGAGTTTTTCCTAGAGTCTTTTGGGTTGTCTCCCTCTCAGATTTCATCTTTTTTTATTTTTCCATCCCTTCCCCTATGATCCTGTTTGTTTTTCTTAAATTCCACATATGAGTGAAATCCCATGGTAATTGTTGTTCTCTGATTGACTTATTTCGCTTAGGATAAACAAGTGCTGTCCAATTCTCAGCAGAGTCCCAAATTCCATGTGCCCCAGAGCAGCGGTCATGGAGTGCTCTCCCCCAGAGCCTTGTCTGGAGGAAGCCAGCAGCCATGTCGTGGGTCATGCCAGCCTTCTGTGCAGAGGACAGACAAGGAGGAGCTCCATTCTGCCCACAGCCAGCACTGGCTCAGCAGTTCCGCAAGCCAGCCACCAGCAAGCTGCTCCTCTAGCCCAGCCCCAGGTCAAGGAGTCTGTGGGGAGCATCAATAAACGAATGAAACACCTAGGGGCACCTGGGTGGCTCAGTTGGTAGGGAGCCAACTCCTGGTTTCTGTTCATGTCATGATCTCAGGTTCATGGGATCAAGCCCTGCATTAGGCTCTGGGGCTGGGGTGGAGCCTGCTTGGTTTTCTCTATCATGCTTCCTCTTTCCCAACCTCAGCAAAAGGACTGAGCTCAATCTTCCCAGCTCAAGTGCAGAAGTCCCAGGGAAAGCTTCTGACTGGTGCAGGGAGAAGCTCATAGTCCAAGACTGGACCAATCACTGTGGCCAGGGGACTGTGAGGAGGTGGTGCCCCAGCTGGAGCCCAGAGCTGAAAGGGCTTTTCTTGGAAGGAGGAGGGAGCTGAGGTGCCTTCTTAGCATGAAGGCCAGGGATGACGAAACAAGAGAAGAGCTAGCATCCCATACCTTGCATTGAAATAGAGGCTCTGCCTGAAACTGCCCTGTGATCTGGAACAAACCCCATTACCTCTCTGGGCTGTAGACTCCCCATCTGTACTTTGAAATGGCTGGACTAGAGATTCAGGGTCCTTCCAGCTGTTAGACTCTGTGATCTGAGCCCCTGGACAGGTGGGAGGAAAGGCATCCAGGTGGAAGGATGTCTGTGGGCAAAGGCAGGAAAGGGGATGCCTGAAGCGCTGGGACCAGCAGGTGCTTCAGGCTGTCCTCCCTGTGGGGCACATGTGGGCAGTAGCTGGATCACCTGTACGAGGGCACATGGTGTGCAGAGCTCCCACTGCCAGGAGGAGGAGCTTGGCCCCAATTCTTGTCCTGGCTCTGTTTGTCCGCCCTGCAGAGACTGCCCAGAATCTCCCAGGGCCCCAGCAGCAAAAGCCCGTGACTCTGCCCCCAAGTCTTCACCTTCAGATCCTCAGCATCCCAGGCTGGAACTACAGCTCCAAACACAGAGAGCACATGCAGAATCTCCAGAAAGGTGAGGCAGGTGTCCAAGGGAGCCAGACGCACGGCACCCTCCCCATGGCAACCTGGCCCCACATTCATCACCAGACAAATTGGGCTCCTCTCAGAGTTGTCCTGCTTCTGCCTGGTCACCTGATCCCTTTCTCTACACAATGGGGAGGGCCAGGCCCACAGACAGGCTGTGGGGGACCTGGGTCACTCAGCAAGCAGGGTACACTGTGGACATGGACCCCAGCCCAGGACCTGTCCACACCCATTCTCTGATGGATCCCTCTCACCCCACCACCAATTCCCAATCATCATCCACCATCTGCCAGACCCTCAGCCTGCAGTGCAGTCCTGCTGCTCAGGGACTCCTCCTGGAGCCCTGAACAGCCAGTCCCACTTGTCCTCTGAACCCAGGAAGCCTGATCGTCCAGAGCTTCCATTCATTCACTGAACAAATATCTCTTGTGCCCGGCACTGGGTAATCAGCACTGACCAATGTAGGCAAAGCCCCTGGACTCACAGAGCTCTCCATCTAGAGGGAGAAGCAGGCAAGTCACCAGGACACCAGTGATGTTGATGTTTACATTAAGCCCCCAGCAGGGCTTCATGGAGGGCTTCTTGGTGGAAGTGATACCTGCCATGGTGTCATGGTGAAATGACTTATCCTGTTGCCAAAGCTCCAGCTGCACCTTCTCTTCCCCTTTCCACTGTGAGCATCTCAAAGGCAGGGCTGGCTGCCCCTGAGCCACCCTCTTGTCCCCAAAGCCCCATCTAGGTCCTGCCAGTCACCAAGGATGGCTCAGTAGAAGTCCACAGAACTAAGGAGGAAAAGGAAGAGGCAACAGGCCAGATAACACTTTTATCTGATAAAGCAGATCTTGGGGACCATGGCTCATGTCTGCAGCCAAGTGGCTTTCTAACACTGAATCCCATTATAGGAATCCCCCTGTCACAGAAGATGCTGGGCGGGGAGCCTCCCCTACAAGACAGAGCATTCCCTTCCCACTGGTGTGCGTGGCCAATGCAAGAGAATAGGTCTCCTGTAGACAGCTGGTTCCCAAATAGGAGGAGAAAGGAGTTCACCTGGGAGTGCCCCAGACTCACTAAATGAAGGTCCCTCCTCCCTGGAGAACAGCAAGTGAGGGGCAGTGCTAGGGGAGCCTCAGGGATGGAGTTAGGACCCCCTCCTCCGTATCCCTGAGCTCAGGGCCACCTTATGAAGCAGATGTGTCGTCCTGGACATCAGCATGTCCTCACCTCACCCCCACCATCATCTGGAGACAGAGGACCTGCCTGACCCTTGGGATCCAATCCATAACCACCCCCTTGAACAAGTAGGAGGGATTTTTCACACCCCGTGTGCAGCAGTAACATCAAACAGGGACTGTGTCAATGCCTCCCAGGGAGGCTGAGGGTAGGAAGTGAAGGGCAGGTGTAGGGTGCTGGGCCCAGCCTAGAGGATCGGCGGTGATGGGGGTCCTTGTGTACCTGAAGGCCATGGAAGGAAGGCCAAGGTGGATCTCCGCCGTGTCCTGCTTTAGCTCCATCACCTGTATGAGGTGGGGGAGGACCCAGTCCTGTCTCAGCCTGTGAGTGTGAACCTGGAGGTTAAGAGCCCTCAGACCCCTATGACAGTCTCCCTGGCCATGGCCTGAAACCCCAGCAGGCAGGCAAACCCGTGTGAAAATCCCCTCTGGCAAAGACCTCGGCAGAGATGAGAGGCTCCCGCTCACCCTGGAATGGGTGCTGTGGGGGCACGTGGGCACTCCAACCTCCTCTCTCTGCATTCTTGCTGCTTCACTTTCTCTAATCCCTTCCTGGGTCACTGCGTCCCGTACCGGACCTCACGGCATGCTGGCTTTTCTCTTTGGCTCATCCTCTGTGGTCACCTGCAGGCACAGCCTCACAAGCAGATATGTCTGCAGAAGCAGGAAGGCAGCGGCAAATGGGGTCTTGCCTCTGAGTGCTTTCTCCCTGTGTCAGTGCAGGGAAGCTTCCCCAGAAACCTCTCATCTCCGGCCAGACCTCCCTTCCTGCTCAGGGCAGAAGGGGCCACCTGCCTCTGTCCTCACACAGGAGACTGGGTCCCTGTTTTCTTGGCACAGGGGATGGATAGCTACTCCTGGCCTCAGCCTGGGCCACCCCCTGAGCCATACTGGGGAGAAGGGGTCTGGACAATGGAGGCAGTTCCTGTGCCTGCCTCCCCTGGGTATGCTTATCCAGTGCAGTTCCTGGGAAAGCCTACTGGTCCTCACCTCAGTATCCTCCTCTGTGAAAAGGGCACATGGTTCCCTCTGGGGATTTCCTGGGAGCATTCATGAGGTGGTGTGTTGTACCCCAAGGGTGGGTGCCACCCCTGCTCCTGCTTTGCTTCTACTCTGATCTGGGGCCTCAGGGGTAGCTCACCCTCCCTGTGCTCCTGTCCCTCGGGTCGTGCTGCAGGGGCTCGGGTCCGTGGTGGCAGTGGAGGAGCGCTCACTCACAGGGACCTGGGATGTGAGTACGCTGCACCACTGGAGCTGGAGGACACGGGATGGTCCCCACAGCAGAGGTTTGGGAGTCCCTGGTTCAGGCTGAGCCTGGGAATCCCAGCCTGCCCCCAGACTGGCTCAGGAGCTGGCCAGACCTTGTTTAGATCACTTATGGCCTGTGTGACCTTGAGCAGGCTACTTGGCTTCTCTGATTCTGTACCATCCAGAATCTACCACGGGTCAGTGTGTGTGTGCATGCCTGTGTGTGTGTCTGCAGACTGCATCACCAGCCTCTGTCCTGGGTGATTCCTGAACTGGCAAGCATATCCCAGGGGAGCTGACATCTGTCATGCTGTGTCTCACACTGCACACACCACCATCAGCTCCTGGGAACCACAGGCAGCTTTGTGCCCCCTGGTCCTTCCCATGCTGTTCCCTCTGCCTGGATCACCCTTGTCCCCTTCTCTCTGGCCTGCTCCTACTCAAGCTTTGGTGGAGTCCAGGCCTGTGTCAGGTTCCTTCTCCATTCTCCTCTCCCCCTCTCCCCCTCTTTCCCCTTTCCCATGGATCTTTTCTGTCCACTGCACACAGCAGAGTGCCTTCTACAAAGCTGGACACTTAGTCATTTGGGAATAGGTAGATGGGGGATGGGTGGATGGATGGATGGCAGATGAATGATGGATAGATGGATGGATGATGGATGGCTGATGGATGGAAGATGAATGATGGATGGACAGATGGATGATGGGTGGATGGATAGATGGATGGATGGATGGATGGATTGGTAGACTGATGATGGATAGATGATGGATGAATGGATGATGGATGGTTGGATGGATGGGTAGTGGATGGATGGATGGATGGATGGATGATTGATGGATAGATGGATGGATGATGGATGAATGAATGGGTGGATGGATGAGTCTTTGGAAGTGTGAATGTTTGAATGGATGAAAGGTTGGATGGATTGATGAATGGACTAATGGGTCATGGATGGATGGATGGACGGATGGATGGGTGGAAGAATGGATGAAGTGGTTTCCCTCTTAAGGTTGAATTTAGTCAAACCCAGTAATATAAAGTACAACCCCACCAGGTGGCCTCAGTGAGAAAACTCTAGGAATTGAGTGCTACACCCCATAGGAAATGAGGCCATGTATGGCCAGGACCACCTATTACACTAATGGGAGGGCCAAAATGAAATGGGCCCATGGCAGTGGGAGTCCTGGATGGATGCGGGCAGCCAAGGGCCTTCATCAAAGAGCCACATTAGAGTGTAGGTGGGTGCAGTGTATGAGAGGAATCTGGGTGGAAACACCCCAGAGAAGCAAGTGGTTCTAAGGACAGACCACCTCTGGTCCCCCAGGCAGCTCCAGGTCTCACTCGACATCCCTGCAAGGCATGAAGGTCACCATGGTCACCATTACCCAAAGGAAATCCAGACATTCTTCATCCACTTTCGTAGCAGTGAGCCCTTGGCTGACTCTGTGACCTCAAGGGGAGGCCGGGGGCCCCAGGAAAAGGAACAGGACCGAGGACATGGAAAAGTAGCATGGGAGGATGAGGGAGGACCAGCTGCCCCCCTGATAGGCTGATGCAGAAAATGGTCAGGTTGGGGGGTTTGTTTTGCTTTAAATAAAAATTGCATTTCACATTTTCTCCTGGGGCTCTAGAACTGGCCTCTTCTATCCTCCCACCTGCATGATGTCTGCACACACACGCACTCCTCGTGCCCATGCAGGAGTCATCAGGAAGCTCCCATAAGGCAGAGGGAAATACCCAGAGTGACAGGAAAGGCACCTGCCACACAGGCCTCACCCCCTCTTGCCCAGACCACCAGTGTGATGTGCGGACCTACTGTGTGCCTGATGATGGGTGCGGGTGGGTTCCTGCCAGGACAGGGGGCCTTCTGAGCCCGTGGGGGGCAGAGGGGTCCATTTTAAAAGGCTATGGAAAGATGACCCCCAGGCCAGGTGGCCTTTGTGGGAAGAGCAGATGCCCCGAGGCCTGAGCCCCGACAGGCTGGGTGCTGTGAGCAGGGGCCAGGATCTGCTGGGTGTTTCTTTCTGATCTTACTTCAGGGCTCCTGGGTGGCCTTCCGTGGGCTGTGTTGGAAATTGTCCAGGTACCCGGTGTCATGTGATGCTCTCCTAGGACAGGGACTTGGGGTGGGAGTGGGAGCCTGAAGAGGATTCCCAGCACCTTCAGCTGTATGGGGTCCAAGCCTGCCTTGTGGGACTGATGGTGCATGGAATCGGTCTCTCCCTTGTCATCGAGGCAACTTTAGGGGCCCTTCCAGAGTCCCCTCAAAGACATTCTTGTGTGTGCCAGGCTCTGTCCTGGGCACCTGAATGACAGGATCTGGAAGCCTTCAGCACTTTGCGTGGTCCACATTCTTGACTCTGTCAGTGTGATCCAGAGTCCTTCCCTGCTGCCTGTGTGCTCCACTTTGCACTCCAGCCTCGGGTCCCATCCTTCTCTCTGTTGGTCACATCAGCCTTCTCCCAATGCCTCTGACACCCAAGCACTGTCCCACTCCAGGGCCTTGGCATGTGCCATCTCCTCTCCCCAGAAACTCCTACCAGCTGGCCTGCACTGCTCCCTCCCTGGCTCATTCATGTCTCTGCTCCAGGTCACCTCCTCTGACCACTCTATGGCAGGTGTCACCAACACTGCCCTCCCCCTGCCAGTCTCCTCCCCTTCCAGGCTTTCTCTTCCTTCATGGCCCTTCCATCTGCCCTTGTTCATTATGGCAGGGATCGGCTGTCTCCTGCCCCTGGATGTGTGCTTCACAGATGAGGAAACTTCTGGCTTTTCCCCACTGTATCCCCAGGCTGGAAGCAGACCTAGGCACACGTGGCCCTTGATCAATGTTTAATCCCTGGATCAAAGCTGCAGGGATGAAGGTTGTCTGTGGCTTCTGTTCAGAGAAGAATGAAGTGGGGAAGATGGGGGTCACCCCGGCCCCATTGACCTCGTGCATCCAGGACACTTGGCCTGGGACTGCCCATCTCCTGGAAGGGCCCATTCCTCCAGAGACCCTCACCCAGGCCCCAGCCTCCCCCAGGAGGGGCCCTGAGTGCATGTCAAGGCTCTGGGTGACCAGGTCAGTCATCTGACGTGAGTCCCACGGTGTGTTGGGGGCTTCACCCCATGTCCAGACTGGAGATCCTGGGCCCCGCATGGCCCATGCCTTCTAGACACCCAGGGTTGGTGGTTCAAAAGTGTGACAGGGGGACAAATTGCTCTGATCTGAGGGTGATCTGAAATCCTGCAGGGACCCAAGGAGCTGGGTGCTCGTGGCAATACAAGCTGACATGGGTGGAACGGCCATATCAGCTGAGGCAGCCCTGAAGGCATCACATCTGCTAGCTGGTCTGCCACAGCCCAGCCCGGCTGAGATGCTGACGTGGAGCTCCGGGACCTTTACAACTCTGGGGGAAGTAAGGGTGATCCAAAGCTTCCCTTAAGATGGAAGCACAAACCATAAATTATTCAGTGATCTGGATGCTGTTTGTGGGCAAATGGAAGCCCCACTCTGCTCCCGGTGCCCAAGATGCTGCTCTCTGATTCTGACGCATCAACCCAGCTGCTGCCATAAAATGCACGCGGTGTTTCTGGAACAAAGCGATCTCCCACTGGGTCTTTGAGCTGTGGGTGAGGAGCTGGAATCTGAGCCTGGTTCCATCAGGCACGGGCCGAAGGACACCCTCAGGGTCACCAGGACCCACTCTTGGATGAGTAGGAGCAGGTCAGCTGGGTTCCCCCGAGGATCACATGAGAACCTACAGGAATCTCATGGGGTCATGTAGGTCAGTGCCATGAGCCCCCATGACATTCATTGATTCATTGATTCATTCGGTAGGTGGCTCTCCCTGGATGCTGGGCTGGCCTCCAGAGAGAGACCCACGGGGGAAAGAATTGTAGTCCTGGCTGTCTCGAGGGAGATCAGTCCTTGGCCCATTTCACAGATGAGGAAGCTGAGGATTATGGTGCCCCAGGGTGCTGTGGAGTTGCTCTTCTCTTCCTCACTAGCCCCTTGATGCTCCTGAATGCTCCACAGTGGACATGGCACATCTCCTCCAGGTGCTCCCTGACTGGGTCCATTTCATGGGCCACTGGGGCTTCTTCATCTGGGTTCTTTTCGTTGGCATTTAGCCTGATGATGGTTCTCACCCTGAACTTTTCAGGACAGTCAACAATGGGATGGAATCTCTTAGTGGCTTTAAGAAGCAGTAGACAAGTGTGGTCATTGCTGTTATGAACATTGGGGTACAGAGGGCCCTTCTTTTCACTACATCTGTATCTTTGGGGTAAATACTAGTGCAATTGCAGGGTCATCGGGTAGCTCTATTTTTAATTTCTAAAGAATCTCCACATTGTTTTCCAAAGTGGCTGCACCAGCTTCATTCCCACCATGCCTTTCAAAAGATGAATGGATAAAGAAGATATTGTCCATATATACTATGGAGTATTATGCCTCCATCAGAAAAGATGAATACCCAACTTTTGTATTAACATGGACAGGACTGGAGGAGATTATGCTGAGTGAAATCAGCCAAGCAGAGAGAGTCAATTATCATATGGTTTCACTTACTTGTGGAGCATAAGGAATAAGATGGAAGACATTGGGAGATGGAGAGGAGAAGTGAGTTGGGGGAAATTGGAGAGGGAGATGAATCATGAGAGACTGTGGATTCTTAGACACAAGCTGAGGGTTTTGGAAGGGAGTGGGTGGGGTGATGTGTGAGCCTGGTAGTGGGTATTAAAGAGGGCATGTATTGCATGGAGCACTGGGTGTGGTGCATAAACATGAATCTTGGAACACTGTACAAATAAAAATAATTAAAAGGAATTTTAAAACAGTAGTATATAAATAATAATAAAAAAGAAGCAGTAGGCAAAAAAGAGAGAGAAAGAGAGACAAGCCAAGAAGCAAATTCTGAACTCTAGAGAACAAACTGATGGTTACAGTGGGGAGGAAGGTGAAGGATAAGGGAAACAGGTGATGGGAATTAAGGAGTGTGCTTGTTGGGCCAGGCAGGCAGTGTTGATGGAAGAGATGAGTTGCTACATTTTATACTTGAAACTAATATTATACTGTATGTTAACTATACTGGAATTAAGATTTTAAACTTTAAAAAAGAAGAAAAAATGGACAGAGCTTCTGGAAACTGGCACAGGAATGAGGAGAAAACCAGACATGAGAACACAAATTCTGTGTGTGAGCTCTACCCACAGCTCTGGGTTCACATGGCAGACATCAAATGGCCCAGCAGGTGTATAAGAACCATGCTGAGATTCTAGGTGCTCCCTCATGCAAGGGCAACATCTTACACTATCAGTTCAGAAGTTAAGTGTTTGTAAAGGCAATACCCATGTGAGTAACGTAATAGAATCCTGGATGTCCATAGGATAGTACTCACAACATTCAGGACAGAAACCAAAATTCCTTGTTAGGGGAAGGAACACAACTCAAGAGAAAAGAGAGTCAGCTGGGACTCGTTGCAAATGTTGGAACTTAGAGACAATAGTTTTTGTTTTGTTTTGTTTTGTTTTCACGTTTATCATCTCCGCATTGGCACTTTATTTTTTTTAAATTTCTTTTCAGTGTAACAGTATTCATTGTTTTTGCACCACACCCAGTGCTCCAGGCAATACGTGCCCTCCCCAATACCCACCACTTGGTTCCCCCAACTTCCCACCCCCCCCTTCAAAACCCTCAGGTTGTTTTTCAGGGTCCATAGTCTCTCATGGTTCACCTCCCCTTCCAATTTCCCTCAGCTCCTTTCTCCTCTCCATCTCCCCATGTAGAGACAATAGTTTTAAAGCAGATGGCATGTCTGGCTGTCTCAGTTGGTAGAGCATGCGACTCTTGATCTTGGGGTCAAAGTTTGAGCTGCACACTGGGGGTAGTGGGTTTAATTAATTAAAAATATTAAATCATAATTTTAAAGCAGCACTTGTCATGATGCTTGAGAATGTAAAGAAAAATATATTCATGCTAAATTGAGACAGATAATCTCAACTATTGAGTGAATTACATGGAAAATCTAGAACTAAAAATAATGTATCTGGGAGGGTGCTGTGCAGCTCAGTCAGTTGAGTGTCTGCCTTTGGATCAGGTCATGTTCCCAGGGTCCTGGGATCAAGGTCTGTGTCAGACTCCCTGTTCGCGGGTAGCCAGCTTTACCCCCATCTCTGACCCTTCCTCGTGCTCATGCGTGCTCTCTCTCAAATGAATAAATTAAAAAGTCTTTAATAAAATAAAATAAAAATATTTAATCTGGGATTTTAAAAAATTTACTAGATGTGCTAGTAACAGCACACATTCTAGAAGAAATCTTCAGTGAACTTGACGAGAGATCAGTAGAATCTACCCAATCAGAAGAACAGAGGACAGAAATTACATAATGTAAACCAGAGCTACACGGGTCTATGAGACAGTACCAAAGTCTATGACAAGTGATGTTTTCATGGAACATGACAAAAGAAAACGTGGCAGGAAAATGTAACAAGGGCTGAAAATCTTCCCTATTTGGGAGGAGACATATATAAAGAAATATATTCCAAGGCACATGTTGTAAGTTAAACTACTAAAAACCAAAGAAACATTTGAAAGCAGCCAGAGGAAAAAAGGCCCTTTACAGACAAGGGAAGGATGGTGTGAGGATCGCTGACTTGTCATCAAAGACAATGGAGGCCCAAAACAATACAGCCAAGCAAGCAAACAAACAAAAAGACAATGGAGGTCAGAAGACAGTGGAGTGACATCTGTGACCCACTGGAAAAGCCTGTCACTGGAAAATGCTATTTCTTTTTTTAAAAATATTTTATTTATTCATTTGACAGACAGAGATCACAATTAGACAGAGAGGCGGGCAGAGAGAGAGAGAGGAAGGGAAGCAGACTCCTCGCTGAGCAGAAAGCCTGATGTGGGGCTTGATCCCAGGAACCTGGGATCATGACCTGAGCCGAAGGCAGAGGCTTTAACCCACTGAGCCACGCAGGCGCCCTGAAAATGATATTTCTATGAAAATATTCTCCAGTAATGAAGATGAAATGAAGACATTTCAGATGAAGGAAAAAGAACTCAGAGAATGCACTGCCAGCAGACCTGGGTTCCAAAGCATGAGAAAGGTGGCCCTCTGGAGTGAAGATCAATGGGCAAGATGGAATCTTGAACCTTCTGGAAGGAATGAAGACCATTGGAAATGGCAAGTATGTGGGTAAATATAAGAGACTCTTTTCTCCTGATTTCTTTAGAGTGTATATGATTATGTTCAGAGAACTGACTACATTGTGCTGTGGGGCTTATAATGTACATTAGATATAACATGTACAATAACTATAGAGAAAAGGAGGAAGGGAGGGAATGAATGTCTCCATCTGTTGATGAGTGGCTCCCATTTTTGGAAGTGGCATGAGGTTGACTAAATCCTCTGTGAACATCTCAGGATGTACTGTATAACTGTAGAGCAACCACTGAGAATTTAATGCAGAGAGAGAACTGAAGAGCCCACGGGAAAATCAAAATGGAATTCTAAAAAACGTCCAAGAATGAAAAACTGATTCGTGCAACAATATGAATGAATCTCACAGACCTGCTGAGCCCAAGAAGTCAAACACAAGCACACAGTGGGAGATTCCACTCAGACAATATTCTAGATCAGACAAATGCACGTGTTGGCCCTTCAGAAATGAGAGATGGTTGGCTTTATGAGGCAGGGGAGGACATTCGACTGGATGGGGAACAGGAGATCTTTCTCACACATTTGTCAAAATGAACCCAATTAGGTACTCAAGATCTGTTTGCTTTACTGTATGACATTTATATCCCAATTTAAATTAAAAAAATGTTTATATGAGGAAGTCTGTGTGGCTTAGTTGGTGAACTGACTGCCTTCAGCTCAGGTCACGATCCCAGGGCCCCGGGATCAAGTCGGGTATCAGACTTGTTGCTCAGCAGGGAGCCTGCTTCTCTTTCTGCCTACTGCTCGCCTTGCTTGGGCTCAGTCTCTCTCTCTCAGAAATATATAAAATTTTCTACAATGAAATAAAATGTTTGTATGAGTCTCTGTATTATGATTTTGGCTCTTAAATAGAAAGCCAACTGCAGACACAAACAGCTCCTGGAAAACGGCTCTGCCACCATCTGTAGCAGATCTCATTCCCATGAACATAGAACACAAGGCAACTAAAAAGCCACCAGACCAAGACTCACTGAGGCCTCTCTGAGAGGTGCCTTCTGATGAAAGCTCATTGAAAGGAAGGTTCAGTCATGAAAAGGCAGAGGAAAGCATTTCCGGCAGAGGAGGCAGAGAAAGGAAGGATCTGGAGTCAGTGTCCCTATTCCCTACCACTGCGTAACAAACTGTCCCATAAAGCAACAATGTATTCTTATCTCCATGGTTCTGTTTACTGACAGGGCCATCCAGGAGACCTGTGACTGCAGCTTCCTGAGCTGTGGTCCCTGACCTTCGCTTCTCTAAGGTTGGAAAGGAAGAGACGACCGTGATGCTTAATGAAGAGTGCAGCAGGAAAGGGTTTGGTCTGACTCTGCCACTCATAAGTCATTGGCCCTGAGCTAGTCACTCCACCTCTCTGAGACTTGATCACCTGCACCTCCTGGAGGATGATGGTGAACATGAGTAAGATAATGCAGATTGCAGTCATTTCAGCTAGGATTATTTCTGTTACAAGTGCCATCATCAGTAATTACTGAGCATCCCCAGGTGTGATGTCTGGATCTGTGCTGATGCAGCCACACCCTGCCTCACCGTGACCCACTGGATATCTCTGGTCATACTGGAGCCCTGCTCTTGACCTAACAACTTCCTCTGCTGTAAAATTCAGAACTCAACCCTGACCTTGCAGAGATTCCTTGGGTACATCCACAATGCTCTGAATGCTGTGGCCAGGGCACAGTGGGTTCTATATCAGTGACAGCTGCCATTATTCTCAGGGCCCTTTCCACTGGCTATTCCATGGTTCTCTGACCTGTGGGCAATGGCTCTATTGCTCCCCAAGTTTCTGTTGAAACACCCCCATGGGGGCTGGTGCATCACACAGCTCAGGTTATGAGCTGTGGTGCCTTAGAAGCTTCCTGCCTCCACTCACTAGAACCCTTTAGAGCAAAGTTAACAGTGTGGACAGTTGGTTGACCATTTGGATTTAGCTACAGTATCTTGTTTGTATCCACCTGGTGAGTCTAAGCAGGAAGCAAAGCCTGGCTAACTGTGTGCACAGTTGATAGAGGCCCCTGGGAGTGAGACCACCCGCTATGGTTTCAGGTTTCTGAAAACCCACCCAGATCTCATGATTCATATTCTTGACTGAATCCACATGCAGGGACTTGGGGATCCCTGGAAGAGGAGGGTTCCTTAGAGATGACACAGGAGAAACTGTAGCCTTGGGGGTACAGTGACTTGCCCAAGATCACTGAGTTTGTTACAGGAGCGTTGAGAGAGCCAGGCCCCTGACCCTAGATGAACACCCACTGCTTTGAATCTATCTCTTTTCAATGAGTCTGTGGGTGCAGAGGAGAGCAGACCCATCTAGAAGAAATATGCCTGGCTTTCTTCCTTCCTTCTTTTCAGAGTGAGAAAGAGAGAGATAGAGCAATCACAAGCAGACAGAGAGGTAGGCAGAGGGAGAGGGGGAAGCAGACTCCCAGCCAAGCAGGGCCTGATCTCAGGACCCTGAGACCATGACCTGAGCCAAAGGGAGAGGCTTAACCCACTTAGCCACCCAGGCGCCCCATGCCCGGCTTTTTCACCCATAATGCTGGAGACAGCACTTGTCTCTCGGGGCTGCAAATCAGGAGCACCTAATTTTATAGCCACCGCACCTTGAAAGCACCTTGTTAGTCAAGGTAACTTTACCTTGAGGGTCTCCAGCTATGATGCCCCTGTAATGAATCATAATGGGTTTCCGTTGGTTTGTGTACTGAAGCATTTGTTGAAACACAGGTGCATCAGTAGAGCTTTCTGAAATGAAATTTCTACACATGCTTTAAAAATATGTGAATTTTAACAATGAATTCCGGAACACTGAAAAGAAAATAAAAAAGTAAATTAAAAAAAATAAATAATTTTTTTTTAAAATGTGAGTTTTTCCTAATGCACTGTGGGATGTAATAGGCCTGAATATTTTTGAATTTTTATTTATTTTTTAAAATTTCTTTTCAGTATTCCAGAATTCGTTGTTTGTGCACTACACCCAGTGCTCCATGCAATACATGCCCTCCTTAATACACACCACCAGGCTCACCCAACCTCCCACCCTCTCCCCTCCAAAACCCTCAGTTTGTTTCTCAGAGTCCACAGTCTCTCATGGTTTGTCTCCCTCTCAATTTCCCCCAACTCACTTTTCCTCTTTATCTCCCCATGTCCTCCATGTTATTGCTTATGCTCCACAAATAAGCGAGACCATATGATAATTGACTCTCTCTGCTTGACTGATTTCACTCAGCATAATCTCCTCCAGTCCCATCCATGTTGATGCAAAAGTTGATGCAAAAGGTATTCATTCTTTCTGATGGAGGCATAATACTCCATGGTATATATGGACCATATATTCTTTATCCACTCATCTGTTGAAGGGCATCTTGGTTCTTTCCATAGTTTGGTGACTGTGACCACTGCTGCTATGAACACTGGGGTACAGATGACCCTTCTTTTCACTACATCTGTACCTTGGGGTGAATACCCAGTAGTGCAATTGTAGGGTCATAGGAAAGCTCTGTTTTTAATTTCTTAAGGAAACTCCACAGTGTTTTCCAAAGGGGCTGCACCAATTTGCATTCCCACCAGCAGTGTAAGAGGGTTCCCCTTTCTCCACATCCTCTCCAACACATGTTGTTTACTGTATTGTTAATTTTGGCCATTCTAACTGGTGTAAGGTGGTATATCAATGTGGTTTTTATTTGATACTCCCTGATGGCTGGGTCTGAATTTTGTAGATCTATGTTCTTCAGTCAATAATGTATCTCTTGACAAAAGCAAAGACAATCTAGAGAATGGGAGATTTTTGGGAATGTCTTATCAGACAAAGGGTTAGTATCCGAACTATATTAAGAGCTTATCAAACTCAACACCCAAAGAACAAATAATCCAGTCATGAAATGGGCAGAGGAGATGAACAGACATTTCTCCAAAGAAGACATCTGGATGGCCAACAGACCCATGAAAAAAATGCTCAACATTCCTCGGCATCAGGGAAATACAAATTAAAAACCACAATGAGATATTGCCTCACACCAGTCAGAATGGCTAAAGTTAACAAGTCAAGGAACAACAAATGTTGGCAAGGATATGGAGAAAGGGGAACGCTCTTACATTCCTGCTGGAAATGTAAACTGGTACAGCCACTGTGGAAAACACTATGGAGGTTCCTTAAAAAGTTGAAAATAGAGAGGAGGAGCAATATGGCAGAGGGGTAGGAGACCTAAATTTCATCTGTTTCCAGGAATTCAGCTAGATAGTTATCAAACCATTCTGAACACCTACAAACTCAGCAGGAGATCAAAGAGCAGAATAGCAGCAATTTTATGAACAGAAAAGTGACCACTTTCTGGATGTGTATATTTTGGGGCGTTCTTATTACCCTTTCAGCATTCATCTATTCTTCTCTGGATAAAATGACAAGGCAGAAAAACTCACATTAAAAAAAAAAAAGGAACAAGAGGCAGTACTGACTGCTAGGGACCTATATGGACAATAGTAAGATGTCAGAACTAGAGTTCAGAATGATGATTATAAAGACGGTAGCTGGGATTGAAAAAAGCATAGAAGATACTAGAGAATCCCTTTTCAGGAGAAATAAAATCCCTTTCTGGAGAAATAAAAGAACTAAAATCTAACAATGTTGAAATAAGAAAAGCTATTAATGAGGTACAATAAAAAATGCAGGCTCTAACTGCTAGGATAAATGAGGTGGAAGAGAGAATTAGTGATATAGAAGGCCAAATGATGGAGAATAAAGAAGCTGAGAAAAAGAGAGATAAACAACTACTGGATCACAACGGAATAATTCAAGAGATAAGTGATACCGTAAGATGAAACAATATTAGAATAGTTGGGATTCCAGAAAAAAAAGAAAGAGAGGGGCAGAAGGTATATTGGACAGATTATAGCAGAGAACTTCCCTAATTTGGGGAAGGGAAAAAGCATCAAAACCCAGGAGGCACTGAGAATACCCCTCAAAAATCAATAAAAATAAGTCAACACCCCATCATCTAATAGTAAAACTTACAGGTCTCAGAGACAAAGAGAAAATTCTGAAAGCAGCTTGAAACAAGAGGTCTGTAACCTACAATGGTAAAAATATTATATTGGCAGCAGACCTATCCACAGACACCTGGCAGGCCAGAAAGGACTGGCATGATATATTCAGAGCACTAAATGAGAAGAATATGCAGCCAGGAATACTATATCTAGCTAGGCTGTCATTGAAAATAGAAGGAGAAATAAAAAGCTTCCAGGACAAATAAAAACTAAAAGAATTTGCAAACACTAACAGCCCTACAGGAAATACTGAAAGAGAGAGCTTAAAAGTAGCAGACCAGAAAAGAACAGAGACAATATACAGTAGCAGTCACCTTACAGGCAAAACAATGACACTAAATTCCTATCTTTCAATTGTTACCCTGAGTGTAAATGGGCTAAATGTGCCAATCAAAAGACACAGGGCATCAGATTGGATAAAAACAAGACCTATTGATATGCTGTCTACAAGAGACTCATTTTATTTTTTATTTATTTATTTTATTATTTTATTTTACTTTTTCAGTGTCCCAAGATTCATTGTTTATGCACCACACCCAGTGCTCCATGCAATACGTGCCCTCCATAAAGCCCACCACCAGGTTCACACAATCCCCCACGCCCTCCCTCCAAAACCCTCAGTTTGTTTCAGAGTCCACAGTCCTCATGCTTCATCTGCCCCTCCGATTTCCCCCAATTCACTTTTCCTTTCCTTCTCCTAATGTCCTCCATGTTATTCCTTATGCTCCACAAGTAAGTGAAACCATATAATTGACTTTCTCTGCTTGACTTATGTCACTCAGCATAATCTCCTCCAGTCCTGTGCATGTTTTTTTTTAATTTAATTTTATTTTTTCAGTATTCATTGTTTATGCACCACATGTAGTGCTCCATGCAATATGTGCCCTCCTTAATACCCACCACCAGGCTCACTCATAACCCCACCCCTCCTCTCCAAATCCCTCAGTTTGTTTCTCAGAGTCCACAGTCTCTCATGGCTTGTCTCCCTCTCCAATTTCCCTCAGCTCACTTCTCTCTCCTTCACCCAATGTCCTCCATGTTATTCCTTACACTCCACAAGTAAGTGAAACCATATAATTGACTTTCTCTGCTTGACTTATTTCAGTCAGCATAATCTCCTTTGGTCCCGTCCATGTTGGTACAAATGTAGGGTATTCATCCTTTGTGATGGAGGTGTAATATTCCACTGTGTATATGGACCACATCTTCTTTATCCATTCATCTGTTGAAGGGCATCTTGGATCTTTCCACAGTTTGATGACTGTGGTCATTGCTACTATGAACACTGGGGTACAGATGGCCCTTCTCTTCACTACATCAGTATCTTGGGGTAAATACCCAATAGTGCAATTGCAGGGTCATAGGGAAGCTCTATTTTTAATTTCTTAAGGAATCTCCACATTGTTTTCCAAAGGGGCTGCACCAACTTGCATTCCCACCAGCAGTGTAAGAGGGTTCCCTGTTCTCCATATCCTCTCTAACACTTGTTGTTTACTGTCTTGTTAATTTTGGCCATTCTAACTGGTGTAAGGTGGTATCTCAATGTTTTTTTTTTTTTAATTTCTTTTCAGTGTTCCAGAATTCCTTGTTTATGCACCACACAATGTGCTTTTGATTTGAATCTCCCTGATGGCTAGTGATGATGAACATTTTTTCATGTGTCTGTTAGCCATTTGTGTGTCTTCTTTGGAGAAGTGTCTGTTCATGTCTTCTTCCCATTTTTTTGGCATGATTATCTGTTCTGTGTGTGTTGAGTTTGAGTAGTTCCTTATAGATCTTGGATATCAGCCCATTGTCTGTACTGCCATTTGCAAATATCTTTTCCCATTCTGGGGGTTGCTTCTTTGTTTTGTTGACTGTTTCCTTTGCTGTGCAGAAGGTTTTGATCTTGATGAAGTTCCAAAAGTTCATTTTCACTTTTGTTTCCTTTGCCTTTGGAGACATATCTTGAAAGAAGTTGCTATGGCTAATGTTGAAGAGGTTACTGCCTATCTTCTCCTCTAGGATTCTGATGGATTCCTGCCTCATGTTGAGGTCTTTTATCCATTTTGAGTTTATCTTTGTGTATGGTGTAAGAGAATGGTTGAGTTTCATTCTTCTACACATAGCTGTCCAATATTCCCAGCACCATTTATTGAAGAGGTTGTCTTTTTTCTACTGTATATTTTTTCCTGTTTTGTCCAAGATTATTTGACCATAGAGTTGTGGGTCAATATCTGCGCTCTCTACTCTGTTCTGCTGGTCTATGTGTTTGTTTTTGTGCCAGTACCATGCTGTCTTGGTGACCACAGCTTTGTAGTAAAGCTTGAAATCAGGCAACGTGATGCCCCCAGTTTTGTTTTTCTTTTTCAACATTTCCTTAGCAATTCGGGGTCTCTTCTGGTTCCATACAAATTTTAAGATTGTTTGTTCCAGCTCTTTGAAAAATGCTGGTGGAATTTTGATCACAATGACATTGAAAGTATAGATTATTCTAGGCAGTATAGACATTTTAACAATGTCTATTCTTCTGATCCATGAGTATGGAATGGTCTTCCATCTTTTTGTGTCTTCTTTGATTTCTTTCATGAGTGTTCTGTAGTTCCTCGAGAACAGATCCTTTACCTCTTTGGTTAGGTTTATTCCCAGGTATCTTATGGATCTTGGTGCTATAGTAAATGGAATCAATTTCCTAATTTCCCTTTCTATATTTTCATTGTTAGTGTATAAGAAAGCAACTGATTTCTGTGCATCGTTTTTGTATCCTGCCCCATTACTGAATTGCTGTATGAGTTCTAGTAGTTTGGGGGTGGAATCTTTTGGGTTTTCCATATAAGGTATCATGTCATCTGCAAAGTGAGAGAGTTTGACTTCTTCATTGCCAATTTGAATACCTTTTATTTCTCTCTGTTGTCTGCTTGCTGTTGGTAGGACTTCTAATACTATATTGAACAACAGTGGCGAGAGTGGACATCCTTGTCATGTTCCTGATCTCAAAGAGAAGGCTGTCAGCTTTTCCCTATTGAGGATGATATTCGCTGTGGGTTTTTCATAGATAGCTTTCATGAAGTTGAGGAATGTTCCCTCTATCCCTATACTCTGAAGCATTTTAATCAGGAGTGGATGCTGTATCTTGTCAAATGCTTTTTCTGCATCAACTGAGAGGACCAAGTGGTTCTCCTTTCTTCTCTTACTGATTTGTTCTATCACATTGATTGATTTGCAAATGTTGAACCATGCTTGCATCCCAGGGATAAATCCCACCTAGTCATGGTGGATAATCTTTTCAATGTACTGTTGGATCCTACTAGCTAGATCTTGTTGAGAATCTAAGCATCCATATTCATCGGGGATATTGGTCTGAAATTCCCTTTTTTGGTGGGTTCTTTGCCTGGTTTGGGAATCAGGGTAATGCTGGATTCATAAAAAGAGTCTGGAAGTTTTCCTTCTGCTTCAATTTTTTGAAACAGCTTTAGGAGAATAGGTATTATTTCTTCTTTGAAAGTTTTGTAGCATTCCCCAGGGAATCCATCAGGTCCTGGGCTCTTGTTTTTTGGGAGGTTTTTGATCATTGCTTCAATCTCATTACTAGGTATTGGTCTATTCAGATTGTCAATTTCTTCCTTATTCAGTTTTGGAGGTTTATAGGTTTCCAGGAATGCATCCATTTTGTCTAGGTTGCATAATTTATTGGCATATAACTGTTGATAATAATTTCTGATGATTGTTTCCATTTCCTTGGTGTTAGTCATGATCTTTTCCTTTTCATTCATAATTTTATTAATTTGGGTCCTCTTTCTTTTCTTTGATTAGTTTGGCCAATGGTTTATCAATCACATACTGGATCACAAATCAGGACTCAACCAATGCCAAAAGATTGACATTATTCCCTGCATATTCTCAGACCACAGTGCTTTGAAAGTGGAACTCAGCCACAAGAAAAATTTTGGAAGGAATTTAAACACCTGGAAGCTAAAGACCACCTTTCTTAAGAATGTTTGGATCAACCAGGAAATCAAAGAAGAACTTAAACAATTCATGGAAACCAATGAGAATGATGACACTTCTGTCCAAAACTATGGGATATAACAAAGGTGGTCATAAGGGGGAAATACATAGCCATCCAAGCCTCCCTCAAAGAAACTGAAAAATCCAGAATACACCAACTCTCTTTGCACCTTAAAGAACTGGAGAATCAACAACAAATTAAGCCAACCCCATGCACAAGAAGGGAAATAATCGAGATTAGAGCTGAGATCAATGAGATAGAAACCAGAGATACAGCAGAACCCATCAATGAAACTAGAAGTTGTTTTTTTTTTGAAAATGAGTCATTAATCTTATATAAGATCCAGTGCTCATTATATCACATGCCCTCCTTAATGCCTATCATCCTGCTACCTCATCCCCCACCCCCTCCCCTCTAACAAACTTCAGTTTGTTTCCTTTGATTAAGAGTCTCTTATGGTTTGTTTCCCTCTCTGCTTCTTTCTTGTTTTATATTTTCCTCTCTTTCCCATGCTCCTCTGTTTTGTCTTAAATTCCACATATGAGTGAGTCATATGATAATTGTCTTTATCTGACTGATTGATTTCATATAGCATAATACCTTCTAGTTCCACCCACGTCATTGTAAATGGCAAGATTTCTTTTCTTTTCTTTTTTTTATAAAACTACTTTTTAAAAAAAATTTAATTTCTTTTCAGTGTAACAGATTTCATTGTTTCTGCACCACACCCAGTGCTCCATGCATGATGGCTAAGTAGTATTCCATTGTATATATATACCACACTTCCTTATCCATTCATCTGTTGCTGGATATCTGGGCTCTTTCCCTAGTTTGGCTATTGTGGACATTGTTGCTATAAACATTGGGGTGCACGTGACCCTTTGGATCACTACATTTGTATCTTTAGGATAAATATCCAGTAGTGAAATTGCTGGGTCATAGGGTAGTTCTATTTTCAAATTTTTGAGGAACCTCCATGCTGTTTCCCAGAGTGACTGCACCAGCTTGCATTACCACCAACAGTGTAGGAGGGTTCCCCTTTGTCTGCATCCTCACGAACATCTGTTGTTTCTGTCTTGTTAAGTTTAGCCATTATGTCTGGGTGAGGTGGTATCCCATTGTGGCTTTGATTTGTATTTTCCTAATGCCGGGTGATGCACATGTTTTCATGTGTTTGTTGGCCGTTTGTACGTCTTCTTGGAGAAATGTCTGTTCATGTCTTCTGCCCATTTCTTAATTGGATTATTTGTTCTTTGGGTGTTGAGTATGATAAGTTCTTTATAGATTTTGGATACTAGCCTTTATGTGATATGTCATTGCAAGTATCTTCTCCCATTCTGTCAGTTGTCTTTTGGTTTTGTTGACTGTTTCCCTTGCTGTGCAAAAGCCTTTTGTTTAAAAAAACACAAAAAACGTTTTGCCTGTTTTTTTATTGTGTTACATTGGTCACCATAAAATACATCATTAGTTTTTGAAGCATTGTTCCAAAATACATTGTTTATGCAAAACACCCACTGCTCCATGCAATACATGCCCTCCTTAATACCCACCGCCAAACTCACATATCCCCTCAACCACTCCCCTCTAAAACCCTCAGTTTGATGAAGCCCCAATAGTTCATTTTTGCCTTTGTCTTCCTTGCCTTTGGAGACATGTCTAAGAAGAAGTTGCTGCAGCTGAGGTTACAGATGTTGTTACCTGTGTTCTCCACTTTTGATGGATTTCTGTCTCACATATAGGGCTTTCATCCATTTTGAGTCTATTTTTGTGTATGGTGTATGGGAATGGTCCAGTTTCATTCTTCTGCATCTAGATGGCCAATTTTCCTAACACAACTAACTGAATAGCCTGTCTTTTTTCCATTGGATATTCTTTCCTGCTTTGTCAAATATTAGTTGACCATACGGTTGAGGGTCCATTTTTTGGCTCTCTACTCTGTTTCATTGATCTATGTGTCTGTTTTTGTGCCAGTACCATGCTGTCTTGATGATTACAGCTTTGTAATAGAGCTTCAAGTCTGGAATTGTGATGCCACTAGCCTCATAGAATGAGTCCAAAAGTTTTCCTTCCATTTCTATTTTTTGAAACACCTCTAGAAGAACAGGTATTAATTGTTCTTTAAATATTTGGTAGAATTCCCCTGGAAAGCCGTTCAGCCCTGGACTCTTGTTTATTGGGAGAGTTTTGATGGCTGCTTCAATTTCCTTGCCTGTTATGGGTCTGTTCGGGTTTTCTATTCCTTCCTGTTTCAGTTCTGGTAGTTCATATGTTTCTAGAAATGCATCCATTTCTAGAGTGCCTAATTTGTTGGTATATAGTTGTTCATAATATGTTCTTAGAATTGTATTTCTTTGGTGTTGGTTGTGATATCTCCTCTTTCATTCATGATTTTATTTATTTGGGTCCTTTCTGTTTTCTTTTTGGTGTATCTGGCCAGGGATTTATCAATCTTAATTCTTTCAGAAAATCAGCTCCTAGTTTCCTTGATCTGTTCTACTGTTGTTTTTTTTTGTTTGTTTGTTTGTTTGTTTTTTGCTTCTAGTTCATTGATTTCTGCTTTAATCTTTATTAATTCTCTCCTGCTGGGTTTGGGCTTTATTTGCTGTTCTTTCTCAAGCCCCTTTAGGTGTAAGGTTAGCTTCTGTATTTGAGAACTTTCTTGTGTCTTGAGAAAGGTTTGTAGTGTTATATAGTCCCCTCTTAGGATCATCTTTGTTGGATCTCCAAGTTATGTTTTTGTTTTTAAATATTTTATTTATTTATTTGACAGAGAGAGAGAGAGAGAGAGAGAAAGCAAGAGAGAAGATATACAAACGGAGGTACGGGGAGAGGGAGAAGCAGGCTTCCCACAGAGGAGTGAGTCTAATGTGGGGCTCTGTCTCAGGACCCTGTGTTCATGACCTGAGCCGAAGGTAGATGCTTAATGTCTGAGCTTCCAGATGCTCTGCATCTCAAAGGTTTTGAACAGTAGTGTTTTCATTTTCCTTTGTTTCCATGAATTTTTAAAAGTTCTTCTTTAATTTCTTGTTTGGCCCGTTCATTCTTTACTTGGATGCTCTTTACCCTCCATGTTTTTGAATTCTTTCCCTCTCCTCTCCATCTCCCCATGTCTTCCATGTTACTCCCTATGCTCCACAAATAAACAAAACCATATGATAATTGACTCTCTCTGCTTGACTTATTATTATCACTCAGCATAATCTCTTCCAGTCCCGTCCATGTTGATACAAAAGTTGGGTATTCTTTCCAAATTTCCTCCTGTGAGTGAGCTCCTATTTCAAAGCATTATGGTCTGAAAATTCACAGGGAATGATTCCAGTCTTTTGGTACCAGTTGAGACCTGATTTGTGATCCGGTATGTGACCTATTCTAGAGATTGTTCCAGGTTCAGTTCAGAAGAATGTGTATTCTCTTGCTTTAGGATGGAAGTCTCTGAATGTATCTGTGAAGTTCATCGGATCCAGTGGGTCATTCAAAGACCTTGTTTCCTTGCTAATCTTAGATGACCTGTCCATTGTAGTGAGGGAGTGTTCAAGTTGCCTACGATTACAGTATTATTATCTATGTGTTTCCTTAATTTTGTTTTAATTGGTTTATATAATTAGCAGCTCCCATGTTTGGGGCATACATATTTACAATGGTTAGATCTTATTGGATAGACACTTTAATTAAAATACAGTGTCCTTCCTCATCTCTTATTACAGTCTTTGTTTTAAAATCTAATTTATCAGATATAAGGATTGCCACCCCAGCTTTCTTTTGATGTCCATTAGCATGATAGATCGTTTCCCACCCTCTCACTTTCAATCTGGAGATGACTTACAGTCTAAAATGAGTCTCTTGCACACACAGCATATCAATGGGTCTTGCTTTTTTGGTTAATAAGTATTTTTTAAATAAATGAAGGAGTGGAGGGATGGAGACATGGGCAGTAGGGAGAGACAGTGATGGTGAGTCCTGTGCACTCTTTGGAGACCATAGTTTCCATTTGCTTTCAGGACTGTCAGGGTCAGGATTATTCACTCCAGGACAATTGAATGGGCTCCTGCTGCATACTCTTTTACAGGAGCACCTACTACATCTCAGGCACTTTCCAGGCAATGGGGGTTCATGGGAGCAAGTAGAGAAAATTCCCGCTTCCAGGAAGCAGTGCCATGATTGGTCTCCCCAGAACTCTCGTGGCTCACTTCCCTCCAAAGGATGAGGAGAGACAGTTGATTTTGTTGTGTCAATGTAGAGGGCAGCCCACCCCCGGACACCCTGAGAGACTGGCTTCACTCAGAGCTTTCCAGCTCACTGTCGCACCTACTTGGTATCAGCTGTGGAAGTACAGCCCATTCACCTGCCGTCTCTGAACCATACCATCTGTGCAGCATGGAGTAACTATCCCCACTATATATCCTGTTGGGAGGATGTGGTGACATGGACTCTAAGAAGTAGAGGCCAGTGCCTGGTAGTTGCCCAGTGCCCACAGCATGCGAGACTCCTCGTTATGAACCCACAAGGTGCAGGTTCAAGACACCCCTCAGGTGGGATCTGGTGAACTCTTCCCTTCACCTTCTCAGCTTTGCCACTTGGGCAAGTCTCTCATCTCCCCGTCCCTCATGTTCGGTGACTGTTCTGAAGGAAGGTGAATGTCAGGGAGAGGACCAGGTCCACAGTGTCCTCCAATGTGCTCAAGTCCCGCATTCATCAGAACCCAGCAAATCTGAGGAGAGTAAGTCACTTTCATTTACACAGGCAGGACCTGCAGCTCACAGAATGCACCCCTGCCTGAGGTTGAACTGAGTCCCAGGCCGTCCTCTTTGGAGAAGTGTCTGTTCATGTCTTCTGCCCATTTTTTCAACATCATTTTTTTTTTTTTTTGAGTGTTGAGTTTGAGTAGTTCCTTATAGATCTTGGATATCAGTCCTTTGTCTGTAGTGTTATTTGCGAATATCTTCTCCCATTCTGTGGGTTGCCTCTTTGTTTTTTTGGCTGTTTCCTTTGCAGTGCAGAAGCTTTTTATCTTGATGAAGTCCCAAAAACTCATTTTACTTTTGTTTCCTTTGCTTTTGGGTATTTCGAACTCATGTCTTTTTTCCCCCAAGATATTATTTATTTATTTGACACACACAGAGAGAGAGAGCACACAAGCAGGGGGAGTGGCAGGCAGAGGGAGAGGGAGAAGCAGGTTCCCCACAGAACAGGGAGAGCCCAACATGGGACTCGATTCCAGGACCTCAGGATCATGACCTGAGCCAAAGACAGTTGCTTAACCAACTGAGCTACCCAGGCACGAATGGACACATGTCTTGACACATGTCTTGAAAGAAGTTGTTGTGGCCCTTGTTGAAGAAGTCACTGCCTATGTTCTCCTCTAGGATTTTGATATATTCCTGCCTCACACTGAGGTCTTATCCATTTTGAGTTTATCATGGGTTGGAAGAGTAAACATTGTTAAAATATCTATACTGCCCAGAGCAATCTATACTTTCAATGCTATCCTGATCAAAATTCCACCAGCATCTTTCAAAGTGCTGAAACAAACAATCCTTAAATTTGTATGGAACCAGAAAAGATCTGGAATTGCTAAGGAAACATTGAAAAAGAAAAACAAAACTGGGAGCATCACATTGCCTGATTTCAAGCTTTTTTTTTTTTTTAAGATTTTATTTATTTATTTGACCGACAGAGATCACAAGTAGGCAGAGAGGCAGGCAGAGAGAGAGGAAGAAGCAGGCTCCCTGCTGAGCAGACAGCCCGATGTGGGGCTTAATCCCAGGACCCTGGGATCATGACCTGAGCTGAAGGCAGAGGTTTTAACCCACTGAGCCATCCAGGTGCCCCTGATTTCAAGCTTTACTACAAAGCTGTGATCACCAAGACAGCATGGTACTGGCACAAAAACAGACACATAGACCAGTGGAACAGAGTAGAGAGCCCAGATATGGACCCTCAACTCTGTGGTCAAATAATCTTTGACAAAGCAGGAAAAAATATCCATTGGAAAAAAGACAGTCTCTTCAATAAATGGTGCTGGGAAAATTGGACAGTTATGTATAGAAGAATGAAACTTGACCATTCTCTTACACAATACACAAAGGAAATAAAGGCTTTAAATGACACACTGGACTTCACAGATATATTGAGAACATTCCATCCGAAAGCAACAGAATGCACATTCTTCTCCAGTGCACATGGAACATTCTGCAGAATAGATCATGTCTTGGATCAGAAATCAGGTCTCAACCAGTACCAAAAGGTTGGGATCTTTCCCTGGAAGTTTTCAGACAACAAGTCTTTGAAACTAGAACTTAACCACAAGAGGAAAGTTGGAAAGAACTCAAATACATGGAGGCTAAAGAGCATCCTACTAAAGATCCTACTAAAGAATGAATAGGTCAACCAGCAATTAAAGAAAAATTTAAAAAAATTCATAGAATCAAATGAAGATGAAAACACAACTGTTCAAAAACTTTGGGATTCAGCAAAGGCGGTTCTGAGAGGAGTGTATACAGCAATTCAAGCCTTTCTCAAGAAACAAAAAAGGTCTCAATTACAAATCTAACCCTACAGTGAAAGGAGTCTGAGAAAGAACAGCAAATGAATCTTAAACCCAGCAGGAGAAAAAAATAACAAAGATCGCAGCAGAAAACAATGAAGTGGAAACCAAAAGAACAGTGGATTAGATCAATGAAACTAGGAGTGGTTCTTTGAAGGAATGAATAGGATTGATAAACCCTTGGCCAGACTTAGCAGGAAGAAAAGAGAATGGACTCAAATTAATAAAATCATGAATGAAAAAGGAGAGATCACAACCAACACCAAAGAAATACAAACAATTATAAGAACATATTATGAGGGGCGCCTGGGTGGCTCAGTGGGTTAAAGCCTCTGCCTTCGGCTTGGGTCGTGATCCCAGGGTCCTGGGATCGAGCCCCACATCGGGCTCTCTGCTTGGCAGGGAGCCTGCTTCCTCCTCTCTCTCTCTCTCTGCCTTCCTCTCTGCTTACTTGTGATCTCTGTCTGTCAAATAAATAAATAAAATCTTAAAAAAAAGAACATATTATGAGAAACTACACACAGCAAATTTGACAATATGGAAGAAATGGATGCATTCCTATGATGTTTAAACTACAAAAACTGAACCAGGAAGAAATAGAAAACCTCAACAGACCCATAACCAGTAAGGAGATTGAAGCAATAACCAAAAGTCTCCCAACAAACAAGAGACTAGGGCCAGATGGCTTAAATTCTACAAAACATTTAGAGAAGAATTCATACCTATTCTCCTGAAACTCTTCCAAAAAACAGAAATGGAAGGAAAAATGTCCAAACTCATTTTATGAGGTCAGCATTACCCTGATTCCTAAACGAGACAAAGACCCTATCAAAAAGGAGAATTACAGACCAATATCCGTGATGAACATGGACACAAAAATTCTCACCAAAATACTATCCAATAGGATCCAACAGTACATTAAAAGGATTATTCACCATGACCAAGTGGGATTTATTCCAGGGCTGCAAGGTTGGTTCAACACCTGCAAATCAATCAATGTGATACAATACATTAATAAAAGAAAGAACAAGAACTATATGATACCCTCAATAGATGCTGAAAAAGCATTTGACAAAGTACAGCATCCTTTCTTGATCAAAACTCTACACAGTGTAGGGATAGAGGGTACAACCTCAATGTCATAAAAGCCATCTATGAAAACCCCACAGTGAATATCATTCTCAATGGGGAAAAACTGAGAGTTTTCCCCTAAGGTGAGGCACACAGCGGGGCTGTCCACTATCAGCACTGTGATTCAACATAGTACTAGAAGTCAGGAATGTTGAGCAACAGGAATCAGACAAAAATAAGAAATAAAAGGCATCTGAATTTGCAAAGAATAAGTCAAACTCTCACTCTTTAAAGATGATATGATACTTTATGTGGAAACCCAAAAGATTACATCCCAAAACTTCTAGAACTCATACAGGAATTCAGTGAAGTGTCAGGATATAAAATCAATGCACATAAATCATGTGCAATTCCATACACCAACAACAAGACAGAAGAAAGAGAAATTAAGGAGTCAATACCATGTACAATTGCACCCCAAACCATAAGATTCCTAGGAATAAATCTAACCAAAAAGGCAAAGAATCTGTACTCAGAAAACAATAGAGTACTCATGAGAGAAATTGAGTAAGACAAAAAAAAAAAAATGGAAAAACGTTCCATACTCATGGATTGGACAAACAAATATTGTGAAAATGTCTATGCTACCTAGAGCAATATACACATTTAATGCAATTCCTATCAAAATACCATCAAACTACAAAATTTGGGTATTCATCCTTTCTGATGGAGGCATAATACTCCATAGTGTATATGGACCACATCTTCCTTATCCATTCGTCCGTTGAAGGGCATCTTGGTTCTTTCCACAGTTTGGCAACCGTGGCCATTGCTGCTATAAACATTGGGGTACAGATGGCCCTTCTTTTCACTACATCTGTATCTTTGGGGTAAACACCCAGTAGTGCAATTGCAGGGTTATAGGGAAGTTCTACTTTTAACTTCTTGAGGAATCTCCACACTGTTCTCCAAAGAAGCTGCACCAACTTGCATTCCCACCAACAGTGTAAGAGGGTTCCCCTTTCTCCACATCCCCTCCAACACATGTTGTTTCCTGTCTTGCTAATTTTGGCCATTCTAACTGGTGTAAGATGATATCTCAATGTGGTTTTAATTTGAATCTCCCTGATGGCTATTGATGATGAACATTTTTTCATGTGTCTGAGCCATTTGTATGTCTTCATTGGAGAAGTGTCTGTTCATATCTTCTGCCCATTTTTTGATATGATTATCTGTTTTGTGTGTGTTGAGTTTGAGGAGTTCTTTATAGATCCTGGATACCAATCTTTTGTCTGTACTGTCATTTGCAAATATCTTCTCCCATTCTGTGGGTTGCCTCTTTGTTTTCTTGACTGTTTTCTTTGCTGTGCAGAAGCTTTTGATTTTGATGAAGTCCCAAAAGTTTGTTTTGGCTTTTGTTTCCTTTGCCTTTGGAGACATATCTTGAAAGAAGTTTCTGTGGCTGATATCGAAGAGATTACTGCCTATGTTCTCCTCTAGGATTCTGATGGAGTCCTGTCTCACGTTGAGGTCTTTTATCCATTTCGAGTTTATCTTTGTGTACGGTGTGAGAGAATGGTCGAGTTTCATTCTTCTACATATAGCTGCCCAGTTTTCCCAGCACCATTTATTGAAGAGACTGTCTTTTTTCCACTGTATATTTTTTCCTGTTTTGTCGAAGATTAACTGACCATAGAGTTGAGGGTCCATATCTGGGCTCTCTACTCTGTTCCACTGGTCTATGTGTCTGTTTTTATGCCAGTACCATGCTGTCTTGGTGATCACAGCTTTGTAGTAAAGCTTGAAATCAGGTAACGTGATGCCCCCAGTTTTATTTTTGTTTTTCAACATTTCCTTAGCGATTCGGGGTCTCTTCTCGTTCCATACAAATTTTAGGATTATTTGCTCCAGCTCTTTGAAGAATACCGGTGGAATTTTGATTGGAATGGCATTAAAAGTATAGATTGCTCTAGGCAGTATAGACATTTTAACAATGTTTATTCTTCCGATCCAAGAGCATGGAATGGTCTTCCATCTTTTTCTGTCTTCTTCAATTTCTTTCATGAGTGTTCTGTAGTTCCTCCAGTACAGATCCTTCACCTCTTTGGTTAGGTTTATTCCCAGGTATCTTATGGTTCTTGGTGTTATAGCAAATGGAATTGATTCTCTAATTTCCCTTTCTGTATTTTCATTGTTAGTGTATAAGAAAGCCACTGATTTCTGTACATTGACTTTGTATCCTGCCACGTTACTGAATTGCTGTATGGTGGGAGGTTGGGGGAACCAGATGGTGGGTATTAGAGAGGGCACAGATTGCATGGAGCACTGGGTTGGTACAAAGACAATGAATACTGTTATGCTGAAAATAAATTAAAAAATGATTAAAAAAATAAAAAAATACCATCAAACTATTTCACAGAGTGGGAACAAATAATCCTAAAATTTACAATGAAACAGCAAAGACTGAGAATAGCCAGAGGAATGTTGAAAAAGAAAACCAAAGTTGGCAATATCACAATTCCAGATTTCAAGCTCTATTACAAAGCTGTAATCATCAAGACAGTATGGTACAGGCACAAAAACAGACACATTGATCAATGGAACAGAGTCGCAAGCCCAGAAATGGACCCTCAACTCTAAGGTCAACTGATCTTCAACAAAGCAGGAAAAAAAAAATCCAATGGAAAGAAGTTTCTTCAACAAATGGTGTGGGAATTGGACATCCACATGCAGAAGAATGAAACTGGACTATTTCCTTACAGCACACACAAAAATTGACTCAAAATGGATGAAAGATCTCAATGTGAGACATGAATCCACCAAAATCCTTGAGGAGAACACAGGCAGCTACCTCTTCGACCTCTGCTACAGCAAATTTTTCCTAGAAACAGTGCCAAAGGCAAGGGAAGCAAGGGCAAAATGAACTATTGGGACTTCATCAAGATCAAAAGCTTTTGCATGTCCAAGGAAAGAGTCAACAAAACCAAAAGACAACTGACATAATGGGAGAAGAATTTGCAAATGACATATTAGATAAAGACTTGCTATCCAAAGTCTATAAAGAACTTATCATACTCAACACCCAAAAAACAAATAATTCAAGTCAAGAAATGGGCAGAAGACAGGAAGAGACATTTCTCCAAAGAAGACATACAAATGGCCAATGGACACATGAAAATTTGCTCAACATCACTTGGCATCAGGGAAATACAAATTGAAACAGTGAGATACCACCTCACACCAATCACAATGGCTAAAATTAACCAGTCAGGAAATGACACATGTTGTGGAGGATACAGAGAAAGGGGAACTCTCCTACACTGTTGGTGGGAATTCTAGCTGGTGCAGCCACTCTGGAAAACAGTATGGAGTTTCCTCAAAAAGTTGAGGGGCACCTGGGTGGCTCAGTGGGTTAAGCCTCTGATTTCTGTCAGGTCGTGGTCTCAGGGTCCTGGGATCGAGTCCTACATTGGGCTCTCTGCTTGGCAGGGAGCCTGCTTCCCCCCACCCCCTCTGCCTACTTGTGATCTCTCTCTCTTCAAATAAATAAATAAAATATTTTTTAAAAAGTTGAAAATAGAGCTACCCTATGACCCAACAATTGCACTACTGGATATTTACCCTAAAGATACAAACTTAGTGATCTGAAGAGGCATGTTCACCCCAATTTTTATAGCAGCAATGTCCACAATAGCCAAACTAAGGAAAGAGCCTAGATGTCCATCGATAGATGAATGGATAAAGAAGATGTGGTATATATCTATGGTGGAATACTATGTAGTCATTAAAATGAAATCTTGCCATTTGCAATGATGTGGATGGAACTAGAGGGTATGATGCTAAGCGAAATAAGTCAATCAGAAAAAGACAGTTATATGATCTCACTGATCTGAGGAATTTGAGAAACTAGGCAGAAGATCATAGGGGAAGGGAGCAGAAAATGAAATAAGATGAAACAAGAGAGGGAGACAAACCATAATTCCTGTTAATCTCAGGAAACAAACTGAGGGTTGCTGTACAGGAGGGGGCCAGGGGGCTGGGGTGGGTGGGTGGGGACACTGGAGAGAGTATGTGCTATGATGAGTGCTGTGAATTGTGTAAGACTGATGAATCAAAGACCTGTATCCCTGAAGCAAATAATACTTTATATGTTAATAAAAAACTAATAAAAATAAAAAGAATAAAAAGAAAGGGTGAAAATAGAGATACTTTATGACCCAGCAATTATACTACCAGGTATTTACCCCAAAGAGACAAATGTAGTGATCTGAAGGGGCATGTGCACCCCAATATTTATAATAGCAATATCCACAATAGCCCCACCATGGAAAGAGCCCAGATGTGTGTGTGTGGTGCATAAACAATGAATTCTGGAACACTGAAAAGAAGTTAAAAAATAAATTTAAAAAAAGAGCCCAGATGTCCATCAACAGATGAATGGATAAAGAGAATGTAGCATATATATAAACAGTGGAATATGACTCAGCCATCAGAAGAATGAAATCTTGCCATTTGCAATGATGTGAGTGGAACTAGAGGGTATTATGCCAAGTGAAATAAGTCAATCAGAGAAAGACAATTATCATATGATTTCATTCATACATGGAATTTAAGAACAAAACAGAGGAGCATAGAGGAAGGGTGGTAAAAAAAAAAACAAGACCTCATCAGAGAGGGAAACAACCAATAAGAGACTCTTAACTCTAGGGAAACAACAGGGTTGCTGGAGGGGAGGAGGTGGGGGGACAGGATAACTGGGTGACTGGAATTGAGGAAGGCACATGATGTAATGAGCACTAGGTATTCTATACAAGAGATGAATCATTGACCTCTACCTCTGAAATCAATAATACACTACATGTTAATTATTGAACTTAAATAAAAATAAATAAATAAAACAGAGCCAATCAAAGAGGAATATAATGATGATGATGATGATGATGATGATGATGATGATGATGTATCTCCTAGTCCTGGGAAGGGGTGGGTGGACTGTAGCCACCAGGGCGGCATTTTGGAAACCAGTGAGATGTTAGGCAGCAAGAGCTAAGAACCCCTTCATCCTCCCTGACATAGCATTACCATTTGGGGGGATTCGCCCTGGGTAAAGTGTATGAAGAAGGAACAGTAAGCTTGTAGGCCTAAATGGACTCACTGCAGAATGATTTAGCAGTGAAGATCAAACAAAACAGCCCTGGAATCAACCCAAACGGGCGACCACAGAGACATGGTTTTCAGCTGTGTGTTTATTGGCATCTGTTCCTTTGTGAACTCATTCCTTTTGGTACTTACAGATCACGGGGGAAAGGACATAGCTGGCTAGTGGTATTTATTCTCAGAGAGACTGTCGCTCACACTTCCTCCTTGTCCACTTACAAGAACGTCTGTGGGGACGTCTGTGTACAAATAAATGGGTATCATTTAAGAAAGTTTTTGGCCACAAAGAAGAGAAGAAGTGGCTAAATGACTGCTGATAGCTGGAGCCTAAGGAGATGGGGCTGCAAACAGCACCTCGAGCCCAAAATGTTAGAGAATATTGTCCAGAAGTGGTAGTGTGACTCCATGACACCTTGGAAGCCAGCTCCTGCCATCTTCTAGGACTGCCATGCTTGGCCCTGCACCAGAGCCACCAGGGGCAGGGGTTCACTGCAGACCAGGAGGTGAATTTCACGTGGGCAGGTGTCTGTGTCTGTGTGGTGTCTGTGTGGAGGCATGGCCCTGTGATCTCCACTTTCCACAGGCAGACACTTGACCCAACCATGTGATGGACCAGACCTGATGTTTGGTAAAGAAGAAATATGCCCTTGTGTGTGCTGAGATTCTGCAGGGTTCTTCTGTCCACGTTACGTGGAGCTGCATCAGCCAAGACTCAGTGAATTGGGAACCATTCAGGATGGTGGGCAAACCCACCTCATCAGACAAATCAGACAAAAGTAGGGGGCTGAGCTCTGCAAACCTTGTCTAGAACAAGTGTTTCACTAAACACTGCCTCCTTTAGCTTAGCCTAGCCGAGCATCCAAAGAGTGTAGCTGCTCTGCAAGTTATGAGAAGTGTGAAGCATGATATGGGGGAGGCAGCATGGAGGGCATTGGGAAGCCAGTGGGTGGATCACCATTCTGGATGGGTGCCACCCAGGGGGCTGATGTACTTGATGCAGCGAAGGCCCCTACAGCCACTTCTTTGCTTTTCCCCCTGGGAATCCCAGCTGCCCCTGCCTGCTCCCATCATCACACACCAGTTGGTGGGTGCCTCATGTGCCACAGAGTGGCGTGTGATATGTGACCCTCAGTGCCCACATGCTGTCTTCATGCACAGCAGACAGGTGGTGGTGGATTCAGGCAGCCACATCATTTTTTCTCCACTTCCCCGTGGACACCGCCCCGCTGGTGTCTGGGCCATGCTCTCAGGCTTGTGCATCAGCTTCCATCTAAGGGCCCCCAGCTGCATTGGTTTGTTTGGGAATGAAATGGGAATCAGCCTGCCTCCCAGGATTGCTTCGAGGATTCCAGAAGGCCAGGGAATGACAGGCACCACCTGCTGTCAGCATTTAACGTCTCCTTTGCAGCCTCATGGCACCAGCCCTGCTTCTTCTGAGGCATCTAAACCCTTTTAGCATGGAAATCCTCTGCCTATAGAATCTGAGCTCATCTCCCACTATAAGAATGGAGTAGAAGGTGCTGGATACTGGTTTCCCAGTCTGCCTTGCATGCATATGACTTGGGCCCTTTGACTCGGAAACCAGTGAGGTGACAAACCAGGGACAGCAGAGGGCAGTGCCCTACGGGGACAGGGGAGAGTTCCCAGCAGTGGAGGCACCATGGCAAACACTGTAGATTGAGTGGTCCCTTCCGTTTCCAGCCTCAGAGATGCAAATGTCTTGGGCGTCAGTTCTGGAAAGTAAATGTGTTTTCAAAGGACCAGCAATGTTGCAGCTCATGGACCCATAACGTGCTTCACCTGCGAGTCCGAATTTCAGGACCAGGGACAGCGGCCACCTTAGCCCGCAATGGCGCCCTCTGGTGGAAATCATGAGAAAGAGCAGGACAAGACCGGAGCTCTTTCAGCTGGATCAGCCTAATTTCCTGAAAAGGGAGGGGCTCCAAGTAGGGAATGGGGACAAGGGATGGAGGAAGAAGGAGAGATGGGAGGATGAGAATGCCCAATGCCAAAAGTCCCAACCATAGGCAGGAATAGGCACTCCAAATGTTCCCAATGACTCACTTCACCTGAGAACCTGTGTGGGAGAGAAGGCTCAGACTTTGGCTTATGGAAACAAAGACTCACATTCAACTGTGGAATCACTCAGATCCAACAGTCAGTAATATTCTACTCCCTGGCCTCATCCCTCTCTTTCCACTCGGGCCCATTTTCCTTTCCTGGAGAATTTAAGTTACAACCACCCCCTTCTCTTCAGCACACTCAATTTTTCCACAAGCAGAGAGCTATCATCATGCCAGGAACACAATTCCTTGGAATCATGCAGCAGTGTCCTGACCTAATTTTCCTGGCACTCTGCAGCCCCTCCCCATCTTTTCTCCCTTAACCATACCTGTGCCCCTGACACAATCTTGTATGTTTATGTGTGTGCTGGTCCGTTTCTGCCGCTGGCAAGGGGCTCAATGGTCTTGAATGAAACAATTCATTCTCGTCTGGATCTCTTCAGGTCCTCCTGATGGTAGTGGCACAGCTCAGCCTGGCACCATGGGAGCCTCCAAATCCTCTCCTGATTTTCACCTTGATCCCGAAAGACCACACTCCACACAGTAGGCAGAGCGATCTTGTACCACTGCTGCCCCATCTCAGCCTCATTCCTGCCCTCACTCTGACATCTCCGTTCCAGCCACACTGGCCTCCTCACTGCTCCAGAACACGCCAAGTTCATTTCACTCCTGGGCTGATACCTGCTGTGCTCTCTGCCTGGGACTCCTTTCCTTGGATGCTTCCTATTATTGAGGTCCCAGATGAAAGATCACCTTCTGCGAGAGGCCTTCGATGACCACCTCCATCTGGAGCTGCCTGTCTCTGGATCCTACTCTTCCTTGAATTCGTCCCATTGGAAACAATCTGATTGCTCAATTCCATTATCACCTCTCTCCAGAGCAGGGGACTTGTCTGTGTGGCTCGCTGCAATTTTCCCAGGGCCTGGAACACCAGCTGACCTCCACGGGGAGCACTCTCAAGTGAATAAGTGAAGAAATGAATGGATAAGGAACTGCTCGGTGAACACAGATGCCTGCTAAATGGAGTCTTTACTGCACTGACGGCCACACTTGCATCCCACCACTCCCAACAGCACCATGAACACATGACATCCAAGACACATCTCGGTGAGCACAAGGTGGTGAAGAGCCCACTCTGCTAACAGGCTTACGTGATAGAATGCTCTGCTTCACAGCTGGGGGCTGCTGGGCCAACACTGAGCCTTTCTGGAAAATGGGATTGTCATGGTGCCTGTCTTGAGGATCAAGAAGAGGATGAACCTGGGTTAACTTGTGAAGCATGCACAGAAGCATGTGGAATAGACCAGGGTCAAGGCAAGTACGTGTAACGATTCCTGTGTGCGATTATCTCCAGCGGATATGTTGCTCACCATTGCACCCAGGACACCAGGGCCCCCTCCTGCCACTCACAAACCCTGCCACCCTGTGTAAAACCCTCGTCTTCTCAATCTCCAAAATGAGACTGATGATATTTGCCTCCTTCCTGCTATGTGGACAGACCACCAGGTTCAGAGCCAAGAGCCCTGGGCTCAGGGTCTGGCTCTACCACCTGCTTGTCAAGCAACCATCCCTCTGGCCTCCATCCTCGTCTCTAACAGGAGGATTGCCAGGGAGGCAGCTCATCGTCTTGTTGGAGCTGATGTATCAGCTTTAGGGATGATCTAGTTTCCCTGCATGCCATCTGCCCCACAGTAGCTGCTTCCCAAGTGATGGCTGTTACTAAACCTGCCTATGCAGTTCTTGTCTGGCTGCAGCTGTGAGTAACATACTTATTTCACAAGACATGGGTCCTGGGTGATCATCAGGTGGAATGCCCAGAACTATAACTGATGAGGGATCTAGCCTCTCGAGGTCCTATGTAGGCGGGGTGGGTGCTGCATTTGATGACCCCTTTCTTCCACGTGGCAGTACTAAGAGTCACCCCTGTCAGTCCTCTGGGTTCCAGTTTGTATGAAGCAGCCACCCAGCTTCTCCTAGGTCATTGGCATGTGACGCTCATCCCCAGTGTCCCTTCTCTACCAGTCAGCCTGACAGCTAGAACACAGACATGCACACCGGGAGAACGCCATGTGTCCATCCACAAGCCCTGGGACACCAGAGATCACCAGCGAACCCGAGAAGCTGGGAGAGGCCCAAAACAGATTTTGCTCACAGCCTCCCAGGGAACTAAGCCTGCTGACACCTTGATCTTGGGCTTCTGGCCCCAGAAATATGAGACAACTATTCCCTGTGGCTGAAGCACTCAGTGTGAGGTCCTCTGTTGGGACAGCCCCAGTGACCTGGCACCATGGTCCAATGTCTTACATGGCCTGTATAGTTGCTGACAGCACCTGATTTCATCCTGCAAAGCACCCCAGTGTGTAGGATTGGAAGAGGACACTGCAGCTCCTGTGAACAGGAGCGGTTCTTCCTAACCCCACACTGGCTCTCCAACCCGGGTGTATGGCATGGAGGTGGCAGCATGGTCACCCCGGGTTTGTGACCCGTGCTCTTGGGTAAGAAAGCACCCACTCTCAGGGTGTGGCCTTGAACCTAGAGCTGACGGAAAGACAATCTGCCGTTTCCTTGCTGTTTGACCTTAGGCAGGTCACTTAACCCCTCTGAGCCTGAGTCAAGTGCAGCGGCAAGAGCACCTCGTTTGTAGGACATTGTGGGGATGAGAGCAGTTGGTGTGGGGAAGCCTCACAGAGCACCCACCCTACCACGCGCCCCTCGGCACCAGCTGCCACTGTCAGATGTTTCGGGGGCCCCTCGCCAGCAATGAATGACCCACTGGGAGGGAAATGGGGTTGGAACACCACTGGGTTTGAAGGTGTGCAACCAGTGTGCTTGCACAGGACCCTGTGCTCAGCAGGGGCCCAAGCCTGGGGGTGCCAGCCCTGTGATCATAGGCATGAAATTCCTCATCATTTTCTTGTTGAATTTGTGTTTTGTAAGTGAATCCAATGGAAGCACTGAGCATGTGTGGGGCACTTGGAACCTCAGCTCATGTGTGGTCCCAACACAGGTCCTCAGCTGCCTGCTTCGCTGACCCTGGCACCCGGGAACCCATCCTGCCTGCCCTCTTTGTCCTTTGCTCCAGTGTCCCTAGCAGGACCCAGAAAGCGGGACATAAGCTGGGAGGGGTGGGTTGGATGCATGGGCCCATGGGTGTCTCAGGGTGGGACGGGCTGTGGCCACCTGCCCCGGCCTGGTAGCCCCCTTGCAGGCCACTCAGCTGGGGGGTCTGGTACCCAGCTACCTCTGCCTGGAGGCCATGATAGCCTGCATGTGTCCTGTCCACAGCGTGGTGGGGCAGCGGGCCCACAGGAGGGGAGGTGGCTGGCGACCTCCCCAGTCCGGCCAGGGCACATCAACCTGTTGGCAGGCAGGAGGGGCACAGATGCCTCCAGGAGCCAGTGAGAGTCTGCACTCAGCCTCCTGTGGCCAAGGGACATGACACTAATAACAAATGGAAATAGCAGGACAGGCTGCACGAGAGGCCCCAGAAGAAAAGCAAACACTTTACACTGAACGCTTTCAGGTGTGCATTGGACTGCTGTTGGAGAAGGGCTCTGGGCTCTGCGTGTGACCCCGGGCCCTACAAATGGTGTAGCTGGTCCGGGATTGGAAGGAAGCAGGATAGGACTTGGACCTTGCACTCCAACCTTTCCTGTATTGTTTACAACTTCCCAACAAGTGTGTATTTGGGTATTTGTCACACACACATGCACGTGACACATGCACACACACGTGACACACACACTTGGGTTCAGAGGTCAGGGTCTAACTCCCAGGGCAACGACGTTGCAGGACCCTGGCCTGCTGGGAGCAGGCACGAGGGAGGCTCAGAGGGAGGAGGACAAGGTGCTAAACCTCGGCTGTCCACCCCTTTCACGGAGAGCCGAGGAAGAGTGGGAGCCATGCATTCGACCACGCATGCACTCGCTCATGCCTGCACGAGGTCATGGGTGCTCAGTTGACGGTTCCACAGTGAGTAGTTATAATCACCACCAAAAGGAATAGTCCCGGTCCTGCAGACATGAAGGGTGTGGACTCTGCCCTCAACAGAAGGGCCAAGGGGGATTTCAGAGGTGAGGGCACCTGAGGTAGAGAAGGTGAGAAAGATCTCCCAGGTGGGAAGAGACCCACTGGCTACAGGGCAAGGAGCCATGACAGGAGGGCCTTTTGTGGGGCCAAGATGAGGGAGGAGGGGTGGGGAGTGTGTGGGGGCAAAGAGGCTGGGCACATGCCAGTGCAGACCACGGGCACGGAAAACCACCCCTAGGAGCTCGCCTGTGGGCAATGGGGACCCCGGTCCCAGCCACACCCTCTTGCTGCTCCTTGCTGGACAGTCTCCTGAGAGAGCACACAGGGGCCAAGGAGAGCTGGTCCTGTGAAGAGCGGGGACTCGGAGCTCTGCCTCTGCGGGCTGTATGGCCTCGGGCAAGCTGGCTTCCCTGGGTCCCTGTGCATTATTCGTGTGTGGGTCCCCAGATTGTGCGAGGACTCAGTGGCAAGGTATTTGAAAGCAGTTGGAACACACAGGCGCTCAGTGTGTCTGTCACACCAGATGACAGAGGCCAGCCCTCTGCACAGGCCATGTCCCCTGTGCCCCCTATACTTCAGGTCATCCACCCTCGTGAGGCCGCTTGGAGAGAGAAAGAGATCGGAGAGCAGAAGCTCCCATCGTGGGCACTTACAGCTTGGTGGTCAGGCAACACTGCCCTGTTGTGGAGGAGAAAAGTGAGGTCCTAAGCAGGTGAGTGACTTGCCTCTGGCCACGTGAACAGGTAAGGGGGTGGGGTCCAGCCCATTTGCTGCCCCTGTTCCTGTCAGACAGAACCCCATCCCAGGCTCAAGGAGCAGAGAGGCCATGGGCCCAGGGAGCCTGAACAACCTAGAAGCCCACCCTGGTCAGAAGGTCTGCAGCAGAGGGGGTGACGTCCCATCGCCTGTCCCTGCACACGATACTCATCCAGGCCCTCAGGTGAGTGCTGTCATGAGGCTGTCCCTAGTGGAGACCTGACTCTGAGGGACTGGGTTGGGGGGAAGAAGCCAGGATGGAGAGCTGCCTGCATGGACCACATCCCTGGCTTGGGCCTGGAGACTGGGGCCCCAGCACCTCCAGCCTGCAAAGAGGTGAACTCTCCATGTCCATCCCCAGGAGACCCTGCGGCTCAGAGAATTTGGCATAGCCCACAGCACAGCACATCCCCAGGGGCTGGAGGTTCCCTGTGAGCCTGAGAGCATGGGCTTTGGAACAACCATTTACACGTCCAGGAGAGGCCGCACTGCTGGAGGATGGCCCCGGCACCTGGCTGGGCTCTCCGGATCCTACTTCTTGTGCACAAAGCTTCACCCTCCCATCTGCCTACCTCATCCCCATATGGAGGGCTCTGTTTGTGGAGGAGTGCTGCCTGGAAGATTGGAGGGGCTGAGGCAGTTGAGGATGGGGTGTGGGGTCTCAGGATGGCACTGAGGAAGTCTGGCTGGGTTCTTCCTGCACTGATCTTCCAGATGGGGCACAGGACAAAGGCTAACCAGCAACTGGAATACACAAGGTAGTTCTGGAGCCTGCCATGGCCTCTGGTGTGGCCTGGAGGTACCAGGGACCAGGCATGGCAGCCCCTCCTCCCTGCCCTCCTCCTCCTCCTCTACTTCCTCCTCCTCCCCTCATCTTCCTCCTCCCTATCCTCTCCCTCCTCCTCCTCCCCATTCTCCTTCTCTCCCTCCTCCTCCTCTCAATCCTCTCCCTGGTGCGCCCCCTCCATCCTTTTCTCCTATCCCCTTCCCATCTCTCCCCCTCCTCCTCTCTTCCCCTCCTGCTGTTCCTTGTCTTCCCCCTTCCCTGTTCCTCATCCCTGAGGCCCCAGGGAGGAAGCTCACAGGCACTGCCTGGAGCAGGAACAAGGAGTGTGGGGTGCAGGACACAGGGTGCATATGCAGGGTAGGAAATAGGTGAGGGGGGTGGGGATGGCCAGCACAGGGCGGGGGTTGAGAGGCTGAGATTGGAGTGTCCAGGGCACACTGATCCTCCACTCCCCTGTGGCTCCTCCTCCACACCACTGCCCTCCTGCTGGCTCATCTGCCTGATTACGATGCCCATTTCATGGAAAAGACACAGAGCTTGGGGTACAGTGAGGAACTCAGTAAGGAAAGCAGCCATGGCAGGACTCAAACTCTGACTCTTGGACTCTGGCCTGAGACCTGCTTGCGTTCTCACATTCCCAAGCCCAGACCTACCCGGGGCAGGGGTCACTGCTCCTCTACCTGGCAGAGTCTGGAGGAACTGAGGCATGGAAGGGGCCCAGAGAAGCCAGTTCCATGGAGGGAGGACAAAGGGGACCCCTAGCAGTTCTCCTGAGGGACAGGTGGTGGACGGGTCTTCTTGGGGCTGGAGCTGCCTCACCAGAAATGGGCACAAGAAATGGTCCCCGAGGACACCAATGCTCACTAGTTCAGGGACAGATACACATGAATGTCTGTCTGCCCTTCCTCCCAGTTCGGGGAAGGAAGGGGAGTGGGGATGCTCAGGGAGAGGGGCCACCCAGGGGGCGAAGGAGAGAGAGGAGGAGCAGAGAGATGGAAAGAGCCCTGCGGGCAACCCACCTTGCCTTCCCTCACCTTCTGCACCCTGCCCCAGATCTGGGTGGCCTACTAGCCACCTCCTCAACACCCAGGACCCTTGGCCGCCCTGTCCAGCTCCCTGGACCACACTGTTTCTTCTGCCCTGTAGCCTGTGACTCCTCTGTCTTCCTTCCTGGACTTGGAGGCCCACCTCCTTCATCCCCTCCTCCAGGAAGGCCTGGGGATTCTCTAGGAGCCCTCAAGGCACGAGAGCAGTTTTTCCTGTGGGCGGCACCCCACCAAGGCCATGACCTGTCTTCCACCCCAAGGGCACCCTGAGGCAGCACATCTCCTGTTCTCTGGTCTCCCAGACCAGAGCCTGGCACAGAATCAAGGAAAGTGGGTGTTAAGGGATAAAAATCTGAAAACAAGTCCATGGAGCAACAGACTCAGTGTCTGGAAAGCATGCACCTGCTGTTTGTAAGCTGATGCTCACATTGGGTCAGACACAGACGGTCACTTTACATTCCATGTGACGTAATAAAACACCCCTAAACATCCCCATTTTAGGGGTCAGAAGCCTGAGGCTGCGTGTCAGCTGTCGGGAGTTGTGTGTCTGTGTGTTCCAGGGTGGTGTTGCTGACATGAGGTGTCTCGGGTGGTCAGGAGGAGCAACTGGGATGAACTTTATACATTACAATGGAGAGCAGCCGGGTCCTCCAGGGAAGAGGGGATGGGGGTCCATCCACACAATTAACATCACATGCTCTTCAAGAAGAGAGAGCTCCTCCTTATTCCAGGTTCTGGGTCCTGCAGGGGACCTACTGAGCCTCCTAGTGGGTTGAGCTCTGGGTGAGGATGATATTAACTGCACACACATGGACGTGGGCTCATAAACAGACTGAATCTATGGAGGAGGCGTGGGAGGCCATGGAAGGTGTCTGTGAGACAATTTCCAGCCAGCTGGAAAGTGAAGGGAGCTGCTTCTTCACCAAGGGAATGGCACGCACAAAGGGCCTGAGGCAGGAAAGGGCTTGAAGTGCAGGGAGGATCTGGCCATGCAGCACCAGTGGAGGGAGGAAGCCAGCTCACTGCAGCTGGAGGAGCCATGGCAGCCAGGACACAGCAGAGGACAAGGGTCGTGAGGATGTGGACGGTGGGGGCTGGCAACAGCTAAGGGAAGGATGTACTTGAAGGGACTGGGAAGTGAGGCCAGAAAGGCAGGGTGGGGCCACTTCTGAAAGGATCTAGGACTCGGGCAGGGGATCATGGTCTGGTGGGGAGACTTTGGGAGCTATGGACGATTGGAGGCAGGAGGATTCCATGGTCGAGACTGACGGCCAGGGAGGTCATTGGCGCTGGAGGCAGCTCCCAGGCACATTGACCAGGAAACAACCTAAGCCTCCAGGCCTGTCCCAGCTGCTCCAGAGGACAGACAACACTGAGCTCACAAGGATTCACCAGGCCATGGTGCGGGGTGCCCGTCCGCAACCCCCTATAGACCCACAAAGAACGTTCAGGTTGTTCCTTTTTCTAATTGCCCAGAACAAGTCCCGGGCACCTTCGTGTGCAGCGGTGGCTGGATCAGGAGTCACAGGCCAGAGAACCCAGGTGTGACACTGGGGACATGTTCCCTTTGCCACCAGGGAGCTGCGGGCACCCTGTGTTCTTTTTCCAGAGCTTTGACTCAAATGTGAGGTGTCTGGGGGCATCTCACTGAAGCGGGGAAAACACGTCTCCCCCTGGCTTGTTCCTGACAACAATGTGCTGCTAGTGACTGAAGTCACAGAATCCAGAAACCGAAATAGCTTCCTGTGGCTGGGCTCACCCAAGCCTGTTGCCAGAAAGTTCCATTCCTCCTTGGCAGCCTCTCTGGGCAGCCAATGCCAGCCGCCTAGTTGGGGAGAGCCGGGGCTCTGATGGGGTCACACATGCCATCCCAACCTTGTCCCCAGCCCTGGCAGCTTCCAGCCTCCAGAGCCTGATGAACACATGTCGGTGTTGGAGTCCAGGCTGAGGGATCTTGTGTTGGCTGTTCCAGGAGATGATGCTGCAGCTGTGAGGACCATCATGCAGGGGCTGTGGCTCACACAAGCGGCTCAGTAGGGTGGAGAGGGCTAAGACCACTCAGGGTGGAGGGGAGATGCCCAGACAGAGGGAAGAAGAGGGATCAGAGATTCAGACAGGTGGACATGGGTGTTCGGGATGATAGTGTTTATAGGTGAGATCCCTTCAGGGGACAGTGCTCTCCAGAGGCCCCATTTCTCAAGCACCAGCATCACTGAGAGCTCAGAGATGGGCAGCTCCCTCCAGGCCTCCCTGATGTTTGAGACCATGGCAGACCTGGGTGGGCTGCTAGCTCGGGGTGGTGGGGGGATCACCAGACACAGAATTAAGAGGCCAGGTGACTGCACGGAGCCGTCAGAGGCAAAGTTAGGTCGATCCATGGGAACATGTGGAGGTCGGCATGGCATGGGACCACTGTAAGCCATGGAGGTGATAGTACACAGCACTCATGTGGGAAAATAGATGGACAGGTGAACCACACACCGTCTGCATGACCTCTCTGGGGCCATGAGGATCGCGGAGTCCAGAAGCTGAGGGTAGTCACACCAATGACACATCTGGATTCCTTGCCCAGGTTCCAAACCCCAAACCCTCTGATGGAAGGAGAGCTCGTCCCTGGGAGGAAGGAGGCTGCAAGGGCCCAGCAGGACCCTATGGAAAGGATTCCTCCATTCCTTCCCCAAGGTGGCTCCTGGTCACTGGACGCTGGGATAGAGGATTAGCAGTGTTTTGAGGATGAGGGACTTCAAGCAGCCTCAAATACCCATTAGCACCTGAGTTTCTGGGGTGAGGCATTCAGGAATGATTAGCAGGATGTTTCTCACTCCCTGTCCTTCCTGAGGTTACAGTGAGGACTCAGCATGGACTCCTGAAGCCGGGGCTGGGCCAGAGGAATGGCTAGCTTGTGGCTGGCTCTTGGGGCAGCTGAGCCAGTGCTGGCTGTGGGCAGGACAGAGCTCCTCCCTGTGTGTCCCTTGCACAGAAGGCTGCGGTGACCCACGATGTGGCTGCTGGCTTCCTCCAGACAAGTCTCTAGGGGAGAGCACACTGTGACTACCTCCCTGGGGCACATGGTATTTGGGAGTCTGCTGAGAAGTGGACAGCACTGGTTTATCCTAAGCGAAATAAGCCAATCAGAGAACGACAATTATCATGGGATTTCACTGATATGTGGAATTTAAGAAAAAAACAAACAGGATCATAGGGGAAGGGTTGGAAAAATAAAAGAAAATGAAATCTGAGAGGGAGACAACCCAAAAGACTCTAGCAAAAACTCTAGGAACAAACTGCGGGTTGCTGGAGGGGAGGTGAGTGGAGAGATGGGGTAACTGGGTGATGGGCATCAAGGTGGGCACATGACGTGACGACCACTGGGTGAACACGTTATAGGTTAAATAATTGAATTTAAATAAAACAATTAAAAAAATTGACATCAGTGCCCAGACGCTGGTGATGGGGGCGGAGCGCCAAATAGTGATGTCCAAGGGCCACCCCCTCTTCTGGCTCAGGTGACAACACTGCTGTGAGTGCCACTCCTCCTGCTCCTGTCCCCGCCTCCCCATGGGTCGGGAGCACTGTTCTCTGTGAGGGGGCCAGTCACCAGTGGACAGCAAGTGATGGCCAGAAGTAGCCCCTGCCCACCAGCCACTGGGATGGGGCTGCCTGGCTGGCTTCCCATTCTCACACAGCTCGTGGTACTGCGGTTCCTGGTGGCCCAGCACATGGAGCCCATCAGGGTCTTCATGGTTCCCCACAGTCACATGGATGTGGGTTGGATCTACACTGTGCAGGTAGGTACCCATTCACCATAACCCAGAACCCCTTTTCCCTGCTAGATCCCAGGGTGGATTTGAAGCCTGGTGTTGGCTGACATCCTCAAGGCAGCAACCTGGGTTATGACCTGACTCTGCTGGAGACCAGGGAGGCTCACTTGCTTGGCTCCGGTCTATGGCTTCAGTTTCCCCATCCATGCTGGGGATAGTCAGGTGGAGATACATGGGCCTGACTCAGGCCATGGTCGCAGTCCATGACTGGGGCACCACAGGTGGACTCTGTTCCCTTTCTGAGCCCCATGTCCCCCTTCTGTACGATGGCACAGGTCTCTGACCCTTCGCATGGGCTGTTCCCTCTGCCCAGAAGGCCTTCCTCCAACAAGCCGGCTTGTCCTAGAGCCCCCCATCCTGTGTGTGGCTCCACAAAAAACATTTTCTGGTGGGGTCTTCCTGGCATCCCTGTGTGTGCCCTTATTCCCTTCCCCTCCTCCCTTCCATGCACATTTGGTAGGGGCTTGGTGTCTGTCCCTTGTCCCCACCAGAAGGCTAGCTTCACAGGCCAAGGGCTTCTTATGTTATATTTCCTGGCATGTTCTCACCACCCTGGCAGACAGAAGAGGTGCACCAGCTATTGCTGAGTGAGTGAATGAATGGAGGAATGAACGAATGAATGAATGAATGCAGGAACGAAGGAATGAATGAATTAATGCAGGTATGAAGAAGTACAGGAATGAATGCATGCAAGAAGGAACGAATGCAGGAAAAGGAGCAGGAAGAGAATGAAATTTGCTCAGGATCCTGGGTCAGGCGACTGCATATTGTCACCAAGGCCGCCTCCAGCTCTTTTGTGGGAACAGGAAGAAAACCCAGAAGAGAACAAACACTCTCTGGGATTAAGGATACAGTAACTTTTCTGAGGACATTTTTGAGGGGCAGCTGGAGAGAGACTCAGCAAGAGAATCTGATGCTGGGGGAGGCGTGTGGAGTCCAGTTCTGGGACACACTGGACAGTCTCTGGGGGGACACTCCGCTTCCTGTGGAGATTGCTGAATGGTGGGGAAGCATGCTTGGTGCCCTCAGGTACAAAAGAGAAAACTGAAGCCTGGAAAGGGTTGGGGTTTTGCCTGAGGGAACCCAGGAATGATCCCTCTTTCTGAGGCCTCCCTGCCAGGGATCTTTACATTTCATTAAGGAGCTCCTCTGGGCACCACCTTGTGCCAGCCTGGAGACACATATAGGAAGCAGTTATGGCTAGTCCCGAGGAGCCTCTAACCTGGGGGAGGCAGGTCAGCAGATGCCCATGACTACCCATGGGGCCAGGAGTGGCTCCTCTCAGTCTCAGTTCTCAACATCAATGCCTCTCATCTCAGCCCAGGCAGGCCCCATGGGGTCCCTGGACCTCCTCCCTGTTACCCTATGACTTCACTGGGCTGCCTCCCTACTGCACCCTCAGGGCCAGCTACGCTGCCCCTTGGGGAAGCCGTCCCTGTCCCCTGGGCACATCCTGTGTCATGGTCTGGAACATCATCTCTCTCCCTAGAACAGCAGGATCTCATCAGAGGCGGGAGAGCCATACCACTGTCTCAGGGCTAGCTGGCACTGTATGTCCAGCACAGAGCAGTCCCCGTGTGTCCCTGTTGGAGTGGCAAAGGAGGAAGAGAAGAAGAGCCCAGGGCAGATGCCCGAAGGGAGTTGTAGGGTCCAGGGACCCTGTGTCATGGGGATTGTAGTACTGGATCCTTGGGGCCAAGCTTCCGGGATCCTCCACAGGGGCTGGTGTGATGTGGTGCCCCCTCCACAGGAAAGCCTACAGGCCTACGCATCCAATGTCTACACCTCCGTGGTACAGGAGCTCATGCTCCAGGAGCATCGCTGCTTCATCGCCGTGGAGCAAGAGTACTTCCGGCTGTGGTGGGATGGCATCGCCTCGGACAGGCAGAAACACCAGGTACTGCTGTCTGCAGGGGCTTCTGGGAGGGAGGGATGCCCAGGCAGGGAAGCCCTGTGTCCGGGGCTGTGTGGTCTGAAGCTCCCAGGCCAGGTGCACTGGGCACTTCACATGACTTGTTTAGCTCTGGTTTGTGCTCAGCCCAGCCCAAAGGATGGGTTTGGTTTTATCTACTTTTGTGGCTGTTGGTGTGAAATGGTGCTCTAACAAGTCAGACCTGCACTCATCTTCTGTGGAATGGGGTCTCTTTGGACCCCACCTCCCGCTTCATCTACCATCTGCATGGCCCCATGGCTTGCAGCTGACCACCCTGCCCAGGGTGCCCCAGTGCCTGCATTTAAAGTGGGTCACAGAAGGCATCATGGGGTGCAGGGTTAGAGAGGCCCTGGGAAGCCAGTCTCCAAGGGGGGGCCAACCTGGGACTCAGTCCAGCCTCAGGCAGGGGTGCATTCTGTGAGCTGCAGGTCCTGCCTGTGTAAATGGGAGTGACCTCCCCCTCCTCAGATCTGCTGGGTTCTGATGAATGCGGGATGTGTGAACCTGGGAGGACACTGTGGACCTGGTCCCCTCCCTGACGTTCACCTTCCTCCAGAATGGTCACTGACAGAGTGGTGAGAGACTTGCCCAAGTGGCAAAGCTGAGAAGCTAAAGGGAAGACTTCACTGGACCCCACCTGAGGGGTGTCTTGAACCTGCACCCTGTGGAGTCATAAGAAGGAGCCTTGTATGGTGTGGGCGCTGGTCAAGTGCCAGGTGCTGGCTTCTACTTTTTACAGTCCCTATCACCACGTCCTCCCAACAGGGTGTATGGTGGGGATAGTTACTCCATGCTGCACAGATGGTCCTGGTTCAGAGAGGGGAGGCGAATGGCCCATGGTAACAGAGCTGATACTGGATGGGTGGGACACTGAGCCGGGCAGGTCTGAGTGAAGCGGGTCTCTCAAGGTGTCCAGGGGTGGGCTGCCCTCTATGGAGACACCCCAAACCCAAATGTCTCTCCTCATTCTTGAGGAGGGATGTGACCCAGCAGAGTCCTGGGCAGACCACTCATGTCATGGCTCCCTGGAAGCAGGGACTTTTCTCTACTTGCTCCCATGAACCCCCAAGTGTCTGGAAAGTGCCTGGGATGTGGTAGGTGCTCATGTAAAACAGTATGCAGCAGGAGCCCATTCAGTCATCTTGGAGTGAATAATCATGAGACCTTGACAGTCCTGAAAGCAAATGGAAACTACAGTCTCCAAAGAATGCACTGGACTCACCACCACTGTCTCTCCCTACTGCCCACGTCTCCATCCCTCCATTGTTTCATTTATTTAAAAAATACTTATCAGCCAAAAAAGCAAGACCCATTGATATGCTATGTGCAAGAGACTCATTTTAGACTGTAAGTCGTCTCCAGATTGAAAGTGAGAGGGTGAAAAGCCATTTATTATGCTAACGGACATCAAAAGAAAGCTGGGGTGGCAATCCTTATATCCAACAAATTAGATATTAAACCAAAGACTGAAATAAGAGATGAGGAAGGACACTATATTATAATTAAAGTTTCTATCCAACAAGATCTAACCATTGTAGATATTTATGCCCCAAACATGGGAGCTGCTAATTATATAAACCAATTAAAACAAAATTAAGGAAACACATAGATAATAATACTGTAATCATAGGCAACTTGAACACCTCCCTCACTACAATGGACAGGTCATCTAAGATTAGCAAGGAAACAAGGTCCTTGAATGACCCACTGGATCCGATGAACTTCACAGATACATTCAGAGACTTGCATTCTAAAGCAAGAGAATACACATTCTTCTGAACTGCACCTGGAACAATCTCTAGAATAGATCACATACAGGGTCACAAATCTGGTCTCAACTGGTACCAAAAGAATGGAATCATTCCTTGTGAATGTTCAGACCACAATGCTTTGAAACAGGAACTCACTCTCAAGAGGAAATTTGGAAGGAATACCCAACTTTTGTATCAACATGGACGGGACTGGAAGAGATTATGCTGAGTGAAATAAGTCAAGCAGAGAGAATCAATTATCATATGGTTTCACTTATTTGTGGAGCATAAGGAATAACACGGAAGACATGGGGAGATGGAGAGGAGAAGGAAAGAATTCAAAAACATGGAGGGTAAAGAGCGTCCAAGTAAAGAATGAATGGGTCAACCAAGAAATTAAAGAAGAATTTTTAAAAATTCATGGAAACAAAGGAAAATGAAAACACTACTGTTCAAAACCTTTGAGATGCAGAGCACCTGGGAGGCTCAGACATTAAGCATCTGCCTTTGACTCAGGTCATGATCCCAGAGTCCTGAGACAGAGCCCCACATTAGACTCCCTCCTCTGTGGGAAGCCTGCTTCTCCCTCTCCCAGTACCTCTGTTTGTATATCCTCTCTCTTGCTCTCTCTGTCTCTCTGTCAAATAAATAAATAAAATATTTAGAAACAAAAGCAAAAACAAAAACTTCGAGATGCAACAAAGGCAGTCCTAAGAGGGGAGTATATAACATTACAGACCTTTCTCAAAGCACAAGAAAGTTGTCAAATAGAGAAGCTAACCTTACACCTAAAGGGGCTGGAGAAAGAACACCAAATAAAGCCCAAACCCAGCAAGAGAGAATTAATAAAGATTAGAGCAGAAATCAATGAACTAGAAGCCAAAAGAACAGTAGAACAGATCAAGGAAACTAGGAGCTGGTTCTCTGAAAGAATTAAGATTGATAAATCCCTGGCCAGAAACACCAAAAAGAAAAGAGAAAGGACCCAAATAAATAAAATCATGAACGAAAGAGGAGAGATCACAACCAACACCAAAGAAATACAATTCTAAGAACATATTATGAACAACTATATACCAACAAATTAGGCAATCAGGAAGGAATGGATGCATTTCTAGAAACATATGAACTACCAGAACTGAAACAGGAAGAAACAGAAAACTTGAACAGACCCATAATAGGCAAGGAAATTGAAGCAGCCATCAAAAATCTCCCAATAAACAAGAGTCCAGGGTTGAATGGCTTTCTGGGGGAATTCTACCAAACATTTAAAGAACAATTAATACCTGTTCTTCTAAAGGTGTTTCAAAAAATAGAAATGGAAGGAAAACTTTTGGACTCATTCTATGAGGCTAGTGGCATCACAATTCCAGACTTTAAGCTCTATTACAGAGGTGTCATCATCAAGACAGTATGGTACTGGCACAAAAACAGACACATAGATCAATGCAGCAAAATAGAGAGCCTAGAAATGAGCCCTCAACTCTATGGTCAACTAAACTTTAACAAAGCAGGAAAGAATATCCAAGGGAGAAAGACAGTCTCTTTAGTAAAGGGTGTTGGGAAAATTGGATAGCCATATGCGGAAGAATGAAACTGGACCATTCCCTTACGCCATACACAAAAATGGACTCAAAATAGATGAAAGCTCTAAATGTGAGGCAGGAACCCATCAAAAGAGGAGAACACAGGCAGCAACTTCTGCAACCTCACTCATGGCAACTTCTTGTGAGACATGTCTCCAAAGGCAAGGAAAGCAAAGGCACAAATGAACTATTGGTATATCGTCAAGACAAAAGTTTTTATTTTTTAATTTTTTATTTTTTTAGACAAAAAGCTTTTGCACAGCAAAGGATACAGTCAACAAAGCCAAAAGACAACTGAGAGAATGAGAGATGATATTTGCATGACATATCAGATAAAGGCTAGTATTCAAAATCTATATTGAACGTATCACACTTAAAACCAAAGAACAAATAATCCAATCAAGAAATGGGCAGAAGACATGAACAGACATTTCTCCAAAGAAGACATACAAATGGCCAATATGCATGAAAAAGTGCTCAACATCACTTGATATCAGGAAATACAAATCAAACCCACAGTGAGATACCACTTCACACCAGTCAGAATGGCTAAAATTAATAAGACAGGGAACAACAGATGTTGATGAGGGGAACAGTGTTGATGAGGGGAACCCTCCTACACTGTTGGTAGGAATGCAAGCTGGTGTAGCCACTCTGGAAAACAGTATGGAGGTTTCTCAAAAAGTTGAAAATAGAGCTACCTTATGACCCAGCACTGACACTACTAGGGATTTACCCTAAAGATACAAATGTAGTGATCGAAAGGGGCATGTGCACCCCAATGTTTATAGCAGCAATGTCCACAATAGCCAAACTATGGAAAGCCTAGAAGCCCATCAATAGATGAATGGATAAAGAAGATGTGGTGTACACACACACACACACACACACACACACACACACACACACACAATGGAATACTACTCAGCTATCAAAAATGAAATCTTGCCATTTGCAATGATGTGGGTGGAGCTAGAGGGTAATACACTAAGAGAAATAAATCAGTCAGAGAAAGACAATTATCATATGATCTCACTCATATGTGAGGATCATGGGGAAGAGAGGAAAAAAATAAAATAAGACAAAATCAGAGAAGAAGACAAACCATAAAAGACTCTTAATCATAGGAAACCAGCTGAGTGAGAGTTGCTCAGGTGAGGGGGTGTGGGGGATGGGTTAATGGAATGATGGGCTTAAGAAGGGCATGTGATGTAATGAGCACTGGGTGTTTTATAACATTGATGAATCACTGACCTCTACCTCTGAACCTAGTAATACATAATATGTTAATTAATTGAATTTAAAGTTTTTTTTTTAAGATTTTGTTTATTTATTTGACAGACAGAGATCACAAGTAGGCAGAGAGGCAGGCAGAGAGAGAGAGGAGGAAGCAGGGTCCCTGCCGAACAGAGAGCCTGATGCGGGGCTCGATCCCAGGACTCTGGGATCATGACCTGAAGGCAGAGGCTTTAACCCACTGAGCCACCCAGGCGCCCCTTGAATTTAAGGTTTAAAAAGTTTATAAAAAATACCAGCTAGTCATGAGGCAACACAAGCAGGAGGACACTCTCCAACATCTCCAACATCCCTGGCCTGTAATCCCCAAAATGATTAAGCCGAGCAAGAGGACATAGGGGTTGAAGAAGTGTTGGGTATACAGGACAATTACGAGACATGACAGGGGAGCCTGGGCCCCATCCTGGACTGAGCCCCATACCACTAACAGGGCATTCATTGAGCAACTGGGAACATTTGGATGAAGTCTGGATTAGCTACAGTGTTGCATTAATGGCAAGTGTCCTAATTTTGAGAATTGTACTATGGCTATAATTACTCTGTCCTGACAAAACACACAGTGAGGGAATAGGGAGTAGGTATGCTATGTCCAACTGGTACTTCTGAATGGCTTAGAGAAAACTGTACCAGGTTAAAAGGAGATATGGGAGCTCTACGGCAAATAGGTAAAGAAGGTTCACAGCGAACAAAACAGGGGAAGGGATCCACAGGAACTGTTTGCACAATTTTTGCAAGTTTTTGATACATCTGAAGTTATCCAGGTAGTGACAATTTAACAGATATAGATACAGACATGGAGACAGAGGAAAAGGTAGACAAGGAGGTAGATACAGAGGTAGACATGGCGGTAGAGACAGAAGTAGAGACAGAGCTACAGGTAGTTTCAGGTGGAGGTAACAAAGATCAAGTAGCAGCCATGGGCCAGGTGCTGGCGTGGGTGTTGGGAGGTAGGTTTGACCTGATTCTCTTGCAGAATGAATGCACATGTGGGTGTGGGAGAAGGCACCATGAGACATTGGAGGCATGTCCCCACAGACCCAGCCCAACTATGGGGTTCTAACTTGGCTTTGTTCTCTCTGCTTGTCATCAAGGTCCACCATCTCCTGGCCACAAGACGCCTGGAGTTTGTCATCGGGGGCCAGGTCATGCATGACGAGGCTGTGACCCACTTTGATGACCAGATTCTGCAGCTCACAGGTTAGGTCCCCCTTCCCCACCTCAGGTTATCCTGGGGCCTCCAAACACACTGGGACTGGGTTCCTGAATCTCAGCTCTGGGCCGGTCTTTCCCTCTGAGCAGGACACTGCGGCCACGTGAGTGCAGGGGTGTGGAGCGTGGTCTCGAGACCAGATGGCCTGGGTCTATCCTGTGTCTGTGCATTCCCAGCCCCAGGACCCTGGGCAAGGGATGTCCTCTCACTGGGCCTCCCTTTCCTCATGGCCCAAAGGAGTTTGACGGCACAGCCTCCCTCACAGGGTACTTGTGAGGATCAAATTGGGACAATTCCTTGGGGCACACAAAATGGAGCCCATGGCTCCCAGGAGATAAACAGTGAGGGTTAGATGCCATCCTTGCCATCCCCACCAGTACACACAGCGCCACCTGCACCAGTGAGACCCCCCTCTCTGCCTCCATTACTCAGGCCACCACCTGCATCGACACCCTCTCCCCATCCACATGACAGCCACAGCACCATGTACACCACCTGTGTCACCATCATGATGACCACCATCATCACTTCCAGCATCATTACCACCAGCGTCCTGAACGCACTGCCCCATCTGCACCCCACCCAACCGCCGCCACCTCCCCGTCATCACCACCCGTCCTCTAGCACGTCAGTGGGCAGAGGCACCGGCCCTCCTCCTCGCTCTGAGGTGTCTCTTTGCCATGACAGGCCACTGCAGGCTGCCCGCAGGGGAGGGAGGGAATGGAGGGGCCCCCATAACACTCCTTTGAGGGCCGCCCACCCACACCTTAGTCTGAGACCCGACACTTTTCTAGAGGGAGAGGCACCTGCCTGCAGCACTCGGTGACCAGGGAAAGCTGAGCGTGGCCGCCGCCCCCTCCTTCCACTCGCTGAGGGGCCAGCTCCCCAGCTGGGACCCCCCACAGAGGTGAGATGAGGGCAGGTACCTGAGCGAGAGCTGCACACTCACCGCATCCTGAGTGGGAAAGCGCGGCATGGGTCAGGCTCCCGGGCGCCACTGCTGCAGTGCAGAGAAGGGAAAGGTCTGGCCAGGAGGAGGGGACACACCTGTGACCATCCGGGCCCCTCCTGTTCAGGGGTTGTCTACCACTAGCTCTCGGCCGGGCCCCAAGCCCCTACTCCCAGGTTGTCTTTGGTCTGCAGGGATGCTATGGGGTGTAGGCCAAACGTCCTTCTCCTGTCTCATTGGTCAGGATGCAGTCACGTGACCAGAAGGGCCCTCAAGAGATGCTGGGGAATGGCCTCCAACACTGAGCTCACAGCCCATTGGTCAGGGAGAGCCACGTGTCTTGGAAGGCGGGGTCTAGCCTAGGGACTCTGCACCTGCTGAAGCTGACAGGGAGGGTGGGCTTCTGAGACTAGAAGAAGTAGGAGGACGCTGGTCCATGGGATAATTAGCGGCTTCCTTCAGTAATCACCTCTTCATTTGGGGCTCGGGGGTGCTTTGTGCTAGAGGGCCAGGAACCTGAGGAGCAGCGACTTGAGTCTTTTTTTTTAAAGATTTTATTTATTTATTTGACAGACAGTGATCACAAGTAGGCAGAGAGGAAGGCAGAGAGAGAGAGAGAGAGAGAGAGAGAGAGAGGAGGAAGCAGGCTCCCTACTGAGCAGATAGGCCAATGCGGGACTCTATCCCAGGACTTTGGGATCATGACCTGAGCCGAAGGCAGAGGCTTTAACCCACTGAGCCACCCAGGTGCCCCTGGCTGTTTTTTTTTTTTTTTTTTAACTTAATTTTTTTTTTTCCGTGTTCCAAGATTCATTGTTTATGCACCACACCCAGTCCTCCATGCAATACGTGCCCTCCTTAATACCCACCACCAGGCTATCCCAATCCCCCACCCCTCCCTTCCAAAACCCTCAGTTTGTTTCTCAGAGTACACAGTCTCTCATGGTTCGTCTCCCCCTCCGATTTCTCCCAACTCACTTCTCTCCTTTACCCAATCTGACTTGCTGTTTTTAATGAAGGTGGGAAATCTTTCCCCAAAACAAAGCAAGCTTAAGGCACACATCTTTTTGGCTCCAACTGGGGTCCATGCCCAACTCTGGCTTCCAACCAGGCTGAGAAAACAAGTATCTGACAGAGGGGAATGAACTCGCCACGAGTGGCTGAGACCAATGGCAATTCATCCTTTGGGGTTGGGATGGCACCCCCTGAACAAAGTGAGGATTCTCTGAGTGCAAGAGAAGGGGATACAGAACAGGCAGCCATCAGGTCTGCCTGGCTCTGGCTCCCTGTCTATAGAGAGGGCTCTTCTTTGTACTACCTGCCCTCTTTCCTGAGTTGCTATTGTCCACTCCCTCATAATCCCTGACCCACAATCCCCAGATCTTCCCTTGCCTCCACTGCTCCCTCTGGGTCTCCTCTGTTTCTTGATCGCCCTCTGCCTCCTCCCCCTGCTGTCCCTGAGGGCCTGGAATCCCATGCCAGGTCCGTGCACCCTGGCTGGTCCTCATCCCCTCCTGGGTGCCTCAGACCCCAACCTTCTCAGCCACTGACGTCTGGCAGCACTCCCCTCTCCTGACTTGGCCTGGCCTCTGCTCTGTTCATGACTCTGTCCAACAGGCCTGGGGTCCTCTGGAATGGCTCAGGCCCATGTGGTGACTCTAACGTCATGAACGAGTAAAGGAGACATCAGAGGATCCTGGTGTGGCCTCCTCTGTGTTAGGATCTCCTGCAGCCCAGCCCCAGATGACACTCCAGCTCCATGGAAGGGCAGGGGCTGAGTGAGTGGGTGGCAAGGGGCCCCTTCCTGTCACCAGCAAGGCGGTGCTCTCTTTGCAGAAGGACACGGGTTCTTATATGAAACCTTTGGGATCCGGCCACGGTTCTCCTGGCAAGTCGACCCCTTTGGCGCCTCTGCCACGACCCCAACCCTATTTGCCCTGGCGGGCTTCCATGCCCACATCATCTCCCGGATCGACTATGACCTGAAGGGTGCCATGCAGAAAGACCAAGTGAGTCATGAGCACATGCGCTGCTGCCTCTGGCCGCTGCCTTCTTCCCTCTGTGTGCAGGGTCTGATCCCACGCCCCTGCAGGAACAGGTATTCTCTCCAGCATGACTCAGGCAAGAGTGGTCTGAGACAAATGCAAGCTGCCGCGGGCAGCAGCAGATGAAGGTGGACTTGGGTTCTAGTGGGTGAGAGAAGCAACGTTGTCCTGAGCCCCACCACAAGCCATGCCGGGCATGGAGTTCCCTTCCCGCATTGGTCCACTTCTCTTGGAGCTGACTCTGTGCTGCTTGGGCCTGGGTGGGGCCTCCCCATTTCTTCCACACAGAAACTGAAGCACAGAAGAATCAGGGAACATGCGTGTGGTCCCAGCATCCCGCTGGCTAGTACTTAATAGAAGCAGGATTTTTCCCTCCTTTGCTACCCTGCCTGGGTTCTAACCATGAGGGCAATGAAACAACAGACTGCAGGCTTTGTGAGAGGCGGGCAGCTCCCTGTGCCAGGAGGTATTCAAGCAGAGCCAGAATGAGCTTCTCTAGCGGGCCTTGGCAGAGACAGTGCTGCTGGAGGTGGAAGGGTGCAGGAGCAGTTTGGATCCTTCTGGAGGGCAGTTTCCACCACCATATGAGGGGGTGGGAGGTCCGAGGGAGTCGAGAGGAGCCCACAGAGGTGATGGAGTCCTGAACTCTGGAGGGAGGCCCAGGTGGGGCTGGGGGAGGTGGAACCAGGGCAGCTGTGTTGCCCCTGGGCATTCATTCTGTTTTCTTGGGGTTTTCAGGGTCTGCAGTTCGTGTGGCGAGGGTCCCCATCCCTGGCGGCTGAGCAGGAAATCTTCACGCACGTCTTGGACCAGTACAGCTACTGCTCGTGAGCACTTCCTGGGGCAGCCTGTGTTTTAAGCACCCTCCCTGTATTACCACAGACACTGCCCACTCTTCATCCACCCCCTTGGCAGATGCTCTGAGCTCTCCAGCTTACAGAAGGAGAAACTGGGACAGGGCCGCTCAACCCTGGCCCGTGGTCAGTTGTGTCAGGGTCTGGGTGGTTCGGGTGGCCGGCTCCAAGATCTCCACATCGTTGGAGCAGCCAGCCTGAGGGTTCTTTGGGTGGGAGGCCCTGGGTTCAACCTGCTCTGGCCCTTTATACCTGGGAGGCTGTGGGCAACAGGCTTGCCGGTCCTGGAACAGGAGAGATTAGTGGGCAAGGTGAAGGGCAGATGGTGAGAAGGATGCCAGACACGGACTTCAGGACCAGTCATTCTGTTTGTCAGGCCTCACTCTGTGCCAGGCCTGAGCCCAGTGTTTTCTACTGATGTCTTTCCTTTATCCTTCATGACAACCATCAGGACATTTTATGGATGAGGAGACAGGCTGAGAGGATCCAAGTGGCGGCTCCTGGCGGCTGGTCCAGGGTCCACCCTATGATACCTTGTACAGCCCAGAGTAAGGCAGGGAGGACCCTAAAGGGGGCATCGACCCACAGGGTCAATCTTGCGTTCTCTGCCATGTGGACCAAACTGGAGCCTGAGGCAAGAGGGAAAATCCAGAATACTGCCCTTGTCCTTAGAGAAATGTTGGGATTCTGTTCATGACAATTTGCTTTGCATTAAGTCTGAGTTTTGAAATAGGACACTAACTTATCTCTATGTCCCATACGGAGACTCAGCACTCCCTTACCATTCACCCTGGGACACAGTGCCTCTCTTGCCTCACCTGCTTGGGGCCTTAGACCCAGGTCTGATGGTCTTCTTATTGGCCCCGAGAATCCCGAAATGAAAGGAAACCCATGAGATCCCCAGGGGTGGAAGTGGGGAGGCATGGACTGTGGGCTCCATGTGTTGGATGAGGCAGTGTGGGTCCAGGGAAGGGGCCATGTTCAAGATACACAGCTGGTCAACCATGACATGTGTGTTTGAGTCCCGTCTGTCTGCAGTGCTCTTGTGGGACAGCATCGAGCTGCTCATCACACAGGTGGGAGAAGGAGGGCATCTGGGTGGCTCAGTTGATGAAGCATCTGCCTTCAGGTTAGGTCATGATCCCTTGGTCCTGCAATGGAGCCTCACAGCAGGCTCCCTGCTCAGTAGGGAGTCTGCATCTCTTTCTCCCTCTGCCTCTTCCCTGGCTTTTGCTCTCTGGCTCACTCTTTCTCTGAAATAAATAAAAGATAAAAAAAAAATACTGGGATATGGAGGCCTGAGTGGTGGTCTGCACTCCCTGAGCTGCCTGGGTCCGGCGGCACCCTGCCTGACCTTCTGGACCCCACGCTGCCTCCCTTCTCAAGGTGGAGTCAGCTAACCCTTTACACCCCTGCAGGGAAGGCTTTTACTGGGATGGCTCGGCTGTCTTCCCGGAGCCTCCCTCCAATAGGCTATTTCAACCCAAGTCTGCACCCATCACTTGGAACAACATGAAATACTATGTAGATCTTCTTGTGGACAATGTGAAAGAACGGGCTGCCTGGTTCCAGACATCACATCTCCTCTGGCCCTGGGTAAGGCGGGGTCCCACACCCTAGTGTCCCCAACACAGCCTTGGACTCCTGTCCAGTCTCACCCAACCAGGCTCTTCAGGGGCCAGGCCAGGCTGCCATCATCAGCCCTGGGCCATTGTCTCTTCCCTGTACACCACATGGCCTCACCCCTTCCACCAGCTCCTCCCAACACCTGGGACTCCCCCAGCTTCTCCCACCTGAAATACAGCCCCTGGCCCATGCCAGCCCCCAGCTCCCCTCAGTTCCTTCATTCTCATCTTCCCATCTCAGTGTTGGGATGTAAGGCCTAGGCGGGAATCCTGGCCCCCTGCTCCGTCGTTGTGTGCCTTACTCCCTGGGTCTCAGTTTCCTTGTCTCTGAAGTGGGAATCATGACAGGTCCTGCCTCACAGGCTTGATCTAGGGCTGACAGGAGGCATGCCCCATGACAGTGTCAGACATAGACGTCCTCCTCCTCCTTTTACCTCTCCTCCTCACCATCACCTGCAGAGCTCTCTTTCATGGAGCTCCCCCAGGGCACAGGCAACTTCCATGTGATATATTTGTCTCATCCACTTACTATGCCTTATGGGCCTAGGATGTGGGCATGGCTGGTATCCCATTTTGGAAATGAGGGACCTGAGAACCAGAGAGGTCAAGGCATCGTCTTGAGGCTGCACAACCAGATTGCGGGGCAGCTAGGATGGGGATTCATGCTCAGACCCAGCAGGGCACTCCCTAGCCTGTCTTCTTACATCTTGACTGCTTGTGGAAAGGGGCACAGAAGGTCTGTAATTGTGGGTGATGGCTGTTATCCCTGTTATTCATAATTGTCAGGTGTTATAATTAATGATATTGATGGATAGTAATACTGTTGATCTTTTAAAAAGGCCCTGGGAGAAATAAGTCAGACAGAGAATTCCAATACTGCATGATTTCATTTAATGTGATACTAAAGTCATCAAGCATAGATGAAGAGATAAATTTTGCAGTATCTGGAGTTGAGGGGTGAGGGAGGAGGCTCTGGGCAAGGCGGTTGAAGGTGCGGACTTCCAGTTATACAAGAAACATGCTCTGGAGATGTAATGTACAGTATGATTTAAAACTAACAAGATTTTAAAGTGAAAAAAGTAAAGAGGAAGGAAAGAAGGAAGGAAGTAAGAAAGGACAGAAGGGAGGAAGGAAGGTAAGTGGGTGCAGGGATGCCCCTGGGGAGCTGGTTGGAGGTTCTGCCAGGGAGCCAGGAGGGTCCCTGATGGAGGTGATGAGGGCTGGGCTGGGTTCTGCCTGGGCTGGGCACTGCAGAGGAATTACAAGGTTTTGCGCTGTGTGTGTCCCTGCATGCAGGGGTGTGACAAGCAGTTCTTCAATGCCTCGCTGCAGTTTGAAAATATGGACCCTCTGCTGGAATTCATCAACAGTAATACAGCCAAACTCGGCATCTCTGTAGAGTACACTACGCTGGCCAAATACTTCGGTGCATTGCAAGCTTCCAATGTCACCTGGCACGTCCGTGAGCACCAAGACTTCCTGCCCTATTCCTCAGGTATGACCCCATGCAGGTTGGTTGCAGATCTGGTGCTGGGGAGGGTGCCCACTGAGTCTGCTGTGCCGTGCTGGTGGAGCTTTTGAGGGTCACTGGGGCCGAGATGGCCCCTGCTCCCCACACCCGCCCCCACATCCTGTCCCAGCTAGATATCCTAGGATTGACACTACACTCACAGGAGGGCTCCATAGCTTCCTATTTCCACATCCACAAGGCCTTGGCCGCCTTCACCCAGGAGGGCTACAAGGCTGTGAGCTTGGTTATAGTTGAGGTGGGAGGGGCAAATTGATGTGGGCGGGGTTACACTTGCAGTTCAAGTGTAACTACATCCTTGTGGGCGTGGTTACAGTCCAGGTAGGGGAGGCTACGTGGGTGTGGGCGCGGCTATGCTGAAGTGGGCGGGGCTACACCGAAGAGGGAGGAGATAGGACAATGTCCTGCAGGTGTTCTGAATGAGCTTGATTTGGTGCAACCCTCCAGGAGAGACAATGTTTATGTGGAGAGTGGACAGGTGCGGTGATCCCTGGTCTCTGCTCTGAGTCACTGGGGATTTAGAGCTTAGGCTGCAGGGTGCCCTGCATGACCAGGACACTCAGCCTGCTGGAGGAGCTGTGGACAGCTGTGGACAGCATACACAGCCTGTAGCCTTTCCCCGGATCACAGGGCTACCCTTCCTGGTGAGTTCAGGTCATGTGGGAGAAGGTCAGGGAATGGAGACACTCCTCAGCCTGGGAGGAGGCAGAAGGCAAGAACCATAGGGACAGTCAACCACCTGTGGGACCCAGCCATGCTGCCAGGAGGCACCCAGCCCCCCTTCTCCCACCCTGTCTTAGTCAGGAGTCATTCCCTATGTGCAGGTCCATGCAGCAGACACGGGATCCCTCAGCTTTCTCCCATCCCACCTCCCTGGGCGGCCAGTGGAACCCCAGTGATTGCAGGCTTGTCCCGGACTCCCCATTGCCCCTGAGTCACATACCAGCACTCAGGGCCTATGGCAGCTGAATGCTGCCAACTTGGCTCCCATCTCGCTCTCCTATCCCTCGAGGTCTCCCAGGCCCTAGGCTCATAGGCTGTCCCAGGTTTCCCAGGTCCACCCTGGGCTCTCTGGTTCCCCATCCCAGGCCTGGTCCAGGCCAACTACATACTCACACTTACCCCAACCCCTCCCTGGAATCCCTGGGTTATTTCTGGCCTAGCTGGAGTAGGAGTCTGTGGCTGCCCTCATAAGTGACCCAGGCAGAGCCAGAGCCCAGGCCCCAGCTTCCTCAGCTCTCCTGGGACTTGGTCTCGGGAAGCCCCCAGGCCAGGCAGACTCATGCCAACTGCCTGCCCTTCTCTCCAGGTCCACATCAGGCCTGGACCGGCTTCTACTCATCCCGCAGCAGGCTCAAGGGGCTGGCCAGGCAAGCCAGCGCTCTGTTGCATGCTGGGGAGTCCATGTTCACACGCTCTGTGTGGCCGGTTCCCCACCAGCACCTGGACCTGGACTGGGCCCTGAAGCAGCTCCAGCAGCTCCGCTGGGCTGTCTCTGAGGTAACGGCACCCCTCTCAGCAACACGATCAGGTTGGAAACCTTCTGGTTAGTGCACTTCCCCAGTCCCTGGTCACTAAAGGTCCACGTTTCAGAAGAGAACACCGAGGTGGCCTGTGGTACCATGACAGGTGCAAGTGGACCCTGGGCCAAGGCTAGAACCAGGCTCCGACAGCCTTCAGCTTGTGGCTTCAGTAAGATTTAGCCAAATTTACCCAGAGGGCAAAGGGCAAAGAGAAGCAGCATTAGTGTTCTACAGTCCTGCATGGATTCAGTCCCGCTCAACTGTGTGTCCTCAGGCTCAGGACTTTCCTCTCTGAGCCCTAATTCCCTCCCTGTACGCTGAGAAGCTCATGCCCACCCCAGGATGCTGGGGCAACTGAATGTGAGAATGTACATGAGCTGCTTGGCACGGTGGCTGCCCCACAGCAAGTTGTTCTCAACACTCTGTCTCCATGTGTCCCCACTGTACAGATGGGAAAACTGACAGAACGTGTCACTGTGTTGGGGGTGGAATGGATAGACTTGAGTCCATTGGCGTGGGTGAGATCCGTGGCTTTAGCTGGTGGGGCCTCAGTCTCCCTTTGAGGAAGACAAGCTCATCCCACACCCACTTCAGTACAGAGAATGGAGGGTACCTGGAGCATCCTAGTGGCACTCACAGGCAGACTGTACAGCGGAGATGAAGCTGGGGCAGGTCCCTTGCAGATGTCTGTTTTCTGCCCAAGCTAGGGGACTCAGTGGGTTTCTATAAGGTCGTCAGTCTTGGGGCTTCAGTTTCCTAGTCTGGAATGTGGTAGGGACACTCATCTGCTCCACTAGCACCTGGTGAGAGGGAAAGGAATGCCAGCCCCCAGGAGGTGGTCTGCAGAGGGAGGCCCGATCCAGAGTTTCCCCTACTCTGGTTGGGACGCAGGTGCAGCACCATCATGCCATCACTGGGACTGAGACCCCCAAGGTGAGAGACATGTACGTGAAGAATCTGAGGTCAGGGATGCAGGGTGTGCACGAACTGATGGCCTCCATTGTCCAGGACAGGACCCCGGTGTACTCAGGTAAGTGAGGTCCCTGTGGGATGGCGCTGCATGTCTGGGAAGGGGCTCAGAACCCTTCTGAGCAGAGAGCTGGGGGTCACAGAGAGGACTAGAACAACCCAAGCCTCAGACTCTGTAACCACTTCCCTTGTGCAGCCCTGAACCTTGTGTGATCCCTTCCACTTTCCCCTTCCTGGGGACAGGACACAGCACCCTGAGCAGAGTACGGGGCCTGCTGGGTATAGGAGCGCACTAGCCCACTGGTCCTATAGTCAGCTGCCCTGGCAGCTCTGCAGGAACATGTCTCTCCTGCCTCAGTTTCCCATGTAGCCAGGGGCCCTCAGGTGTGTTGGGTGAGTCCAGTGGCAGCACGTAAGGGCGGTTCTCTGTGTGCAGACTCAGAAGCTAGGGGACACGTTGCCGTGGTCTACAACCCCCTGGCCTGGACGGTCACCACCCTTGTTACCCTGACTGTGGGCTTCTCAAGGGTCAGCGTCACAGATGAGTCCGGCCAGCTGGTGGCTGCACAGGTATGGCCCTGACAGTGTGCAGAGGGGCACACTTGCTGCCGCTGACACCTGTTCCAGTACGGCACTTCCCGAAGTGGGAGCAGTTCACATGGACACATGACCATGGGGGCCACACCTAGAGGACACCTTTTGGGACCCTTATCCAGTAAGGTCAGTGGGATCCACAAGGGGACTCTCACTGGTCTGTGACCATCTGAAGTGCCCAGAAGTCCCAGCACTGTCTCCTCCCTGGAGGGTCTCCTGGGTGGCCTGACCTGGTTGGGAGGCTTCTCCTCATGCCCTCGACATGGGGCATATTTGTGTCCTCATGTAAACATCCACTTTCTGTGGAAAGGCCCTCAGGAGTCTTCAGACTTGTGGAGGTGCTGATGCTCTAGGCTGGCCCAGGTGCCTGTGTCCGCACACCCAGACACCAGTGTGTGGTCTGCCCTCATTTCCTTCTACTGCCTGGAGCCAGCCGAGGGGCCGAGGGACCTTGCCTGTCCCCCAGTGCCAGGGTTTCCCTGCGGACATGCAGGAGGTGCTGACATCAGCCACTCAGCAAACACTCCCAGAGGCACATTCTGGTTCTAGACAGCAGCACCACCATGGGGAATGGGCGGGTCAGACACTTAAAGGACATATGTGGTGTGGAGTGATGACCTGGGGAGCGAGGGTTGTGGACCTTAGTTGATGCAGGAGGAGAAGGAGCTCATCTGACCTGGGCAGGGAGATGGGATGGTGTTGGTTTCAGCAGACCCAACCCCTAGCACCCCCTTCTTCACCCACACGCAACACCACTCTGAGTAAATGCACTCAACAAGTATTTTGGAGTCCTACTGTGTGTCAGGTTCTGGCCTAGGTTCCGGGTTTCCTTAATAACCAAGCCCATGAAGTCCCTGTGCACAGAGGGCTCATATTCTCACCCTGGGGAACAGGCAGGAAACCAAATAAGAATGTGTGGAATGTGACAGATGGTTGTGCTCTGAGGAGGAAGATTGACAGAGCTGGAAGGGGGGGGCAGGGACAGGGTATGTATGTCTCACAAAGCCTGGGTGGGATGGTGTGTGCTGCCATTCTGGGGTTGCTGATAGGGCTCCTGAGCTTCCCATGGGGGCTCAGATGCTGCATTCTTCCCCTGGAGAGTGAAGGACTTGGCTGAGTGTGCCCAGTGTCCTTCTCCATCCCTCCCCCTCGGATGTCAGGTGACAGGGGGTGGGAAAGATGGTGGGGTGAACAGAAAAACATCCCCTGGGGAAATTGGAGGGTGTGAAATAAGGGACTTCAGAGAGAAGGCTCTCCAGGGAGGGGGAATAGCATGAGCAAAGGCTCCGAGGTAAGAAACAGCAGGGGTGCTCAGAAGTGAGGGCAGTGTCTGGTGCTGGAGTCTGAGGAGTGAGGGAGGCCGGGGAGGAAGGTGGGGGCTGGGGCAGGGTCCTTGTGAACAGGGAGAATGCCTGAAGGGAACTCAGCACAGTCCAGTGATGGAAAGACCCTGCTGTCCGAGGGTAGAGGGCACCCCATCCAGGAGGTGTGCAAGTCACAGTAGAGTGAGGACACTGAGGGTCCTCCTGCCCTGATACTCACCATTTTGTTTTCTTCTCTTGGCCTTGCAGGTCCAGGAATCAAAAGAGAGGCAAACTGCTTATGACTTGCATGTGCTGACCACAATCCCGGGCCTCAGTTACCGACACTACAGTATCAGGCGTGCCCAGAGGACTCAAGCAGACACCAAGCAGTTGGGTGCCAGTCTGGCTAAAACCTCCAGCTTTGCCCGCAAGCCAGAGACACATGCCGGTCCAGGGGGTAGGAAACTAATTTCTGTGGAGAATGACTGTTACACTGTGTTCCTGGACGCGGACACTAACCTCATGCACAGCATCTTGGAGAGGTGAGGCACAGCCATTGCTGACTCTGAGACAGAAGTGTGTGCTGAGACCTGGGCTTATCATTCCCTCACCTGCCTGTGTACTCACCTGCTAGGGGAATCATCAGAAGGTGGTGAAGGCCCTTCCTGTGTTACCAGCCTTATTTCTGCAACTGTGAAACTAGACCACTACAGGAAAACCCTGCATGAATTTTATCATTCCAGGACTGTTGATCCACAAAGTGGATATGAAACCTCACTCAAAGAGAACATATAATATTCACTTTACTCACTATCTTAAATTCAGAGAAACATATAACCATCCATGTACCCACCCACCCAATAACCACTTATGCATCCATCTACTTACCCATTTTATACCCATCCATCCCCCCACCCATCCATCCATCCCCCACCCATCCATCCACCCAACCACTATCCTTCTTGTTCAACCATGTATCCAACAACCTGACCACCCCCACAACCATCCATGTATCCACACATCAAACCACCCATGCCGTGACCCATCTACCACTTTCATACACCTTCTCATCTATCCATCCTCCATACATCCACTCATCCAACCACCAATCCTTCCATCTATCCACTATCTTCCCACGTGTATTCATCCGTGCATCCATGCATCCATCCATCCATCATTCCATCCATCTATCCATACACCCACTAACCTTCTTCTTTAACCTTCTATCCACCCATCCACCCATCCACCCATCCATCCATCACCTCACTCTAACATCCATCCATCCATCCATCCATCCATCCATCCATCTTTCCATACACTATCCTTATTGTTCATCCATTTATTCAACTAACCAACCACCCATCCATCCACTAACTCCCACAAGTATCATTTTATATCCACACACCAAAGCACCCAACCACCCATAAGCTACCTTCTCACACCCTCAGATCCATCCTTCCTCCATCCATCCATACACCCAACTACCCATCCTTTCATCCATCCATTATACTCACAGTCATCTGTATATTTACCCAACCACTCAACCACCCACCCATCCATTCCCTCACCTTCCATCCATTCATATATCTACCTGCCTACATACCCAACCACACATCCATCTATCCATCCATCCACATACCCTCCAATCTATCCGTATATTGACCTACTCACCCACTCATTCATGCCTACACACATATATCTATCCAATTATCATTTGATCTATCCCTATCTGTTTATCTTCTCATCCATCCATTCATCCATCCAACCATCCATCCATCCAACCATCCACACATCCATCAAACCATCCATCCACACATCCATTCATTCAGCAACTAGTTGTTGACAGCAGAGAAAGCAGGTGACCCCCAGGAAAAAGCCTCCCAAGTGTTTTGGGGGCAGCCCTGTGCATCCCCAGGCCACAACCCAGATAGTTGTCGTTCTACCCCAACTTCATTTCCTGATGTGACCTCCCAACAGGATTGGAAATGCAGGAGGAATAGGAAGTCTGGGAGGAGTAGCTGGCAGAAAGTGAGGGAAGGAAAGATAAAGGAGAGAGGAGTATGGGTGTGAGGTGAGTGGTACCTGGCGATCACCCTGAGGGCATCTGTGCACAGCTCTAGAGCCTACAGCACTAGGAAGTTCCCCGCAGGGAGACCCCATCAGAGCTGTGTCCTTCATCATTCTAAAGATCTCCTGGAGAGAGGGTGTGGCAGGTAGAAGGAGCTGACTGCAGCCAGCTTGGTTGGGGAGGGGAGGATGGGGAGAGCAGTAGAACCTGGGCCAGGCCAGGCAACTTCTGAGCCTCCCTGGTCAGAGCAGAGTCCCCAGGCTTGGGATGCTTGTCCAGTCAGGCCTGAGGCCCCAACTAGACAGCCCTTGCTGGGCCAGCCCCACCTTGCCTTCACTGTGTGCAATTCATGAAGGCCTCATCCTCAGCCATGACCTTTTACTCAGCATGTCCAGTAGTACACTCTTGGCCTGCTGACCATCCCTTCACCCCTGTCTGTCTCTGTTCCTTTTGGCTGGGTGAGAACTGGGTGCTACTAATGGGTCCCTGAAATCCCCTCTGGGGTAAATCAATGGCCCAGTGCCTGACCACTGGTCACAGAGAGAAGGAGCTGTAGAAATGGAGGGCAGTGGCTCAGAGGAGTCTTGGTGGGCAGGAGGCACCTGGAGCCGGGCCTGAGGACTGGAAGGGCCAGAGAATTCATGGGCACAAATGAGGGGACAGCTGTTCCATGGCAGGACCCTCCTGTGCAGGGCCCAAGGGGGCAGCCACCATGTGCAGAGACCACCCCAGGGCAGGTTGGGTGGAGAGACCTTCTTTGTCACAGGACAGCACCGTGGATAGAATTCGCTGACCAAGCACCTCAGCCATGGAAATGTTCCCCGTCTGTGGGGTTAGGACACTCAAAGCCCATATGAGCATCGCCACAGTCATGGCCCCTCTGACCCTTCTCTGTCTCTGGATTTGTCTAAATTGGACATTTCATACCAGGGGATGAACTCCATGCAGCCCTGTGCGGTTGGCTCCTTCCCCCTAGCATCGTGTGTCCAAGGACCGTCCATGCTGCCATGGGCATGAGCGCCTTGTCCCCCCTCAGGCTCTGTGTTATTCCCACCACAGGTGAAGCATGTTTTACTCCTCCAGTCTCTCCCCGACAACACCCAGCGGAGCTGATGCAGGGAGTGGGGTGTGGGCAGCCTGCAGCCAGAAGGGAAAGGGTTTGGGCCAGACTAATGAGCAGGACCTTTTCTGGCCTCTTCAGAGGGGCCGGAGGGGCCCTTCTCAGATGACCCCCGTCTTTCCGTCCATGCCCAACACAATAGCACAGAAATCCCCCAAATGGGTGTGGAAGGGACACTTCTTTATGTTCTGTACCCACAGCCCCACGCCCCGATCCCAGTACGTGGCTGTGCCTTGACCACACACAGAGGTACAATCCATACACGTGTCTACACTATCCATGTGTCTACAGGGCTCTGAGTTTCTGCCCATTCTTCCCCCACCCTCCATCCCAACCCCAGTATCTGAACCGAATGGAATGAGCCCAGATTGTGCGGTTGGAACAGAACCTGAGTCCTGGCTTGGGCTCTTCCCAGACATGAGGTCCTGTGCCAGGGATTAGGGCCTCTAGCCTCGCGGGCCTCGGACGTGAGGTGGGTTCATATTCCCTGCCCTCGGGAGTCAGGAGGAGGCGGTGAAGTGAGTGAAGGTGCTGGCTCCTCACATCTGGATGCCTGGGGGTCTGCATGATGAAGTCCTTGCTTGTGCTCCTTGGGGTCCCTCTGAAAGGTGTGGGGTGGCCCTGCTGGCTGCCTGATGACCAGGCACCACCTCCAGGGGACATTCCCTCTGGTCGGCTTCAATACCCGCTGTTTATGCTCTCGGGGTCCTGTTATGTAGCCTCTGTCGCCCTCTTGCGTGGGGTCCCCCCAGCACATGGAAGGATCTAAGGCCACTTGGCTCAGGGGAGAGGGTATCTCACGGACGTTATCTGAACCATGTGCATAGGTGTCACCGAGTGGCCTCGTGACTGTCATCGAGGTTCTGCTGAGGTCTCTTTACTCTGCTTCTTATGGAGCTGGGTGTCTGCATAGAAGGCTGTTCACCAGCACCCAGATGACAAGGACAATGCTCGGGACACACGTGCATGAAGAGAATACTGCTTTCCCTTTCCTGTCCCTGCAGAGAGAGTAACAGCACAGTGCGGGTGACCCAGGAGTTCATGGAGTACCATGTCAACGGTAATTTGAAATATGGCCCTATATCTGATAACTTTGTGTTTACACCCACTGAGAGTGCAAAGCGCCCATGGAAAAGTGTGGGGATGAAGATTGTGGCAGGAAAGCTCATGACGGAGATCCGGCAGTTCTTCTACAGGTGCGCTGGGGCTCCCTTGGTGCACTTGGTTGGGTACGAGGGAGTCAGGGTCCATGTGTGTTCCTGACACCAGCTCATTCTCGTATGGAGTCAGGGTCCATGCACGTGCCTGATACCAGCTCGTTTTCAGAGGGAGTCAGGGTCCATGTATGTCCCTGACACCAGCCCGTTCTTGGAGGGAGTCAGGGTCCATGTGTGTTCCTTATACCAGCTTCTTCTCAATGGGATCTTGATGCAGACGTGATTGCTCCGGACTGGGGTATCCTGGCCCCATTGCACATGCTGTACCTTGTGGGGGGTGTCCAAGGTCAGAGTTGGTCCAGGAACCCACAAGGATAATGACTTACACAAGAAGTCATGTGACAGCACAGAACTAAGCCATCCAGGTCAGCCCCCCCAAGCTCTGTATTATCAGGGACCAGGCTCTTCCCATTATATTGCCCAGGATGGCTCCTGACTCTGCCTGACTGCAAGGAGGGAGGGAGAGAAGGGGTCATGGAAACAGGAAGGAAGGAAGAAGGAAGAGAGGGAAGAAGGAAAGAAGAGAGGAAGACAAATGGGGAGGGAGTGAGGAAGGGAAGGAGGGAAGGAGGGATGGATGAAGGGGGAAGGAGGAGGGAGGGATGCCTGCAGAGTTCCCAGAGCCTGACCCACCGATTCCCAATTCTCCTCCAGGAAGGAGAGAGACCAGAATCACACATATGCCATCTACTCCCGGCTCGCCCACGTGCCGGTCGGCCATGGTGGGGAGCTGCTCTGCCATCGCATCGAGCAGGAGTACTGGGTGGGCCCCTTGGAGCTGAACCGTGAGGCCATCCTGAGGACCAGCACCAGTCTCCACAACCGGCAAATCCTCTACTCAGACAGCAATGGTTTCCAGATGCAGCGGAGAGTCTTCCAGGAACACGCAACCAACAGCATCGCTCGGGTAGGCCTTAGGATGCCTGCTGGACCCGCACCCATGGGGTGGCCCTGATGGCCCTTTTCCAGAAGGCCAGAGTAGGAAGCCCGTTCCAGCACCACCTGTGAACCCCTTGCCTACCTGTGCTGCTGGGGGTGGAGGACCCTGTCTCGGGTCTCCCCTGGTGTCTTAAATCTGGTGCCACCACAGACACTGGGCCGTCCCTGTCCCTGTCTGTGCCTCGGTTTCCTTTGTGTAGATGAGAAATCTCAGGGAGTCGTTCTGAGATTTCTGAGCTGATGCTTGTCAGAGGCTTAGAGGTCCTGACCCCCGCCAGGTGCTGTGGCAGAGACACTACCTGGCAGCTCGTTCAAAGTGATGAGCATGGCCCAAAGCCGCACATCAGCTCCCCCATCCCAGGGCTCCAGCTCTGTGACCCTGGGCAAGTGGGTTGGCCTTCCTATGGCTCCCCACTGCCCCGGTGGAAGGAATAACCTCGGTCCCCAGGGCTGGGAGGGTCAGCGGGAACAATCGAGGTGAAGCCCGCGCTGGGGTTCTCCTGTGACCCCAGTAATCATTAGTCCTTACTCCACCTGGGGGACCCAGCAGGCTATGTCCCCACCCTACTCTGCTTGTGAGTTCTGGTCCCTTCTTCCCTGTTTGCTCACTCTCCCGTGCTGTGCAGGGGCTCCTGACCATCCTTTTGGGTCCTTCCAGGCCATTTGCTCCAGCAGAGCACAGAGCATGGGGAGTGTGGCTGCTGTCCCAGACAAGACTCAGTCCTTTGTCTCTGTAGTAACCCTCGGCCCTGCATCCATAGCATGTGAGCCCCACGCATCCCCTCATCACTCGCATAGGAATGTGCACATTGGGTCGTGAGCCTGTTGTATGGGTGGGGAAATTGAGGTCCCAATGAGGAAACTCAGTTCCCAGCTCAGATGGGCAGGAAGCAGTGCATCTGTATGTGAATGACAGTCTGTTGGGCTCTGTGGTCAGAGCCTCTACCATAGTCTTCCTGCTGCACCCTGAGCAGTTGCTGTGCCCGTGTGGGGGACAGGCAGGGGTGGCCCGAGGGGGACCTTGACAAGCAGTCCTGCCCATACTTTGCCCTGACAGCCAGTCTGGCCATGTTTGTGTGCACAGAATTACTACCCCATGGTTCAGTCTGCCTTCATCGAGGACAGCCAAAGCAGGCTGGTCCTGCTGTCCGAGCAGGCACACGGCGTCTCCAGCCAAGGGAACGGCCAGGTGGAGGTATGAAGTGGGCCCTCCTGGCCACCCAGGGTAGAAGGAGGTGGGAGGGGGGCCTGTCAGACAGCTTTCCCCTGCAGGTCATGCTCCATCGCCGGCTGAGGAACAACTTTGACTGGGCTCTGGATTATGACCTCACACTGGATGACACCTCTGTTGTCCACCCCGTGCTCTGGCTCCTGCTAGGACCCCGGCCGCTCACCGCAGGCCTGCGCCAGAGGAGTGGGCTGGCACTGCAGCACAGACCAGTAGTGCTGTTAAGAGAGCTGAATGGTAAGGGAGTGTTCATACCAGAATGAGCCCACCTGGCCGGGTAGACCTGGGGAGGGGTGTGGACCACCCCTGATCTGGACAACGTTGGGCAGAAGGGAGCTCAGGGTCTCTGATCCAAAGTCCTCATATAAGGTGTAGGCAAACTTGGGCAAAGAGGTTCAGGGTTCATTCAAGCTCATATAGGTGGTGGGAGCATTTCTGAGACACACCCATTCCACCTTCCACCTTTTCCCTGAGTTTCCTTCATTTTTGCTCTGATGTCTTTTTCTCTCTCTTTCTTTCTTTCTTTCTTTCTTTCTTTCTTTCTTTCTTTCTTTCTTTCTTTCTTTCTTCCTTCCTTCCTTCCTTCCTTCCTTTCTTTCTTTTTTAAAAAAGATTTTATTTATTTATTTGACAGACAAAGAGATCACAGTAGGCAGGGAGTCAGGCAGAGAGAGAGAGGGAAGCAGGCTCTCAGAGCAGAGAGCCTGACATGGGTCTCCATCCCAGGACCCTGGGATCATGACCTGAGCCGAAGGCAGAGACTTTAACACACTGAGCCACCCAGGCGACCCTCTTTTTCCTTCTGAATATGACATATTCAGAGGGAGCCAATATATGGCTCATACCTAGAAGATCAACATTAGAATATTTGTTTTATTTGACTTCTGGGTAGGCTGTCACCAGGTGAGGGAGATTCCTGTCCATGGTCTGATCTGCAAAGCTAATGAATTCCCTCCACTCAGACCACTACTGACTTAAAACATGCTGTACCTGTATGAAAATAATTAAAAATGGGGAAAATAAATAATGATCATGTTTAGAGATGGTACTTTTGGAACATCATTAAACGAATGAAACACCTAGAGTCACCTGGGTGAATCAGTTGGTAGGCAGCCAACCCCTGATTTCAGTTCGGTTCATGATCTCTGGCTTATGGGATCAAGCCCTGCATTAGGCCCCTGGACTGTGGAGGGGCCTGCTTGATATTCTCTGTCCCACTTCCTCTCTCCCAACCTCAGCAAAAGAAATGAGCACAATCGTCCCAGGCTTAAGTACAACAGTTCCAGGGAAAGCTTCTGAGTGATGCAGAGAGGAATTTGTGGTCTGAGCTTGGACCAATCACTGTGGCCTGGGGACTGCAAGGAGGTGGTGCCCCAGCTGGAGCCCAGAGCTGAAAGGGCTTTTCCTGGAAGGAGGAGGGGGCTGAGGTGCCTTCTGAGCAGGGAGGCCATGGATGACAAAACAAGGGAGGAGCTGGCATCCCACAGCTTGCATTGAAATCAGGGCTTTTCACGAACTTGCCCTGGGGTCTGGAACAAGCCCCATCACCCCTGTGGGTGGTAGACTCCCCATCTGTACTTTGAAATGGCTGGACTAGAGATTCAGGGTCCTTCCAGCTGTTAGACTCTGTGATCTGAGCCCCTGGACAGGTGGGAGGAAAGGCATCAAGGTGGAAGGATGTCCATGGACAAAGGCACGAAAGGGGATGCCTGAGGCACTGGGACCAGCAGGTGCTTCAGGCTGTCCTCCTTGTGGGATGCACATGGGCAGGAGCCAGATTGCCTAAACAAGGGCACATGGTGTGCAGAGCTCTCACTGCCAGAAGGAGGAGCTTGGCCGCAATGCTTGTCCTGGCTCTGTGTGTCTACCCTGCAGCGATTGCCCAGAATCTCCCAGACCCCCAACAGCAAGAAGCTGTGACCCTACCCCCAGGTCTTCACCTTCAGATCCTCAGCATCCCAGGCTGGAACTACAGCTCCAACCACACAGAGCACCTGCAGAATCTCCAGAAAGGTGAGGCAGGTGTCCAGGAGAGCCAGACTCATGGCTCCTTCCCCATGGCGACCTGGCCCCACGTCCATCACCAGACAAAGTGGGCTCCTCTCAGAGTTGTCCTGCTTCTGCATGGTCACCTGATCCCCTTCTCTACCCAAAGGGGAAGCCAAGACCCACAGACAGGCTGTGGGGGACCAGTGTTACTCAGTAAGCAGGGTACACTGTGGACATGGACCCCAGCCCAGGATATGTCCACACATTCTCTGATGGATCCCTGCTAACCCTACTAGCAGCTCCCAATCATCATCCACCATCTGCCAGACCCTCAGCCTTCAGTGCAGTCCTGCTCCTCAGGGACACCTCCTAGAACCCTGAACAGCCAGTCCCACTCATCCTCTGAACCCAGGAAGCTTGACTGTCCAGAACTTCCATTCATTCACTGAACAGATATCTCTTGTGCCAGGCACTGGGTAGTGCAGTGACCAAGGTAGGCAAGGCCCCTAGATTCACAGAGCTCTCTGACTAGAGGGGGAAGCAGCCAAGTCACCAGACAGTGATGTTAGTGTTCACATTATACCCCCAGCAGGGCATTATGGAGGGCTTCCTGGTGGAGGTGACACCTGCCATGAGCTGGCTCATTCTGTTGCCAAAGCTCCAGCCACACCTTATCTTCCCCTTTCCAGTGTGAGCACTCAAAGGCAGGGCTAGCTGCCCCTCAGGCACCCTCTTGTCCCCTAGAGCCCCACATAGGTCCTGCCAGTCACCAAGGATGGCTCAGTATGATTCCGCAGATTTAAGGAGGAGGAAAATAAAGAGGCAACAGTCCAGATAACACTTTTATCTGATAAAGTGGATCTTGGGGACCATGGCTTATGCCTGCAGTCAAGTGGCTTTCTAGCACTAAACCCCATTACCAGGAATCCCCATCACAGAAGATGCTGGGCAGGGAGCCTCCCTACAAACAGAGCGTTCCCTTCCCACTGGTATGTGTGGCCACATGCAAGAGAATAGGTCTCCTATAGACAGCTAGCTCCCAAATAGGAGGAGAAAGGGGCTGGCCTGGGGGTGCCCCAGACCTGTTGAATGAGGGTCCCTCCTCCATGGAGAGCAGGGAGTGAGGGGCAGAGTGAGGGAAGCCTCAGGGATGGAGTGAGACCCAACCCCCATCTCCCTGAGCTCAGGGCCACATTATGAAGCAGGTGTGTCGTCCTGGACATCAGCATGTCCTCACTCCACCCCACCCCCACCATCATCCGGAGACAGAGGACCTGCCTGACCCTAGGGCTCCAATCCATAACCACTCCCTGGAACAGGTAGAAAGGATTTTTCATAACCCATGTGCAGCAGTAATATCAAGCAGGGACTGTGTCAGTGCCTCCTGGGGAGGCTGAGGGTAGGAAGTGAAGGGCAGGTGTCTAGGGCTGGGCCCAGACTAGAGGATTGGCACTTATGGGGGTCCTTCTGTGTCTGAAGGCCATGGAAGGAAGGCCAAGGTAGACCTCCGCCGTGTCCTGCTGCGACTCCATCACCTGCATGAGGTGGGGGAGGACCTGGTCCTGTCTCAACCCGTGAGTGTGAACCTGGAGGTAAGAGCCCTCAGACCCTGTGACAGGCTCCCTGGCCATAGCCTGAAGCCCTAGCAGGCAGGCAAACCCCAGTGTGGAAACCCCCTCTGGCAAAGACCTCAGCAGAGATGCCTGGGGTGCTCTCGCTCACCTGGAGTGGGTGCTGTGGGGGCACATGGGCATCCCGCCCTCCTCTCTCTGCATTCTTGCTGCTTCTCCTTCTCTGGTCCCTTCTGGTGTCGCTGTGTCCCACAGCCGGCCTCGCTGACGTGCTGGCTGTTCTCTTTGGCTCATTCTCTGTGGTCACCTGCAGGCACAGCCTCACAAGCAGATAGGTCTGCAGAAGTGGGAAGGGAGCAGCAAATGGGGTACTGCTTCTGATTGCTTTCTCCCTGTGTCAATTCAGGGAAGCTTCTCCAGAAACCTCCCACCTCTGGGCCAGCCATCCCTTCCTGGTCAGGCCAGAAGGGGCCACCTACTTCTGTCCTCGCACAGGAGGCTGAGTCCCTGTTTTCTTGGGATGGATAACTACTCCTGGCCTCACCCTGGGCTGCCCCCTGAGCCATACTGGGAAGAAGGGTCTGGACAATGGAGGCAGTTCCTGTGCCTGCCTCCCCTGGGTATGCTTATTCAGTGCAGTTCCTGGGAAAGCATGCTGGTCCTGGCCTCAGTGTCCTCATCTGTGAAATGGGCACACAGTTCCCTCTGGGGGATTTGCTGGGAAAATTCATGTGGTGGTGTGTTGTGCCCCAAGCATGGGTGTCGCCCCTGCTCCTGCTTTGCTTTTGCTTTGATCTGGGGCCTTGGTGATAGCTCACCCTCCCTGTGCTCCCGTCCTTTAGGTTGTGCTGCAGGGGCTGGGGTCTGTGGCGGCAGTGGAGGAGCGCTCGCTCACAGGGACCTGGGATGTGAGCATGCTGCGCCGCTGGAGCTGGAAGACTCGGGATGGTCCCCACAGCAGAGGTTTGAGAACTTCTGGTTCAGGCTGAGCCTGGGAATCCCAGCCCTCCCCCAGCCTGGCTCAGGAACAGGCCAGATCCTGATTAGATCCCTTATGGCCTGTGTGACCTTGAGCGGGCTACTCGGCTTCTCTGATTCTGTACTGTCCAGAATCTACCATGGGTCAGTGTGTGTGTGCATGCCTGTGTGTGTGTCTGCAGACCACCCTGGGTGAGTCCTGAACTGGCAGGCCTATCCCAGGGGGTCTGACATCTATCATGCTGTGTCTCACACTGCACACACCACCATCAGCTCCTGGGAACCACAGACAGCTTTATGCCCCCCAGTCTTTCCCATGCTGTTCCCTCTTCCTGGATCACCCTTGTCCCCTTCTCTCTGGCCCACTCCTACTCAAGCTTTGGCAGAGTCCAGGGCTGGGTCAGGCTCCTCCTCCATTCCTCTCTCCCCCTCTTTCCTCTTTCCCTTGGGTCTTCTCTGTCCACTGCATGCAGCTGAGTGCTTTCTACATAGCTGGACACTTAGTCATTGGGAATAGATAGTTGGTGTTGGATGGATGGATGGATGGAAGGATGGATGGATAGATAGGTGGATAAGTGGATGGGTGGATGGATTTGTAGACTGATGATGGATAGATGATGAACGAATGGGATGGATGGATGGATGGATCAATGACAATGGATGGATGGATGGTGGTTGTGTGGATGAATGAATGGCTTTGTGTAAGTGTGAGTGTTTGTATGAGTGAAAGGAAAGATGGATTTGTGGATACACTAATGGATCATGGATGGGTGGATGGATGGATGGAAGGATGGATGAATAGGTGATGATTGATGAATGAATAGATGGATTGGTAGATATATGATGAATGATGTATAGATGATAGATGTATGGATGGGTAGATGGATGGATGAACGGGTAGGTAGAGGTGTAGATGTGTCTTTCTGCAGGATGATGAATCGATGATGAATGAATGGATGGATGGATGGATGGATGGATGAACAAGCTTCCTTCCCAAGATTGAATTTAGTGGAACCCAGTAATATAAAGTGCAGCCCCACCAGGTGGCCTCAGTGAGAAAGCTCTAGGAATTGAGCTACACCCCATGGGAAATGAGACCATGCATGGCCAGGACCACCTACATATTTCACTAATGGGATGGCCAAAATGCAAGGGGCCCATGGCAGTGGGAGTCCTTATGGGATGGATCAGCCAAGGGCCTTCATCAAAGAGCCACATTAGAGTGTAGGTGGGTGCAGTGTATGAGGGGAATCTGGGTGGAAACACCCTGGGGAAGCAGGTGGTTCTAAGGACAGACCATCTCTGCTCCCCCAGGCAGCTCCAGCTCTCACTCGACATCCCTGCAAGGCACGAAGGTCACCATTTACCCAAAGGAAATCCGGACATTCTTCATCCACTTTCGTAGCAGTGAGCCCTTGGCTGACTCTGTGAACTCAGGGCAACCCCAGGAGCCCGAGGAAGAGGAACAGGACCCAGGACATGGAAAAGCAGCATGGGAGGATGAGTGAGGACCCCCCCGATAAGCTAATGGAGAAAATGGTCAGATTGGGGGTTTTGTTGTGCTTTAAATAAAAATTGCGTTTCACATGTTCTCCTGGGGCTCTAGAGCTGGCCTCTCCTATCCTCCCACAAGGGTGATGTCTGCACGCACACTCACACTTCTCGTGCCCATGCAGGAGTCATTGGGAAACTCCCATAAGTCAGAGGGGAGTACTCAGAGTGACAGGAAAGGCACCTGCCACACAGGCCTCACCCCCTCTTGCCCAGGTCACCAGTGTGACGTGCAGGCCTACTGTGTCCCTAGTGATGTGTGCGGATGAGGGCCCTGGCAGAACAAGGGGACTTCTGAACCCATGGGGGGCATAGGGGTCCATTCAGGAAGGCTGTGGAAAGATGACCCTCAGGCTAGCATGGGCTTTGTGGGAAGAGCAGATGCCTCAAGGCCTGAGCCCCAACAGGTGGGGTGCTGAGAGCAGGGGACAGAATCTGCTGGGGTATTTCTTTCTGCTCTCACTTCAGGCTCCTGGGTGGCCCTCCATGGGCTGTGTCGGAAATGGCCCAGGTGCCCGGTGTCGTGTGACACTCTCCTAGGACAGGGACCTGGTGTGGGAGTGGGAGCCTGAAGAGGATTCCCAGCACCTTTAGCTGTATGGGTTCCAAGCCTTGTGGGACTGATGGTACAGTGGAATTGGACTGTCCCTTGTCATCAAGGCATCTTTAGGAGTGCTTCCTTTGTTCCCTCATTGCCATTCCTGTGTGTGCCGGACTCTGGCCTGGCCACCTGAATGGCGGGATCTGGAAGCCTCCAGCACATTGTGTGGTCTGGGTTCTTGACTCTGTCAATGTGATCCAGAGTCTTCCCTGCTGTCTGTGGGCTCCACTTTGCACTCCAGCCTCGGGTCCCATCCTTCACTGTGTCAGTCACATCAGCCTTCTCCCAATGCCTCTGACACGCAGGTATAGTCCCACTGCAGGGTCTTGGCACGTGCCATTCCCTCTGCCCAGAAACTCCTACCAGCTGGCCTGCACTGCTCCCTCCCTGGCTCATTCAGGTCTCTACTCCAGGTCACCTTCTCTTCTGACCACTCTATGGCAGGTGTCACCAACACTGCCCTCCCCCTGCCAGTCTCCTCCCCTTCCAGGCTTTCTCTTCCTTCACGGCCCTTCCATCTGCCCTTGTTCATTATGGCGGGGATCGGCTGTCTCCTGCCCCTGGACATGTGCTTCACAGAAGAGGAAACTTCTGGCTCTTCCCCACTGTATCCCCAGGCTGGAAGCAGACGTAGGCACATGTGGCCCTTGATCAATGTTTAATCCCTGGATCAAAGCTGCAGTGATGAAGGTTGTCTGTGGTTTCTGTTCAGAGAAGAATGAATTGGGGAAGATGGGGCCACTCCCGCCCCATCGACCTCTTGCATCCAGGACAGTTGGCCTGGGACTGCCCATCTCCTGGAAGGGCCCATTCCTCCAGGGACCCTCACCCTGGCCCAGCCTCCCCCAGGAGGGGTCCTGAGTGCATGTCAAGGCTCTGGGTGACCAGGTCGGTCATCTGATGTGAGTCCCGGGGTGTATTGGGGGCCTAACCTCATGCCCAGAAAGGGCCCCAGAGCCCTGCATGGCCCACCGCCTCTAGGCACCCAGGGTTGGTGGTTCAAAAGCATGACACAGGGACAAATTGCTCTGATCCGAGGGTGATCTGAAATCCTGCAGGGACCCGAGGCAGCTGGGTGCTCGTGGCAATACAAGCTGACATGGGTGGAACGGCCACATCAGCCGAGGCAGCCTAGAGGGCGTCACACCTGCACGAACCATAAATTATTCAGCAATCTGGACGTTTTTGGGCAAATGGAAGCCCCACTCTGCTGCCACTTGCCCGGTGCCCACATGCTGCTCTTAGATTCTGATGCATCAACGTAGCTGCTGATGTAAAATGCATGCGGTGTTTCTGGAACAAAGCGATCTCCCACTGGGTCTTTGAGCTGTGGGTGAGGAGCTGGAATCTGAGCCTGGTTCCGTCAGGCACGGGCTGAAGGACTCCCTCAGTGTCACCAGGACTGACTCTTGGATGGGCAGGGGCAGGTCAGCTGGGTTCCCCCGAGGATCACATGAGAACCTACAGGAATCTCATGGGGTCATGTAGGTCAGTGCCATGAACCCCCATGACATTCATTGATTCATTGATTCATTCGGTAGGTGGCTCTCCCTGGATGGTGTGCTCGCCTCCAGAGAGAGACCCATGGGGGAAAGAAAGGTAGTCCTGGCCATCGTGAGGGAGGCCAGGCCTTGGCCCATTTCACAGATGAGGAAGCTGAGGATTAGGGTGCCCCAGGGCGCTGTGGCATTGCTCCTCTCCTCCTCACTAGCCCCTTGATGCTCCTGAATGCGGGACACTGGTCTCCAGAGTGGACGTGGCACATCTCCAGGCGCTCCCTGACAGGGTCCATCACATGGGCCACTAGGGCTTCTTTGTCTGGGTTCTTTTTGTTGGCATTTAGCCTGAGGACGGTTCTCACTCTGAACCTTTCAGGACAGTCGGCAATGGGATGGATCTCTTAGTGGTTTTAAGAAGCAGTAGACAATTGTAGCCATCGATGCTAAGAACTTTGGGATAAATAAGACCCTTCTTTTCACTATATCTGTATCTTTGGGGTAAATACTTAGCAGTGCAATTGCAGGGTCATAGGGTAGCTCTATTTTTAGTTTCTAAGAATCTCCACACTGTTTTCCAAAGTGGCTGCACCGGCTTCATTCCCACCATGCCCTTCAATAGACGAATGGATAAAGAAGATATGGTCCATATATACAATGGAATATTATGCCATCATCAGAAAGGATAAATACCCAACTTTTGTATCAACATGGACAGGACTGGAGGAGATTATGCTGAGTGAAATCAGTCAAGCAGAGAGAGTCAATTATCATATGGTTTAACTTACTTGTGGAACATATGGAATAACTTGGAGGACATTAGGAAAAGGAGAGGAAGAGTGAATTGTGGGAAATCAGAGGGGGAGATGAACCATGAGAGACTGTGGATTCTTAGACACAAGCTGAGGGTTTTGGAAGGGAGTGGGTGGGGTGATGCGTGAGCCTGGTAGTGGGTATTAAAGAGGGCACGTATTGCATGGAGCACTGGGTGTGGTGCATAAACATGAATCTTGGAACACTGTACAAATAAAAAAAGTTAAAAAGAATTTTAAAAAAGAGTAGTATATAAATAATAAAAAAAGAAGCAGTAGGCAAAAAAGAGGAAGAGAGAGAGAGAGAGAGACAAGCCAAGAAACAGATTCTGGACTCTAGAGAATAAACTGATGGTTACAGTGGGGAGCAAGGTGGGGGATAAGGGAAATAGGTGATGGGAATTAAGGAGTGTGCTTGTTGTGCCGGGCAGGCAGTGTTGATGGAAGAGATGAGTCGCTACATTGTATACCTGAAACTAATATTATACTGTATGTTAACTATACTGGAATTAAGATTTTAAACTTTAAAAAAGAAGAAGTGGACAGAGCTTCTGGAAACTGGCACAGGAATGAGGAGAAAACCAGACATGAGAGCACAAATTCTGTGTGTGAGCTCTACCCACATCTCTGGGTTCACATGGCAGATACCAAATGGCCCAGCAGGTGTGTAAGAACCATGCTGAGATTCTAGCTGCTCCCCATGCAAGGGCAGCATCTTATACTTCAGAAGTTAAATGTTTGTGAAACAGAAGGCAATACCCTTGTGAGTAACATAATAGAATCCTGGATGTCTATAGGATAGTACTCACAACATTCAGGACAGAAACCAAAATTCCTTGTTCAGGGAAGGAACACAACTCAAGAGAAAAGAGAGTCAGCTGGGACTCGTCGCAAATGTTGGAACTTAGAGACAATAGTTTTAAAGCAGATGGGGTGTCTGGCTGTCTCAGTTGGTAGAGCATGCGACTCTTGATCTTGGGGTCAAAGTTTGAGCTGCACACTGGGGGTAGTGGGTTTAACTAATTAAAAAATATTAAATCCACATCCCCTCCAACACAAGTTGTTTCCTGTCTTGCTAATTTTGGCCATTCTAACTGGTGTAAGATGATATCTCAATGTGGTTTTAATTTGAATCTCCCTGATGGCTAGTGATGATGAACATTTTTTCATGTGTCTGATAGCCATTTGTATGTCTTCATTGGAGAAGTGTCTGTTCATATCTTCTGCCCATTTTTTGATATGATTATCTGTTTTGTGTGTGTTGAGTTTGAGGAGTTCTTTATAGATCCTGGATATCAATCTTTTGTCTGTACTGTCATTTGCAAATATCTTCTCCCATTCCGTGGGTTGCCTCTTTGTTTTCTTGACTGTTTCCTTTGCTGTGCAGAAGCTTTTGATTTTGATGAAGTCCCAAAAGTTTATTTTGGCTTTTGTTTCCTTTGCCTTTGGAGACATATCTTGAAAGAAGTTGCTGTGGCTGATATCGAAGAGATTACTGCCTATGTTCTCCTCTAGGATTCTGATGGAGTCCTGTCTCACGTTGAGGTCTTTTATCCATTTTGAGTTTATCTTTGTGTACAGTGTGAGAGAATGGTCGAGTTTCATTCTTCTACATATAGCTGCCCAGTTTTCCCAGCACCATTTATTGAAGAGACTGTCTTTTTTCCACTGTATATTTTTTCCTGTTTTGTCAAAGATTAACTGACCATAGAGTTGAGGGTCCATATCTGGGCTCTCTACTCTGTTCCACTGGTCTATGTGTCTGTTTTTATGCCAGTACCATGCTGTCTTGGTGATGACAGCTATGTAGTAAAGCTTGAAATCAGGTAACGTGATGTCCCCAGTTTTATTTTTGTTTTTCAACATTTCCTTAGCGATTCGGGGTCTCTTCTGGTTCCATACAAATTTTTGGATTATTTGCTCCAGCTCTTTGAAGAATATCAGTGGAATTTTGATTGGAATGGCATTAAAAGTATAGATGGCTCTAGGCTGTATAGACATTTTAACAATGTTTATTCTTCCGATCCAAGAGCATGGAATGGTCTTCCATCTTTTTCTGTCTTCTTCAATTTCTTTCATGAGTGTTCTGTAGTTCCTCCAGTACAGATCCTTCACCTCTTTGGTTAGGTTTATTCCCAGGTATCTTATGGTTCTTGGTGTTATAGCAAATGGAATCGATTCTCTAATTTCCCTTTCTGTATTTTCATTGTTAGTGTATAAGAAAGCCACTGATTTCTGTACGTTGACTTTGTATCCTGCCACGTTACTGAATTGCTG
>NW_019154105.1:65150298-65190705 GCF_002288905.1 Enhydra lutris kenyoni | reverse complement strand
TGAGTTCTAGTAGTTTGGGGGTGGAGTCTTTTGGGTTTTCCATATAAAGCATCATGTCATCTGCGAAGAGAGAGTTTGACTTCTTCATTGCCAATTTGGATACCTTTTATTTCTCTTTGTTGTCTGATTGCTGTTGCTAGGACTTCTAATACTATGTTGAACAAGAGTGGTGAGAGTGGGCATCCTTGTCGTGTTCCTGATCTCAACGGGAAGGCTGCAAGCTTTTTCACATTGAGGATGATATTTGCTGTGGGTTTTTCATAGATGGATTTGATGAAGTTCAGGAATGTTCCCTCTATCCCTATACTTTGAATCGTTTTAATCGGGAACGGATGCTGGATTTTGTCAAATGCTTTTTCTGCATCAATTGAGAGGACCATGTGGTTCTTCTCTCTTTTCTTATTAATTTGTTCTATCACATTGATTGATTTGCGAATGTGGAACCATCCTTGTAGCCCAGGAATGAATCCCACCTGGTCATGGTGGATAATCTTTTTAACGTGCTGTTGGATCCTGTTTGCTAGGATCTTGTTGAGAATCTTAGCATCCATATTCATCAGTGATATTGGTCTGAAATTCTCCTTTTTGGTAGGGTCTCTGCCTGGTTTGGGGATCAGACTAATGCTGGCTTCATAGAAAGAGTCTGGAAGTTTTCCTTCTGCTTCAATTTTTTGAAACAGCTTCAGGAGAATAGGTGTTATTTCTTCTTTGAAAGTTTGGTAGAATTCCCCAGGGAATCCGTCAGGTCCTGGGCTCTTGTTTTTTGGGAGGTTTTTGACCACTGCTTCAATCTTGTTACTAGATATTGGTCTATTTAGGTTTTCAATTTCTTCCTGGTTCAATTTTGGGAGTTTATAGTTTTCCAGGAATGCATCCATTTCATCTAGGTTGCTTAGCTTATTGGCATATAACTGTTGATAATAACTTCTGATGATTGTTTCTACTTCCTTGGTGTTAGTTGTGATCTCTCCCTTTTCATTCATAATTTTATGAATTTGGGCTTTCTCTCTATTCTTTCGATTAGTGTGGCCAATGGTTTATCGATCTTATTGATTCTTTAAAAAAACCAGCTTCTAGTTTCATTGATACGTTCTACTGTATCTCTGGTTTCTACCTCATTGATCTCAGCTCTAATCTTGATTATTTCCCTTCTTATGTGTGGAATTGGTTTGATTTGTTGTTGATTCTCCAGTTCTTTAATGTGTAGAGACAGCTGCTGTGTTCTGGATTTTTCAGTTTTTTTGAGGGAGGCTTGGATGGCTATGTATTTCTCCCTTAGGACTGCCTTCTGTTCCCCAATGTTTATAGCAGCAATGGCCACAGTTTCCAAACTGTGGAAAGAACCAAGATGCCATTCAACGGACAAATGGATAAGGAAGATGTGGTCCATATACACTATTTAGTATTATGCCTCCATCAGAAAGGATGAATAACCAACTTTTGTAGCAACATGGACGGGACTGGAAGAGATTATGCTCAGTGAAATAAGTCAAGCAGAGAGAGTCAATTATCATATGGTTTCACTTATTTGTGGACATAACAAATAGCATGGAGGACGTGGGGAGTTAGGGGAAGGGAGTTGGGGGAAATTGGAAGGGGAGGTGAACAATGAGAGACTGTGGACTCTGAAAAACAATCTGAAGGGTTTGAAGAGGTGGAGGGGTGGGAAGTTGGGGGAACCAGGTGGTGGGTATTAGAGAGGGCACGGATTGCATGGAGCACTGGGTGTGGTACAAAAACAATGAATACTGTTATGCTGAAAATAAAGAAAAATGATATTAAAAATAATAATAATAAAAAAATAAAATAGAATGAATAAAATCTTTAAAAAATTAAAAATAATATTAAATCATAATTTTAAAGCAGCACTTGTCATGATGCTTAGAATGTAAAGAAAAATATGTTCATGCTAAATTGAGACAGATAATCTCAACTATTGAGTGAACTACATGGAAAATCTAGAACTAAAAATAATGTATCTGGGAGGGTGCTGTGCAGCTCAGTCAGTTGAGTGTCTGCCTTTGGATCAGGTCATGTTCCCACGGTCCTGGGATCAAGGTCTGTGTCAGACTCCCTTTTCCCGGGAGTCTGACCCCCTCTCTCTGACCCTTCCCCCTGCTCACATGTGCTCTCTTTCAAATGAATAAATTAAAAGTCTTTAATAAAATAAAATAAAAATATTTAATCTGGGATTTAAAAAAATTCAATAGATGTGCTAAAAAACAGCACACATTCTAGAAGAAATCCTCAGTGACCTTGATGAGAGATCGGTAGAATCTACCCAATCAGAAGAACAGAGGACAGAAATTACTTAATGTAAACCAGAGCTACACGGGCCTATGAGATAGTACCAAAGTCTATGACAAGTGGTGTTTTCATGGAACATGACAAGAGAAAACGTGGCAGGAAAATGTAACAAGGGCTGAAAATCTTCCCTATTTGGGAGGAGACATATATAAAGAAAAATATTCCAAGGCACGTGTCATAAGTTAAACTACGAAAAACCAAAGAGAAACATTTGAAAGCAGCCAGAGGAAAAAAGGCCCTTTACAGACAAGGGAAGGATGGTGTGAGGATCACTGACTTGTCATCAAAGACAATGGAGGCCCAAAACAATACAGCCAAGCAAGCAAACAAACAAACAAAAAGACAATGGAGGTCAGAAGACAGTGGAGTGACATCTGTGACCCACTGGAAAAGCCTGTCACTGGAAAATGCTATTTCTATGAAAATATTCTCCAGTAATGAAGATGAAATGAAGACATTTCAGATGAAGGAAAAAGAACTCAGAGAATGCACTGCCAGCAGACCTGGGTTCCAAAGCACGAGAAAGGTGGCCCTCTGGAGTGAAGATCAATGGGCAAGATGGAATCTTGAACCTTCTGGAAGGAATGAAGACCATTGGAAATGGCAAGTATGTGGGTAAATATAAGAGACTCTTTTCTCCTGATTTCTTTAGAGTGTATATGATTATGTACAGAGAACTGACTACATTGTGCTGTGGGGCTTATAATGTACATTAGATATAACATGTACAATAACTATAGAGAAAAGGAGGAAGGGAGGGAATGAATGTCCCCATCAGTTGATGAGTGGCTTCCATTTTTAGAAGTGGCATGAGATTGACTAAGTCCTCTGTGAACATCTCAGGATGTACTGTATAACTGTAGAGCAACCATTGAGAATTTAATGCAGAGAGAGAACTGAAGAGCCCACGGGAAAATCAAAATGGAATTCTAAAAAACGTCCAAGAATGAAAAACTGATTCGTGCAACAATATGAATGAATCTCACAGACCTGCTGAGCCCAAGAAGTCAAACACAAGCACACAGTGGGAGATTCCACTCAGACAGTATTCTAGATCAGGCAAATGCACGTGTTGGCCCTTCAGATATGAGAGATGGTATGAAGCAGGGGAGGACAGTCGACTGGACGGGGAACAGATCTTTCTCATACATTTGTCAAAACGAACCAAATTGGGTACTCAAGATCTGTTTGCTTTACTGTATGACATTTATATCCCAATTTAAAAATCTTTTTAAAATGTTTATTTGAGGAAGTTTGTGTGACTCAGTTGGTGAACTGACTGCCTTCAGCTCAGGTCATGATCCCAGGGCCCCGGGATCAAGTCGGGTATCAGACTCATTGCTCAGCAGGGAGCCTACTTCTTTCTCTGTCTTCTGCTCCCCTTGCTTGGGCTCAGTCTCTTTCTCTCAGAAACAAATAAAATCTTCTAAAATGAAATAAACTATTTATATGAGTCTCAGTATTATGATTTTGGCTCTTAAATAGAAAGCCAACTGCATTTTTTTCATCAGCCTGAGGTGCCTATGTGGGGAGAGGATTCATTTAAAAATTCATTTCTAGGAAATTCCCTGTATCTTTGTACAAGAACTCCAGATAACTTGAGTGGTATATGACTCCATAAAAATATTGAACCAACTCCTGGGGCGCCTGGGTGGCTCAGTTGGTAAAGCAGCTGCCTTCGGCTTAGGTCATGATCCCAGAGTCCCAGGATTGAGTCCTGCATCAGGCTCCCAGCTCCATGGGGAGTCTGCTTCTCCCTCTGACCTTCTCCCCTCTCATGCTCTTTCTCACTCTCTCTCTCTCAAATAAATAAATAAAATCTTTTATAAATAAATAAATAAATAAAATCTTAAAAAAAAAAAAAAAGAAAGCCAACTGCGGACACAAACAGCTCCTGGAAAACGGCTCTGCCACCATCCATAGCAGATCTCATTCCCATGAACATAGAACACAAGGCAACTAAAAAGCCACCAGGCCAAGACTCACTGAGGCCTCTCTGAGAGGTGCCTTCTGATGAAAGCTCATTGAAATGAAGGTTCAGTCATGAAAAGGCAGAGGAAAGCATTTCCGGCACAGGAGGCAGAGAAAGGAAGGATCTGAAATCAGTGTCCCTATTCCCTAGTGCTGCATAACAAACTGTCCCTAAAGCAGCAATGTATTCTTATCTGCATGGTTCTGTGGACTGACAGGGCCATCCAGGAGACATATGACTTCAGCTTTCTGAGCTGTGGTCCCTGACCTTCGCTTCTCTAAGGTTGGAAAGGAAGAGACCACTGTTGCTTAATGAAGAGTGCAGCAGGAAAGGGCTGGTCTGATGCTGTTACTCATAAGTCATTGGCCCTGAGCTAGTTACCCCACCTCTCTGAGACTTGATTACCTGCACCTCCTGGAGGATGATGGTGAACATGAGTAAGATAATGCAGATTTCAGTCACTTCAGCTAGTATTATTTCTCTTACAAGTATCACCATCAGTACTTACTGAGTACCTCTGATGTGTCAAGAACCCCTCTGGTGGATCCTCATCTCCAGCTGTGATGTCTGGATCTGTGATGATGCAGCCACCCCCTGCCTCACCGTGACCCACTGGATATCTCTGGTCATACTGGAGCCCTGCTCTTGATCTAACAACTTCCTCTGCTGTAAAATTTGGAACTCAACCCTGACCGTGCAGAGCTTACTTTGGTACATCCACAATGCTCTGAATGCTGTGGCCAGGGCACAGTGGGTGCCATATCAGTGACAGCTGCCATTATTCTCAGGGCCTTTTCCACTGGCTATTCCCTGGTTCTGTGCCTAGTGGGCAATGGCCCTATTGCTCCTCAAGTTTCTGTGGAAACACCCCCATGAAGGCTGCTGCATTATACAGGTGTCTTAGAAGCTTCCTGTCTCCACTCAATAGCACCCTTTAGAGCAAAGTCAACAGTGTGGACAGTTGGTTGACCATTTGGATGTAGCTACGGTATCTTGTTTGTATCCACCTGGTGAGTCTAAGAGGGAAGCAAAGCCCGGCTAACGGTGTGCACAGTTGATAGAGGTCCCTGGGAGTGAGACCACCTGCTACGGTTTCAGGTGTCTGAAAACCCACCCGGATCTCATGATTCATCTTCTTGACTGAATCCACATGCAGGGATTTGGGGATCCCTGGAAGAGGAGGGTTCCTCAGAGATGACACAGGAGAAACTGTGGCCTCGGGGGTACAGTGACTTGCCTGAGATCACTAAGTCAGTTACAAGAGAGCTGAGAAGAGAGCCAGGCCCCTGACCCTGGATGAGCACCCACTGCTTTGAAACTATCTCTTTTCATTGAGTCTGTGGGTGCAGAGGAGAGCAGAGCCATCTAGGAGAAACATGCCCAGCTCTTTTTTTTTTAACCCCTAATCCTGGAGACAGCACTTGTCTCTCAGGGGTTGCAAATCAGGAGCACCCGCTTTTGTAGCCACCGCACCTTGAAAGCATCTTGTTAGTCAAGGTAACTTACCTTGAGGGTGTCCAGCTATGATGCCCCTGTGAAGAATCATAATGGGTTTCAGTTGGTTTATGTCACTGAGGCATTTGTTGAAACACAGGTTTGTCAGTAGCGCTTTCTAAAATGAATTTTCTACACATGCTTTAAAAATATGTGAGTTTTTCCTAATGCACTATGGGAGGTATTAGGCCTGAATTTTGTAGATCTATGTTCTTTAATCAGTAATGTATCTCCTGACAAAACCAAAAGAAAATCTATAGAATGGGAGATTTTTGGGAATATCTTATCAGACAAAGGGTTAGTATCCAAAATATATTGAGAACTTACCAAACTCAATACCCAAAGAACAAATAATCCACTCAAGAAATGGGCAGAGGACATGAACAGACATTTCTCCAAAGAAGACATCCAGATGGCCAGCAGATGCTTTGAAAAAATGCTCTACATCCCTCAGCATCAGGGAAATACAAATTAAAACCACAATGAGATACCACCTCACACCAGTCAGAATGGCTAAAATTAATAAGACAAGAAACAACGAGTTTTGGTGAGGATGTAGAGAAAGGGGAACCTTCTTACACTGTTGGTGGGAATGTAAGCTGGTGCAGCAACTCCGGAAAACAGTATGGAGATTCCTCAAGAGCTACCTTATGACTCAGTAATTGCACTACTAGGTATATACCCCAAAGAGACAAATGTAGTGATCTGAAGGGACATGTGCACCCCAATATTAATAGCAACAATATCCACAATAGCCCAACTATGGAAAGAGCCCAGATGTCCATCAACAGATGAATGGATAAAGAAGGTGTGGTATATATACAAAAAATGGAATATGACTCAGCCATCAAAAAATGAAATCTGCCATTTGCAATGATGTGGGTGGAACTAGAGGGTATTATGCCAAGTGAAATAAGTCAATCAGAGAAAGACAATTATCATATGATTTCATTCATACATGGAATTTAAGAACAAAACAGAGGAGCATAAAGGAAGGGTGGTAAAAATAAAACAAGAACTCATCAGAGAGGGAAACAACCAATAAGAGACTCTTAACTCTAGGGAATCAACTGAGGGTGGCTGGAGGGGAGGAGGTGGGGGGACAGGATAACTGGGTGACTGGAATTGAGGAAGGCAGATGATGTAATGAGCACTAGGTATTCTATACAAGAGATGAATCATTGACCTCTACCTCTGAAACCAATAATACACTACATGTTAATTAATTGAATTTAAATAAAAATAAATAAATAAAACAGAGCCAATTAAAGAGGAATATAATGATGATGATGATGATGATGATGATGATGATGTATCTCCTAGTCCCGGGAAGGGGTGGGTGGACTGTAGGCACCAGGGCGGCATTTTGGAAACCAGTGAGATGTTAGGCAGCAAGAGCTAAGAACCCCTTCATCCTCCCTGACACAGCGTTTCCATTTGGGGCGATTTGCCCTGGGTAAAGTGTATGAAGAAGGAACAGTAAACTTGTAGGCCTAAATGGACTCACTGCAGAATGATTTAGCAGTGAAGATCAAACAAAACAACCCTGGAATCAACCCAAAAGGGTGACCACAGAGATGTGGTTTTCAGCTGTGTGTTTATTGGCATCTGTTCCTTTGTGTGAACCATTTCTTTTGGTACTTACAGACCACAGGGGAAAGGACGTAGCTGGCCAGTGGTGTTTATTCTCAGAGAGAGACCGTCGCTTACACTTCCTCCTTGTCCACCTACGAGAACGTCTGTGGGGACGTCTGTGTGCAAATAAATGCATATCATTTAGGAAAACTTTTGGCTGAAAATAAGAGAAAAATTGGCTAAGTGCACTGCTGATAGCTGGAACCTAAGGAGATGGGGCTGCAAACAGCACCTTGAGCCCAAAATGTTAGAGAATGTTGTCCAGAAGTGGTAGTGTGACTCCATGACACCTTGGGAGTCAGGCTCCTGCCGTCTTCCAGGACTGCCATGCTCAGCCCTGCACCAGAGTCCCTCCATCATATCTGGTTCTATCTTTCAGTAAACTAGTGGGGCTGGGCAGAGGGAAGCACTGGGCTTCCTTGTCCCCCTTCTCGGGGGCAGTGCACCCTGGGGACGTGGAGGTTTTCCTTCTGAAGAAGATCCTCCCGAGACTCTATGCAAGACAGCTCAGCAACTAAGGAGGGTGGAGATGAGATCCCATAGAGGTGAGCCTATGGAGTGGCAGAGAACACACCCACATGAAGAGGAACATGCTAGCTTTATGATCCCTGAGACATGGGTCAGTATTTTTAGGTGTGGCTTTCTTGTTCATGATCAAGAGATGGCAGCTACACACCCAACAACTGCCACATGTGAGCTTGGGCAGGGGCTGAAGGACAAGAACCTTCTTGCAAAGCTTGCCTTACGTTTGGGGCTCTCTTTCCAGTCACCCCATGCTCCAGCTTCATGGGACACACCGGGTCATCTGAGCTGCTTCCCAGGTCCCACCACTCCCCATGTGGAGGGGGAGCTACTGCTGCCGGAGGTGAGGGTGGGCCCTTTCCTGCCAGCTGCAGCTGAAAGTCTCATGAGTCACTGGTCTGCAGCAGAACAGCGGAGCCACAAGGTTCTGCCAATGAGACAGCATTTCTGGGCCCCCTCTGGGAGGGACCTTCAGAATCTGGGGACTGCTCCATGGCATATCTCAGTAGGGAAAACTGGCAGCCGCCACGGGAATAATTTGGTCTTTGGGAAAGGACAGAGTCCTCTGGTGCTGAGCTGGGGGAGAATGTCGGGGGCATAGAATGGTCCTTCCTGTTTTGGTCTGAATTGCCCCCTGCAGCTTCAAAGACTTTGGAAGACAATGCCTCCTTCAGGCCTCACATCCCTAGGAGGCTGGGGTGGGGTGGGAGGGATAGGGGGTCACTGTAGACCAGGGAGTGAACTTCATGCGGGCAGGGATGGTGTCTGTGTGAAGGCATGGACCTGTGTCCCCCACTTCTCACAGGCAGATGCTTGACCTGACCATGTGACGGACCAGACCTGACGTTTGGTAAAGAAGAAATATGGCCGGGGCACCTGGGTGGCTCAGTGGGTTGAGCCTCTGCCTTCAGCTCAGGTCATGATCTTGGGGTCCTGGGATCTAGTCCCACATCGGGCTCTCTGCTGGGTGGAGAGCCTACTTCCTCCTCTCTCTCTGCCTACTTGTGATCTGTCAAATAAATAAAATCTTTTAAAAAAGAAGAAGAAGAAGAAATATGCCCTTGTGTGTGCTGAGATTCTGCAGGGTTCTTCTGTCCACGTTAAGTGGAGCTGCATCAGCCAAGACTCAGTGAATTGGGAACCATTCAGGATGGTGGGCAAACCCACCTCATCAGACAAGAGTAGGGGGCTGAGTTCTGCAAACCTTGTCTAGAACAAGTGTTTCACTGAACACTGCCTCCTTTAGCTTAGCCTAGCCGAGCATCCGAAGAGTGTAGCTGCTCCACAAGTTATGAGAAGTGTGAAGCATGATATGGGGGAGGCAGCATGGAGGGCATTGGGAAGCCAGTGGGTGGGACCACCAGTCTGGATGGGTGCCACCCAGGGGGCTGACTGATGTACTTGATGCAGCGAAGGCCCCCAAAACCACTTCTTTGTTTTTTCCACTGGGAATCCCAGCTGCCCCTGCCTGCTCCCGTCAACCCACACCAGGTTGGTGGGTGCCCTTGTGTGCCACAGAGTGGCATGTGATATATGACCCTCAGTGCCCACATGCTGTCTTCATGCACAGCAGACAGGTGGTGGTGGATTCAGGCAGCCACATCATTTTCTCTCCACTTCCCCCTGGACAACGCCCAGCTGGTGTCTGGGCCATGCTCTCAGACTTGTGCATCAGCTTCCATCTCAGGGCCCTCAGCTGCATTGGTTCATCTGGGAATGAAATGGGAATCATCTCTGCCTCCCAGGATTGCTTCGAGGATTCCAGAAGGCCAGGGAATGACAGGCACCACCTGCTGTCAGCATTTAACAGCATCTCCTTTGCAGCCTCATGGCACCATCCCTACCTCTTCTGAGGCATCATGCTTCTCTCCCTCCTACAAGCACAGGGGATAGCTGTCAGTTTTTTGGGTTCTCAGCATCTAAACCCTCTTAATATGGAAATCCTCTGCCTATAGAATCTGAGCTCAACTCCCACTATAGGAATGGAGTGGAAAGTGCTGGATACTGGTTTCCCAGTCCACCTTGTAGCTAGGGTGCCTGCATATGACTTGGGCACTTTGACTAAAGCCAGCGAGATGACAAACCAGGGACAGGTGGAAGATGTACACTACGAGGGACAGCGGAGCGTTCCCAGCAGTGGAGGCACCATGGCAAACACTGTGGATTGAGTGGTCCCTTTCGTTTGCAACCTCAGAGATTCAAAAGTCTTGGGCGTCAGTTCTAGAGGGTAAATACGTTTTCAAAGGACCAGCAATGTGGCAGCTCATGGACCCATAATGTGTTTCACATGTGAGTCTGAATTTCAAGACCAGGGACAGCAGCTACCTTAGACCCAAGAGAAAGAACAGGACAAGACTTGAGCTCTTCCAGCTGATCAGCCTCATCCCTGGAAAGGGAGAGGCTCCAAGTAGGGAATGGGGCCAAGGGAAGGAGGAAGAAGGAGAAATGGGAGGATAGGAATGCCCAATGCCAAAGTCCCAACCATAGGCAGGAAAAGGCACTCCAAATGTTCCCAACAGCTCACTTCACCCAAGAACCTGTGTGGGAGAGAGGGCTCAGACTTTGGCTTATGGAAACAAAGACTCACATTCAACTGTGGTATCGCTCAGATCCAAAAGTCATCAAAATTCTGCCCCCTGGCCTCATCCTTCTCTTTCTACTCGGGCCCATTTTCCTTTCCTGGAGAATTTAAGTTACAACCACCCCCTTCTCTTCAGCACACTCAATTTTTCCACAAGCAGAGAGCTATCATCATGCCAGGAACACAGTTCCTTGGAATCATCCAGCAGTGTCCTGACCTAATTTTCCTGGCACTCTGTAGCCCCCTCCCCATCTTTTCTCCCTTAGCCATACCTGTGCCCTTGATGCAATCTTGTACGTTTATGTGTGTACTGGTCCGTTTCTGCCGCTGGCAAGGGGCTCAATGGTCTTGAATGAAACAATTCATTCTCATCTGAATCTCTTCAGGTCCTCCTGATGGGAGTGGCACGGCTCAGCCTGGCACCGTGGGAGCCTCCAAATCCTCTCCTGATTTCCACCTTGATCCCGAAAGACCACACTCCACACAGTAGGCAGAGCGATCTTGTACCACTGCTGCCCCATCTCAACCTCATCCCCGCCCTCATCCCTCCCTCTCTGCTCTGGAGAGACCTTGCAGCTCAGAGAGGTTGGCACAGACCACAGCAGAGCGTGTCCCCACAGGGTTGGATGGTTCTCTGTGATCCTAAAAGCATGGGCTCTGAAACAACCATTTGCAAACCCAGGAGAAGCTACGCTGCTAGGGAATGTCCTGGTACCTGGCTGGGCTCTCTGAATCCTACTTCTGGCCCACAAAGCTGTGCCCTCCCACACTTCCTCACCCCCACACTGAAGGCTCTGTTTGTGGAGGAGTGCTGCCTGGAAGGCTGAAGGGGCTGAGGCAGGTGAGAATGGGGTGTGGGTTCTCAGGATGGTACTGAGGGAGGCTGGCTGGGGTGCCCCGGAGCCCTGTGCTGACATTCAGATGGGACACAGTGCAAAGGCTAACCAGGGACTGGGATACACAAGGCAGTTCTGAAGCCTACCATGGCCTCTGGTGTGGCCTGGAGGTACCAGGGACCAGGCATGGCAGCCCCTCCTCCTTATCCTCCTCCTCCTCCTCTACTTCCTCCTCCCCCCCTCATCTTCCTCCTCCCCATCCTCTCCCTCCTCCTTCTCCTCCACATTTTCCTCCTCTTCCTTCCTTCCTCTCCCTCCCATGCCCCTCTATCCTTTTCTCCTATCCCTTCCCCATCTCTTCCCCTCCTGCTGTTCCTTGTCTTCCCCCTTCCCTGTCCCTCATCCCTGAGGCAGCTCAGAGCAGGAACAAGGAGTGCGGGGTGCAGGACACAGGGTGCATATGCAGGGTAGGAAATAGGTGAGGAGGCTGGGGATGGCCAGCACAGGGCAGGGGTTGAGAGGCTGAGACTGGAGTGTCCAGGGCACACTGGTGCTCCACTCGCCTGTGGCTCCTCCTCCATGCCTCTGCTCCCCGTCCCCCCGCTGCCTCAGATGCCTAATTGCGATGCCCATTTCATGGAGAAGACACAGAGCTTGGGGTACAGTGAGGGACTCAGTCAAGGAAAGCAGCCATGGCGGGACTCAAACTCTGACTATTGGACTCTGGCCTGAGACCTGTTTGTGTTCTCACATTCCCAAGCCCAGACCTACTTGGGGCAGGGGTCACTGCTCCACTAGCTGGCAGAGTCTAGAGGAACTGAAGTGTGGAACGGGGCCCAGAGAAGCCAGTTAAAAGGAGGGAGGACAAAGGGGGCTCCCAGCAGGCCATGACCTGTCTTCCACCCCAAGGGCACCCTGAGGCAGCACATCTCCTGTTCTCTGGTCTCCCAGACCAGAGCCTGGCATAGAATCAAGGAAAGTGGGTGTTAAGGGATAAAAGTGTGAAAACAGGTCCATGGAGCAACAAGACTCAGAGTCTGGAAAGCGCACACCTGCTGTTGGTAAGCTGACGCTCACATTGGGTCACAAACAGACGGTTACTTCACATTCCACGTGACTAAACATCCCCATTTTAGGGGTCAGAAGCCTGAGGCTGCGTGTCAGCTGTCGGGAGTTGTGTGTCTGCCCTGCTCCAGGGTGGTGTTGCTGACATGAGGTGTCTCCGGTTGTCAGGAGGAGCAGCTGGGATGAACTTTATACATTACAATGGAGAGCAGCTGGGTCCTCCAGGGATGGGGGATGGGGGTCCATCCACACAATTAACATCACATGCTCTTCAAGAAGAGAGAGCTCCTCCTTATTCCAGGTTCTGGGTCCTGCAGGGGACCTACTGAGCCTCCTAGTGGTCGAGCTGTGGGTGAGGACAATATTAACCTCACACACATGGACGTGGGCTCATACACAGACTGAATCTATGGAAGAGGCGTGGGAGGCCATGGAAGGTGTCTGTGAGACAATTTCCAGCCAGCTGGAAAGTGAAGGGAGCTGCTTCTTCACCAAGGGAATGGCACGCACAAAGGCCTGAGGCAGGAAAGGGCTTGAAGTGCAGGGAGGATCTGGCCATGCAGCACCAGTGGAGGGAGGAAGCCAGCTCACTGCAGCTGGAGGAGCCATGGCAGCCAGGACACAGCAGAGGACAAGGGTCGTGAGGATGTGGACGGTGGGGGCTGGCAACAGCTAAGGGAAGGATGTACTTGAAGGGACTGGGAAGTGAGGCCAGAAAGGCAGGGTGGGGCCACTTCTGAAAGGCTCTAGGACTCGGGCAGGGGATCAGGGTCTGGTGGGGAGACATTGGGAGCTATGGACGATTGGAGGCAGGAGGATTCCATGGTCGAGACTGACGGCCAGGGAGGTCATTGGCACTGGAGGCAGCTCCCAGGCACATTGACCAGGAAACAACCTAAGCCTCCAGGCCTGTCCCAGCTGCTCCAGAGGACAGACAACACTGAGCTCACAAGGATTCACCAGGCCATGGTGCGGGGTGCCCGTCCGCAACCCCCTATAGACCCACAAGGAACGTTCAGGATGTTCCTTTTTCTAATTGCCCAGAACAAGTCCCGGGCACCTTCGTGTGCAGCGGTGGCTGGATCAGGAGTCACAGGCCAGAGAACCCAGGTGTGACACTGGGGACATGTTCCCTTTGCCACCAGGGAGCTGCGGGCACCCTGTGTTCTTTTTCCAGAGCTTTGACTCAAATGTGCGGTGTCTGGGGGCATCTCACTGAAGCGGGGAAAACACGTCTCCCCCTGGCTTGTTCCTGACAACAATGTGCTGTTAGTGACTGAAGTCACAGAATCCAGAAACCGAAATAGCTTCCTGCGGCTGGGCTCACCCAAGCCTGTTGCCAGAAAGTTCCATTCCTCCTTGGCAGCCTCTCTGGGCAGCCAATGCCAGCCGCCTAGTTGGGGAGAGCCGGGGCTCTGACGGGGTCACACAGGCCATCCCAACCTTGTCCCCAGCCCTGGGAGCTTCCAGCCTCTAGAGCCTGATGAACACACGTCCAGAGTTGGAGCCAGGGCTGCGGCATCTCAGGGCTGCGGCATCTCATGTTGGCAGTTCCAGGAGACGATGCTGCCACCGTGAGGACCATCATGCAGGGGCTGCAACTCACACAAGCGGCTCGGGAGGGTGGAGAGAGTGATGCCCACACGACGTGGAGAGGAGGTGCCCAGACAGAGGGAAGAAGAGGCATCAGAGATTCAGACAGGTGAACATTGGTGTTCGGGACGATGGTATATAAGGTGAGAACCCTCCAGGGGACAGTGCTCTCAGGAGGCCTAGAAGACGCTCCCGTTTCTCAAGCATCACCAAGTATCACCAAGCTCAGCATCACCGAGAGCTCAGAGATGGGCGGCTCCCTTCAGGAAGGGCTGATGATTGAGACCATGGCAGACCTGTGTGGGCTGCTGGCTCAGGGGGTCACAGGACACAGAATCAAGAGGCCAGGTGACTGCACACAGCCATCAGAAGCAAGGTCAGGTGGATCCCTAGAAACATGTGGAGGTTAGAATGGCATGGGACCATTGCCAGCCATTGAGGTGACAGTACACAGCACTCCTTGTGGGGAAATTGACAGGTGAACCACACACTGTCTGCATGACCTCTCCGGGGCCATGAGGATCGATGAGTCCGGATGCTGAGGGTAGCCACCCCAATGACACATCTGTATCCCTTGCCCAGTTTCCAGACCTGACCCAGTTTCCAAACCCAAAACCCTCTGATGGAAGGAGAGCTCGTCCCTGGGAGGAAGGAGGCCGAGAGGGTCCAGCAGGACCCTATGGAAAGGATTCCTCCATCCCTTCCCCAAGGTGGCTCCTGGTCACTGAATGGACACTGGGGAGAGAGAATTCGCACTGTTTTGAGGACTAGGGACTTTAAGCAGCCTTAAACACCCATTAGCAACTGAGTTTCTGGGAGCAAGGCATTTAGGAGTGATTAGCGGGGTGTTTCTGGCTCCCTGTCCTTCCTGAGGTTGCAGTGAGGGCTCAGCACGGACTTCTGAATCCGAGGCTGGGCCAGAGGAGCGACTTGCTGGTGGTTGGCTCACAGGGCTGCTAAGCTGGTGCCGGCTGTGGGCAGGACAGAGCTCCTCCCTGCATGTCCCCTGCACAGAAGGCTGGCTTGACCCGTGACGTCACTGTTTGCTTCCTCCAGACGAAACTCTAGGGGAAAGCACACCATGACCACCACCCTGGGGCACATGGTATTTGGGAATCTGTTGAGAAATGGACAGCACTGGTTTATTCCTGAGCGGAATAAGTCAATCAGAGAATGACAATTATCATGGGATTTCACTCATATGTGGAATTTAAGAAAAAAAAAAAAAAACAGGATCATAGGGGAAGGGATGGAAAAATAAAAAAAAGATGAAATCTGAGAGGAAGACAAACCAAAAAATTCTAGGAAAAACTCTAGGAACAAACTGCAGGTTGCTGGAGGGGAGGTGAGTGGAGAGATGGGGTAACTGGGTGATGGGCATCAAGGTGGGCACATGATGTGATGATCACTGGGTGTGATATGCAACTGATGAGTCACTGAACTCCTCCTCTGAAACTGACAACACGTTATAGGTTAAATAATTGAATTTAAATAAAATAAATGTAAAAAATTGACATCAATACTCAGACACTACTGATGGGGGCGGAGCAGAGAATGGTGATGTCCAGGGGCCACCCCCTCTTCTGGCTCAGGAGACGACACTGCTGTGAGTGCCACTCCTCCTGCTCCTGTTCCTGCCTCCCCATGGGTCAGGAGTGGTGTTCTCTGCTAGGGGACCAGTCGCCAGTGGACAACAAGTTATGGCCAGCAGCTGCCCCTGCCCACTTGCCACTGGGATGTGGCCACCCGTCTGGCTTCCTGTGCTTACACAGCTGGTACTGCTGCGGTTCCTGGTGGCCCAGCCCATGAAGCCCATCAGGGTCTTTGTGGTTCCCCACAGTCACATGGATGTGGTCTGGATCCACACTGTGCAGGTAGGTGCCCGTTCACCATCCCCCAGAACCCCTGGAGCTCAGCTTCCTTTTCCCTGCCAGATCCCAGGGTGGGTTTGAAGTCTGGTGTTGGCTGACATCCTCAAGGGAGCTGCCTGAGTTATGACCTAACTCGCTGGAGACCAGGGAGGCTCACTTGGGCTGCTTGGCTCCAGTCTCTGGCCTCAGTTTCCCCATCCATGCTAGGGATAGTCAGGTGAAGATACATGGGCCTGACTCAGGCCATGGTCACAGTCCATGACTGGGACACCTTGGGTGGGCTCTGTTCCCTTTCTGAGCCCCATGTCCCCCTTCTGTACGATGGTACAGGCCTCAGACCCTTTGCATGGGCTGCTCCCTCTGCCCAGAAGGCCTTCCTCCAATAAGCCTAGTCCCTCCCAACCCTGTGTGTGGTTCCAGAAAAGACACTTTCTGGTGGGGCCTTCCTGGCATCCCTATGTGTACCCCTATTCCCTTCCCCTCCTCCTTTCCATGCACATTTGGTAGGGGGCTTGGTGTCGGTCCCTTGTCCCCACCAGAAAGCTAGCTTCACAGGCCAAGGGCTTCATACGTTATATTTCCTGGCATGATTTCACCACCCTGATAGACAGAAGAGGTGCACCAGCTATTGCTGATTGAGTGAATGAATGCAGGAATGAATGAATGCAGGAATGGATGAATTCAAATGAATATGCAGGAATGAATGATCAAATAAATGAATGAATGTTCAGATGAATGAATGAATGAACACAGGAATGAATGAATGCAGATATGAAGAGGTACTGGAATGAATGCATGCAAGAAGGAACGAATGCAGGAAAAGGAACAGGAAGAGACCAAGATTTGCTCAAGATCCTGGGTCAGGTGACTGCATATTGTCACCCAGGCCACCTCCAGCTCTTTTGTGGGAACAGAAGGAAACCCAGAAGAGAACAAACACTCTCTGGGATTAGGGATACAATAACCATTCTGCGGATGTTACTGAGAGGCAGCTAGACTTCAGTGGGAGAGGGAAGCAGCAAGAGGATCTGATGCTGGAGGTGGGGGCAGAGGAGTCCATTCCTGAGATGCACTGGGCAGCCTCTCCGGGGACACTCTGCTGCCTGTGGAGATGGCTTAATGGTGGGGAAGCATGCTTGTCGCCCTCAGTTATAGAAGAGAAAACAGGCCCAGCAAGGGTTGGTGATTTGCCTAAGGGAACCCAGGAATGACCTCCCTTTTTGAGGCCTCCCTGGCCAGGGATCTTTGCTTTTCATTAAGCAGCCACTCTAGGCAACACCATGTATCAGCCTGGAGACACATATGGGAAACACCCACGTCTGGTCCTGTGGAGCCCCCAGCCTGGGAGAGGCAGGTCAGCAGATGCACACGACCATCCAGGGGGCTGGGGGCAGCTCCTCTCAGCTTCAGATCTCGTCAGCTCCCTTCATTTCAGCCCAGATGGGCCCTGTGGGGTCCCTGGACCTCCTCCTTGTCACCCTGTGGCTTCACTGGCTGCCTCCCTACTGTACCCTTGGGCCAGCTATCATGCCCCTCATGGAAGCTGTCCCTGTCCCCTGGGCATGTCATATGTCATGGTCTGGAACATCAAGGCCAGCTACCATGCCCCCTCAGGGAAGGTGTCCCTGGCCCCTGGGCACATCCTGTGTCATGGTCTGGAACATCACCTCTCTCCCTAGAACAGTAGGATCTCATCAGAGGCGGGAGAGCCATGTCACTGTCTCAGGGCCAGCTGGTACTGTGTGTCCAGCACAAAGCAGTCCCTGTGTGTCTCTGTCGGAGTGGTATAGGAGGAAGAGAGGAAGAGCCCAGGACAGAAACCCACGGGGAGTGGTGGGGCCCAGGGACCCTGTGCCACTGGGATTTTAGTACTGGATCCTTGGGGTCAAGCCTCTGGGAGCCTCCATGGGTGCTGGTGTGATGGGGTGCCCCTCCACAGGAAAGCCCGTGGGCCTATGCGGCCAACGTCTACACCTCTGTGGTGCAGGAGCTCATGCTCCAGAAGCATCGCCGCTTCATTGCTGTGGAGCAGGAATACTTCCGCCTGTGGTGGGACGGCATCGCCTCGGACAGGCAGAAACGCCAGGTACTGCGGTCTGCAAGGGTCTCTGGGAGGGATACCGAGGCAGGGAAGCCCCTTGTCCAAGGATGTGTGGTCTGAAGCTCCCAGACCAGGTGCACTGGGCACTTCACATGACTTGTTTAGCTCAGGTTTGTGCTCAGCCCAGCCCAAAAGACAGGTTTGGTTTTATCTGCCTTTGTAGCTGTTGGTGTGAAATGGCGCTCTAAAAAGTCAGCCCTGCACTTGTCAGGTGTGGAATGGAGTCTCTTCAGAACCCCACCTCCCACTTCATCTACCATCTGCATGGGCCCGTGGCTCACAGCTGACCACCCTTCCTAGAGTGCTCCATTGTCTGCATCTAAAGTGGGCCGCAGAAGACATCATGGGGCACAGGTTCAGAGAGGCCCTGGGAAGCAGGTCTTCATGGGGGACAGCCTGGAACTTCAACCTCAGGCAGGGGTGCATTCTGTGAGCTGCAGGTCCTGCCTGTGCAAATGGGAGTGACCTCCCCTTCCTCAGATCTGCTGGGTTCTGATGAATGCGGGACATGGGCACCTTGGAGGACACTGTGGACCTGGTCCTCTCCCTGGCATTCTCCTTCCTTCATAACAGTCACTGAACATGAAGGACAGGGAGGTGAGAGACTGCCCAAGTGGCAAAGTGAGAAGGTAAAGAGAAGAGGTCACCAGATCCCACCTTAGGGGTGTCTTGAACCTGCACCTTGTGGAGTCATAAGGAGGAGCCTTGCATGCTATGGGCACTGGGCAACTGCCAGGCACTGGCCTCTACTTCTTACAGTCCACGTCACCATGTCCTCCCAACAGGGTGTATAGTGGGGAAAGTTACTCCATGCTGCACAGATGGTCCTGGTTCAGAGAGGGCAGTTGAATGGCCTGTGGTTGCACAGCTGATACAGGATAGGTGGGACACTGAGCCAGGCAGGTCTGAGTGAAGTGGGTCTCTCAGGGTGTCCAGGGGGTGGGCTGGCCTCTACATTGACACACCAAACCCAACTGTCTCTCCTCATCCTTGAGGGGGGATGTGACCCACCAGAGTCCTGGGGAGACCACTCTTGGTATGGCTCCCTGGAAGCAGGGACATTTCTCCACTTGCTCCTATGAACCCCCAGTGCCTGGAAAGTGCCTGGAATGTGGTAGGTGCTCCTGTAAAACAGTATGCAACAGGAGCCCATTCAATCCTCCTGGAGTGAATAATAATGACCCTGACAGTCCTGAAAACAAATGGAACCTACAGTCTCCAAAGAGTGCACAGGACTCACCACCACTGTCTCTCCCTACCGCCCCTGTCTCCATCCCTCCATTACTTCATTTATTTTAAAAATACTTATTAGCCAAAAAAGCAAGACCCATTGATATGCTGTGTGTGCAAGAGACTCATTTTAGACTGTGAGTCATCTCCAGATTGAAAGTGAGAGGGAGGGGCTGTCTGGGTGGCTCAGTGGGTTAAAACCTCTGCCTTTGGCTCAGGTCATGATCCCAGGATCCTGGGATCAAGCCCCACATCAGGCTCTCTGCTCAGCAGGGAGCCTGCCTCTCCCTCACTCTCTGCCTGCCTCTCTGCCTACTTGTGATCTCTGTCTGTCAAATAAATAAAATCTCAAAAAAAAAAAAAAAGAAAGTGAGAGGGAAACCATCTATCATGGAAATCTATCTATCATGGAAATCTATCTATCATGGAAATCATGGAAAACCATCTATCATGCTAATGGACATCAAAAGAAAACTGGGGTGGCAATCCTTATATCTGATAAATTAGATTTTAAACCAAAGACTGTAATGAGAGATGAGGAAAGACACTATATTATAATTAAAGTGTCTATCCAACAAGAAGATCTAACCATTGTAAATATTTATGCCCCTAACATAGGAGCCTCCAATTATAGAAACCAATTAAAATAAAATTAAAGAAACACATAGATAATAATAGTGTAATCATAGGCAACTTGAACACTCCCTCACTACAATGGACAGATCATCTAAGATTAGCAAGGAAACAAGGTCCTTGAATGACCCACTGGATCCGATGAACTTCACAGATACATCCAGAGACTTCCATCCTACAGCAAGAGAATACACATTCTTCTGAACTGAACCTGGAACAATCTCTAGAATAGATCACATATCGGGTCACAAATGAGGTCTCAACTGGTACCAAAAAAATGGAATCATTCCCTGTGAATTTTCAGACCACAATGCTTTGAAATGGGAAATCACTCACAGGAGGAAATTTAGAAAGAATACCCAACTTTTGTATCAACATGGACGGGACTGGAAGAGATTATGCTGAGTGAAGTAAGTCAAGCAGAGAGAATCAATTATCATAAGGATTCGCTTATTTGTGGAGCATAAGGAATAACACGGAGGACATGGGGAGATGGAGAGGAGAAGGAAAGAATTCAAACACATGGAGGGTAAAGAGCATCCTAGCAAAGAACGAATGGGTCAACCAAGAAATTGAAGAAGAATTTTAAAATATTTATGGAAACAAATGAAAATGAAAACACAACTGTTCAAAACCTTTGAGATGCAGAGCACCTCGGAGGCTCAGACATTAAGCATCTGCTTTTGACTCAGGTCATGATCCCAGGGTCCTGAGACAGAGCCCCACATCAGACTCCCTCCTCTGTGGGAAGCCTGCTTCTCCCTCTCCCAGTACCTCCGTTTGTATATCCTCTCTCTTGCTCTCTCTCTCTCTCTGTCAAATAAATAAATAAAATATTTAGAAACAAAACCAAAAACTTTGAGATGCAACAAAGGCAGTCCTAAGAGGGGAGTATATAACACTACAGGCCTTTCTCAAGAAACAAGAAAGTTCTCAAATACAGAAGCTAACCTTACACCTAAAGAGGCTGGAGAAAGAAAACCAAATAAAGCCTAAACCCAGCAGAAGAGAATTTATAAAGATTAGAGCAGAAATCAATGAACTAGAAGCCAAAAGAACAGTAGAACAGATCAAGGAAACTAGGAGCTGGTTCTCTGAAAGAATTAAGATTGATAAATCCCTGGCCAGAAACACCAAAAAGAAAAGAGAAAGGACCCAAATAAATAAAATCATGAACGAAAGAGGAGAGATCACAACCAACACCAAAGAAATACAATTCTAAGAACATATTATGAACAACTATATACCAACAAATTAGGTAATCAGGAAAAAATGGATGCATTTCTAGAAACATATGAATTACCAGACTGAAACAGGAAGAAATAGAAAACCCGAAGAGACCCATAACAGGCAAGGAAATTGAAGCAGCCATCAAAAATCTCCCAATAAACAAGAGTCCAGGGCTGAATGGCTTTCCAAGGGAATTCTACCAAACATTTAAAGAACAATTAATACCTGTTCTTCTAAAGGTGTTTCAAAAAATAGAAATGGAAGGAAAACTTTTGGACTCGTTCTGTGAGCCTAGTGGCATCACAATTCCAGACTTTAAGCTCTATTACAGAGGTGTAATCATCAAGACAGTATGGTACTGGTACAAAAACAGACACATAGATCAATGAAACAGAATAGAGAGCCCAGGGTGCCTGGGTGGCTCAGTGGGTTAAGACCCTGCCTTTGGCTCAGGCATGATCTCAGGGTCCTGGAATCGAAACCCACATCAGGCTCTCTGCTGAAAGGGAGCCTGCTTCCACCTCTCTCTCTCTCTGCCTACTTGTGATCTCTCTCTCTGTCAAATAAATAAGCAAAATCTTAAAAAAAAAAAGAAAAAGAAAAAAGACAGGCTATTCAGTTAATGGTGTTAGGGAAATTGGACAACCAGATGCCGAAGAATGAAACTGGACCATTCCCATACACCATACACAAAAATAGACTCAAAATGGATGAAAGCCTTAAATGTGAGACAGAAATCTATCAAAAGTGGAGAACACAGGAACCAACTTCTGTAACTTCCACTACAGCAACTTCTTGTTAGACACTCTCCAAAGGCAAGGAAAGCAAAAATGAACAAAGGCAAATATGAACTATTGGGACTCCGTCAAACTGAGGGTTTTAGAGGGGAGTGGTTGGGGGGGATTCATGAGTTTGGTGGTGGGTATTAAGGAGGGCATGTATTGCATGGAGCAGTGGGTGTTTTGCATAAACAATGTATTTTGGAACAATGCTTCAAAAACTAATGATGTATTTTATGGTGACTAACATAACACAATAAAAACACAGACAAAAAAAAATTTTTTTTGAGACAAAAAGCTTGCACAGCAAGGGAAACAGTCAACAAAACCAAAAAGCAACTGACAGAATGGGAGAAGATACCTGCAAAAGACATATCACATAAAGGCTAGTATCCAAAATCTATAAAGAACTTATCATACTCAACACCCAAAGAACAAATAATCCATTCAAGAAATAGGCAGAAGACATGAACAGACATTTCTCCAAGAAGACGTACAAATGGCCAACAGACACATGAAAACATGTGCATCACTCAGCATTAGGAAAATACAAATCACAATGAGATAACACCTCACACCAGACAGAATGGCTAAACTTAACAAGACAGGAAACAACAGATGTTCGTGAGGATGCAGACAAAAGGGAACCCTCCTACACTGTTGGTGGTAATGCAAGCTGGTGCAGTCACTCTGGGAAACAGCATGGAGGTTCCTCAAAAATTTGAAAATAGAACTACCCTATGACACAGCAATTGCACTGCTGGGTATTTACCCTAAAGATACAAATGTAGTGATCCAAAGGGTCACGTGGACCCAGTGTTTATAGCAGCAATGTCCACAATAGCCAAACTAGGGAAAGAGCCCAGATATCCAGCAACAGATGAATGGATAAGTAAGTGTGGTATATATATACAATGGAATACTACTCAGCCATCAAAAAAAGAAATCTTGCCATTTGCAATGATGTGGGTAGAATTAGAGGGTATTATGCTATATTAAATCAATCAGTCAGATAAAGGCAATTATCATATGACTCACTCATATGTGGAATTTAAGACAAAACAGAGGAGCATGGGTAAGAGAGGAAAATATAAAACAAGAAAGAAGCAGAGAGGGAGACAAACCATAAGACTCTTAATCAAAGGAAACAAACTGAAGGTTGTTAGAGGGGAGGGGGTGGGGGATGAGGTAGCAGGATGATGGGCATTAAGGAGGGCATGTGATATAATGAGCACTGGATCTTATATAAGATTAATGACTCATTAAAAAAACAGCTTCTATTTTCATTGATGGGTTCTACTGTATCTCTGGTTTCTATCTCATTGATCTCAGCTCTAATCTCAATTATTTCCCTTCTTGTGCATGGGGTTGGCTTAATTTGCTGTTGGTTCTCCAGTTCTTTAAGGTGTAAAGAGAGCTGGTGTATTCTGGATTTTTCAATTTTTTGAGGGAGGCTTGAATGGCTATGTATTTCCCCCTTAGGGCCGCCTTTGCTATATCCCATAGTTTTGGACAGAAGTGTCTTCATTCTTATTGGTTTCCATGAATTGTTTAAGTTCTTCTTTGATTTCCTGGTTGATCCAAACATTCTTAAGAAAGGTGGTCTTTAGCTTCCAGGTGTTTGAATTCCTTCAAAATTTTTCTTGTGGTTGAGTTCCAGTTTCAAAGCACTGTGTCTGAGAATATGCAGGGAATAATGTGAATCTTTTGGTATTGGTTGAGTCCTGATTTGGGACCCAGTATGTGATTGATAAGCCATTGGCCACACTAATCGAAAGAATAGAGAGAAAGCCCAAATTCATAAAATTATGAATGAAAAGGGAGAGATCACAACTAACACCAAGGAAGTAGAAACAATCATCAGAAGTTATTATCAACAGTTATATGCCAATAAGCTAAGCAACCTAGATGAAATGGATGCATTCCTGGAAAACTATAAACTCCCAAAATTGAACCAGGAAGAAATTGAAAACCTAAATAGACCAATATCTAGTAACAAGATTGAAGCAGTGGTCAAAAACCTCCCAAAAAACAAGAGCCCAGGACCTGACGGATTCCCTGGGGAATTCTACCAAACTTTCAAAGAAGAAATAACACCTATTCTCCTGAAGCTGTTTCAAAAAATTGAAGCAGAAGGAAAACTTCCAGACTCTTTCTATGAAGCCAGCATTAGTCTGATCCCCAAACCAGGCAGAGACCCTACCAAAAAGGAGAATTTCAGACCAATATCACTGATGAATATGGATGCTAAGATTCTCAACAAGATCCTAGCAAACAGGATCCAACAGCACGTTAAAAAGATTATCCACCATGACCAGGTGGGATTCATTCCTGGGCTACAAGGATGGTTCCACATTCGCAAATCAATCAATGTGATAGAACAAATTAATAAGAAAAGAGAGAAGAACCACATGGTCCTCTCAATTGATGCAGAAAAAGCATTTGACAAAATCCAGCATCCGTTCCCGATTAAAACGATTCAAAGTATAGGGATAGAGGGAACATTCCTGAACTTCATCAAATCCATCTATGAAAAACCCACAGCAAATATCATCCTCAATGTGAAAAAGCTTGCAGCCTTCCCGTTGAGATCAGGAACACGACAAGGATGCCCACTCTCACCACTCTTGTTCAACATAGTATTAGAAGTCCTAGCAACAGCAATCAGACAACAAAGAGAAATAAAAGGTATCCAAATTGGCAATGAAGAAGTCAAACTCTCTCTTCGCAGATGACATGATGCTTTATATGGAAAACCCAAAAGACTCCACCCCCAAACTACTAGAACTCATACAGCAATTCAGTAACGTGGCAGGATACAAAGTCAACGTACAGAAATCAGTGGCTTTCTTATACACTAACAATGAAAATACAGAAAGGGAAATTAGAGAATCGATTCCATTTGCTATAACACCAAGAACCATAAGATACCTGGGAATAAACCTAACCAAAGAGGTGAAGGATCTGTACTGGAGGAACTACAGAACACTCATGAAAGAAATTGAAGAAGACAGAAAAAGATGGAAGACCATTCCATGCTCTTGGATCGGAAGAATAAACATTGTTAAAATGTCTATACAGCCTAGAGCCATCTATACTTTTAATGCCATTCCAATCAAAATTCCACTGATATTCTTCAAAGAGCTGGAGCAAATAATCCAAAAATTTGTATGGAACCAGAAGAGACCCCGAATCGCTAAGGAAATGTTGAAAAACAAAAATAAAACTGGGGACATCACGTTACCTGATTTCAAGCTTTACTACATAGCTGTCATCACCAAGACAGCATGGTACTGGCATAAAAACAGACACATAGACCAGTGGAACAGAGTAGAGAGCCCAGATATGGACCCTCAACTCTATGGTCAGTTAATCTTTGACAAAACAGGAAAAAATATACAGTGGAAAAAAGACAGTCTCTTCAATAAATGGTGCTGGGAAAACTGGGCAGCTATATGTAGAAGAATGAAACTCGACCATTCTCTCACACTGTACACAAAGATAAACTCAAAATGGATAAAAGACCTCAACGTGAGACAGGACTCCATCAGAATCCTAGAGGAGAACATAGGCAGTAATCTCTTCGATATCAGCCACAGCAACTTCTTTCAAGATATGTCTCCAAAGGCAAAGGAAACAAAAGCCAAAATAAACTTTTGGGACTTCATCAAAATCAAAAGCTTCTGCACAGCAAAGGAAACAGTCAAGAAAACAAAGAGGCAACCCACGGAATGGGAGAAGATATTTGCAAATGACAGTACAGACAAAAGATTGGTATCCAGGATCTATAAAGAACTTCTCAAACTCAACACACACAAAACAGATAATCATATCAAAAAATGGGCAGAAGATATGAACAGACACTTCTCCAATGAAGACATACAAATGGCTCAGACACATGAAAAAATGTTCATCATCAATAGCCATCAGGGAGATTCAAATTAAAACCACATTGAGATATCATCTTACACCAGTTAGAATGGCCAAAATTAGCAAGACAGGAAACAACATGTGTTGGAGGGGATGTGGAGAAAGGGGAACCCTCTTACACTGTTGGTGGGAATGCAAGTTGGTGCAGCCTCTTTGGAGAACAGTGTGGAGATTCCTCAAGAAATTAAAAGTAGAACTTCCCTATGACCCTGCAATTGCACTACTGGGTATTTACCCCAAAGATACAGATGTAGTGAAAAGAAGGGCCATCTGTACCCCAATGTTTATAGCAGCAATGGCCACAGTCGCCAAACTGTGGAAAGAACCAAGATGCCCTTCAACGGACGAATAGATAAGGGAGATGTGGCCCATATACACTATGGAGTATTATGCCTCCATCAGAAAGGATGAATAACCAACTTTTGTAGCAACATGGACGGGACTGGAAGTGATTATGCTGAGTGAAATAAGTCAAGCAGAGAGAGTCAATTATCATATGGTTTCACTTATTTGTGGAGCATAACAAATAGCATGGAGGACATGGGGAGTTAGGGGAAGGGAGTTGGGGGAAATTGGAAGGGGAGGTGAACAATGAGAGACTATGGACTCTGAAAAACAATCTGAAGGGTTTGAAGAGGTGGAGGGGTGGAAGGTTGGGGGAACCAGGTGGTGGGTATTAGAGAGGGCACGGATTGCATGGAACACTGGGTGTGGTACAAAAACAATGAATACTGTTATGCTGAAAATAAATTAAAAAAATGATAAAAACAAACAAACAAACAAGCAAACAAACAAACAAAAAAACCCTCCCCAAAAACAAGATCCCAGGACCTGATGGATTCCCTGGGGAATACTACCAAACTTTCAAAGAGAAATAATACCTATTCTCCTGAAGCTGTTTCAAAAAAAAACTGAAGCAGAAGGAAAACTTCCAGACTCTTTTTATGAAGCCAGCATTACCCTGATTCCCAAACCAGGCAAAGACCCCACCAAAAAGGAGAATTTCAGACCAATATCCCTGATGAATATGGATGCTTAGATTCTCAATAAGATCCTATCTATAGGATTCAACAGTACATTGAGATTATGCTGAGTGAAATAAGTCAAGCAGAGAGAGTCAATTATCATATGGTTTCACTCATTTGTGGAGCATAACAAATGGCATGAGGACATAGGGAGATGGAGAGGAGAAGGGAGTTGAGGGAAATTGGAAGGGGAGGTGAACCGTGAGAGACTATGGACTCTGAAAAACAATCTGAGGGTTTTGAAGGGGCGGGGGGTGGGAGGTTGGGGGAACCAGGTGGTGGGTATTGGAGAGGGCACGGATTGCATGGAGCACTGGGTGTGGTACAAAAACAATGAATACTGTTATGCTGAAAAGAAATAAAAAAATTAAAAAAGAACAGTACATTGAAAAGATTATTCACCATGACCAGGTGGGATTTATCCCTGGGATGCAAGCATGGTTCAACATTTGCAAATCAATCAATGTGATAGAACAAATCAATAAGAGAAGAGAGAAGAACCACTTGGTCCTCTCAATTGATGCAGAAAAAGTATTTGACAAGATACAGGATCTGTTCCTGATTAAAACGCTTCAGAGTTAGGGATAGAGAGAACATTCCTCAACTTCGTGAAAGCTATCTATGAAAATCCCACAGCGAATAGCATCCTCAATGGGGAAATGCTGACAGCCTTCCTGTTGAGATCAGGAACATGACAAGGATGTCCATTCTCACCACTGTTGTTCAACATAGTATTAGAAGTCCTACCAACAGCAATCAGACAACAAAGAGAAATAAAACGTATTCAAATTGGCAATGAAGAAGTCAAAATCTCTCTTTGCAGGTGACATGATACTTTATATGGAAAACCCAAAAGACTCCACCCCCAAACCACTAGAACTCATACAGCAATTCAGTAATGGGGCAGGATACAAAATCAATGCACAGAAATCAGTTGCTTTCTTATACACTAACAATGAAAATATAGAAAGGGAAATTAGAGAATCGATTCCATTTACTGTAGCACCAAGATCCATAAGATACCTGGGAATAAACCTAACCAAAGAGGTAAAGAGGAACTACAGAACACTCATGAAAGAAATTGAAGAAGACACAAAAAGATGGAAGACCATTCCATGCTCATGGATTAGAAGAATAAACATTGTTAAAATGTCTATACTGCCTAGAACAATCTATACTTTCCATGCTGTTCCGATCAAAATTCCACTGGTATTTTTCAAAGTGCTGGAACAAACAATCCTGAAATTTGTATGGAACCAGAAGAGACCCTGAATTGCTAAGGAAATGTTGAAAAAGAAAAACAAAACTGGGGGCATCACATTGCCTGATTTCAAGCTTTACTACAAAGCTGTGATCACCAAGACAGCATGGTACTGGCGCAAAAACAGACACATAGACCAGTGGAACAGAGTAGAGAGCCCAGATATGGACCCGCAACTCTAACGTCAAATAATCTTTGATAAAGCAGGGGGGGAAAGCCCGTGGGAAAAAGACAGTCTCTTTAATGAATAGTGCTGGGAAAATTGGACAGCTATGTGTAGAAGATTGAAACTCAACCATTCTCTTACACCATACACAAAGATAAACTCATAATGGCTAAAAGACCTCAACGTGAGGCAGGAATCTATCAAAATCCTAGAGGAGAAGATAGGCAATAACCTCTTTGACACTGGCCACAGCAACATCTTTCAAGACATGTCTCCAAAGGCAAAGGAAACAAAAGCGAAAATGAACTTTTGGGACTTCATCAAGATCAAAAGCTTCTGCACAGCAGAGGAAACAGTCAACAAAACAAAGAGGCAACCCCCAGAATGGGAGAAGATATTTGCAAATGACAGTACAGACAATGGGTGATATCCAAGATCTATAAGGAGCTAGTCAAACTTAACACACACAAAACAGATAATCATGTCAAAAAATGGGCAGAAGACATGAGCAGACAATTCTCCAAAGAAGACATACAAATGGCTAAGAGACACATGAAAAAATGTTCATCATCACTAGCCGTCAGGGAGATTCAAATCAAAACCACACTGAGATACCACCATACACCAGTTAGAATGGCCAAAATTAACAAGACAGTAAACAACATGTGTTGGAGAGGATGTGGAGCAAGGGAAACCCTCTTACACTGTTGGTGGGAATGCAAGTTGGTGCAGCAACCTTGGAAAACAGTGTGGAGATTCCTTAAGAAATTAAAAATAGAGCTTCCCTATGACCCTGCAATTGCACTACTGGGTATTTACCCCAAAGATACAGATGTAGTGAAAAGAAGGGCCATCTGTACCCCAATGTTCATAGCAGCAATGGCCACAGTCGCCAAACTGTGGAAAGAGCAAAGATGCCCTTCAACAGACAAATGGATAAAGAAGACATGGTCCATATATACAGTGGATTATTATGCCTCCATCAGAAAGGATGAATACCAACTTTTTTATCAACATGGATGGGACTGGAAGAGATTACACTGAGTGGAATAAGTCAAGGAAAGAGACTCAATTTTCATATGGTTTCCTTTATTTGTGGTGCACAAGGAATAACACAGAGGACAAGGGGAGATGGAGAGGACTAGTGAGCTGGGGGAAATTGGAGGGGGAGATGAAGCATGAGAGACTGTGGACTCTGAGAAACAAACAGAGGGTTTTGGAGGGAAGGAGGGTGGGAGGTTGGGTGAGCCTGGTGGTGGGTATTATGGAGGGCAAGTATTGCATGGAACACCGGGTGTGGTGCATAAGCAATGAATTCTGGAACACTGAAAAGAAATAAAAAATAAATATAAAAAAATATTGATGACTTACCTCTTCCTCTCAAACTAATAATACTTAATACTATGATTAATTGAATTTAAATTTTTAAAACCTTTGAAAAAATACTTACCAGTCGATCATGAGACAACATAAGCAGGAGGCCACTCCTTAAAATCCCTGGCCTGTAATTCCTGAAATGATCAAGTCGATAGAGAAGACATAGCAGCTGAAGAAGTGTTGAGAATACAGGACAATGATAAGACATGACAGGGGAGTCAAGACCCCATCCTGGACTAAACCCACACCTGTAACAGGGCATTCATTGAACAACTGGGAACATTTGGATGAAGTCTGGATTAGCTACAGTGTTGCATTAATGGTAAATGTCCTAATTTTTAGAATTATACTATGGCTCTAATTACCCCATCCTGACAAAACACACAGTGAAGGAATAGGGAGCAGGTATGTTATGTCCAACTGTTACTTTCGAATGGCTTAGAGAAAATCATACCAAGTTATAAAAATATGGGGGAGTGCTATGGCAAATAGGTAAAGAAGGTTCGCAATGAATAAAACTGGGGAAGGGATCCATGGGAGCTGTTTGCAAAATTCTTGCAAGTTTTTGATACTTCTGAAGTACTTCATCAGTGTAATTTAACAGATATAGATACAGACATGGAGACAGAGGAAAAGGTAGACAAGGTGGTAGATACAGAGGTAGACATGGCAGTAGAGACAGAAGTAGAGACAGAGCTACAGGTAGTTTCAGGTGGAGGTAACACAGATCAAGTAGCCGCCATGGGCCAGGTGCTGGCGTGGGTGTTGGGAGGCAGGTCTGACCTGATTCTCTTGCAGAATGAATGCACATGCGGGTGTGGAGAAGGCACCATGAGACACCGGAAGCATGTCCCCACAGACCTAGCCCAATTCTGGGGTTCTAACCTGGCTTTGTTCTCTCTCCTTGTCACCAAGGTCCGCCATCTCCTGGCCACAAGACGTCTGGAGTTTGTCATCGGGGGCCAGGTCATGCATGACGAGGCTGTGACCCACTTTGATGACCAGATTCTGCAGCTCACAGGTTAGGTCCCCCTTCCCCACCTCAGGTTATCCTGGGGCCTCCAAACACACTGGGACTGGGTTCCTGAATCCCAGCTCTGGGCCGGTCTTTCCCTCTGAGCAGGACACTGCGGCCACGTGAGTGCAGGGGTGTGGAGCGTGGTCTCAAGACCAGATGGCCTGGGTCTATCCTGTGTCTGTGCATTCCCAGCCCCAGGACCCTGGGCAAGGGATGTCCTCTCACTGGGCCTCCCTTTCCTCATGGCCCAAAGGAGTTTGACGGCACAGCCTCCCTCACAGGGTACTTGTGAGGATCAAATTGGGACAATTCCTTGGGGCACACGAAGTGGAGCCCGTGGCTCCCAGGAGATAAACAGTGAGGGTTAGATGCCATCCCTGCCATCCCCACCAGTACACAAAGCACCACCTACACCAGTGAGGCCCCCCTCTCTGCCTTCATTACTCAGGCCACCACCTGTATCATCAATGCCCCCCCTCCGTCCACACTGACAGCCATAGCACTGTGTACACCACCTGTGTCATCATCACGATGACCACCATCATCACTTCCAGCGTCATTACCACCAGCGTCCCGACTGCACTGCCCCCATCCGCACCCCACCCAACCACCGCCACCACCCCTGCCATCACCACCCATCCTCCAGCATGTCAGTGGGCAGAGGCACGGGCCCTCCTCCTCGCTCTGACGTGTCTCTTTGCCACGACAGAACCCCGCAGGCTGCCCACTGGGGAGGGAGGAAATGGAGGGGCCCCCGTAATCCTGCCCTTGAGGGCCGCCCACACCCACCTTAGTTTGAGACCCGACACTTCTCTGGGGGGAGAGGCACCCGCCCGCAGCACTCGGTGACCAGGGAAAGCTGAGCGTGGCTGCCGCCCCCTCTTCCCGCTCACTGAGGGGCCAGCTCCCCAGCTGGGAACCCCCCCACAGAGGTGGGACTACGGCAGGTGCCCGAGTGAGAACTGCACCCCCCGCCCCCCGCATCCTGAGGGGGAGAGCCCAGCTTGGGTCAGGGGTGGGGGTCCCACTGCCGCAGTGCAGAGAAAGGAAAGGTCTGGCCAGGAGGGAGAGACTCACCTGTGACCGTCCCGGCAGCTCTGGTCCAGGGGTTGTCTATCGGTAGCTCTCGGCCAGGCCCCCAAGCCCCTACCCCAGGGTGTCTATCATCTGCAGGAATGCTATGGGGTGTAGGCCAAACTTCCTTCTCCTGTCCCATTGGCCAGGATTCTGTCATGTGACCCGAAGGGCCCTCAAGGGATGCTGGGGAATGGCCTCCGACACTGAGCTCACAGCCCATTGGCCAGGGCAAGGCACGTGCCTTGGAAGGCGTGGTCTAGCTGAGGGACTCTGCACCTGCTGAGGCTGAGAGGGAGGGTGGGCTTCTGAGACTAGAAGAAGTAGGAGGACGCCGTTGCATGGGATAATTAGCAGTTTCCTTCAATAATCACCTCTTCATTTGGGGCTCAGGATGCTTTGTGGTAGAGAGCCAGGAATCTGAGGAGCAGCGACTTGAGTCTTAAGGGCATGTCCCCTACTGCACTGGTGGGTTGGTTTGGGGTCCCCTTGGGCAGTTCATTGATGTTTCCCTGTGTCTTATGTACCTGCCCTGCTGGTCCGCAACAGCTGCCCCAGCTCCAGGCATCATATTGCCATATATTCTGACTCAAGTCAGAAAAGGGACAAAGGGACATTTGTCCTGACTCGCTGTTTTTCTTTTAAATTAAATTTATTTTTTTCCGTGTTCCAAGATTCATTGTTTATGCATCACACCCAGTCCTCCATGCAATACGTGCCTTCCTTAAAACCACCACGAGGCTCACCCAATCCCCCCACCTCTGCCCCTCCAAAACCCTCAGTTTGTTTCTCAGAGTCCATAGTCTCTTACGGTTCATCTCCCCCTCCAATTTCTCCCAACTCACTTCTCCTCTCCTTCAGCCAATCTGACTTTCTGTTTTTAAGGTGGGAAATCTTTCCCCAAAGCAAAGCAAGCTTAAGGCACACATCTTTTTGGCTCCAACTGGGGTCCATGCCCAACTCTGGCTTCCAACCAGGCTGAGAAAACAAGTATCTGACAGAGGGGAATGAACTTGCCACGAGTGGCTGAGACCAATGGCAATTCATCCTTTGGGGTTGGGATGGCACCCCCTGAACAAAGTGAGGATTCTCTGAGTGCAGGAGAAGGGGATACTGAACAGGCAGCCATCAGGTCTGCCTGGCTCTGGCTCCCTGTCTATAGAGAGGGCTCTTCTTTGTACTACCTGCCCTCTCTCCTCAGATGCTATTGTCCACTCCCTCATAATCCCTGACCCACAATCTCCAGATCTTTCCTCACCTCTGCTGCTCCCTCCTGGTCTCCTCTCCTTCCTGCACACCCTCTGCGTCTTCCCCCTGCTGTCCCTGAGGGCTAGGAGTCCTGTGCCAGGTCCGTGCGCTCTGGCTTGTCCTCATCAACTCTTGGGTGTATCACACCCCGAACTTCTCAGCCACTGATGCCTGCCAGCACTCATCCCTCTTGACTTGACCTGGCCTCTGGTCTGTTCATGGCTCTGTCCAACAGGCCTGGGGTCCTCTGGAATGGCTCAGGCCCATGTGGTGACTCTAACGTCATGAACAATTAAAGGAAACATCGGGGAATCCTGGTGTGGCCCCCTCAGTGTTAGGATCTCCTGCAGCCCAGCCCCAGATGACACTCTAGCTCATTGGAAGGGCAGGGGCCCTTAGTGAGCAGGTGGCAAGGGGCCCCCTCCTGTCACCAGCAAGGCGGTGCTCTCTTTGCAGAAGGACATGGGTTCTTATATGAAACCTTTGGGATCCGGCCACGGTTCTCCTGGCAAGTCGACCCCTTTGGCGCCTCTGCCACGACCCCCACCCTATTTGCCCTGGCGGGCTTCTACGCCCACGTCATCTCCCGGATCGACTATGACCTGAAGGGTGCCATGCAGAAAAACCAAGTGAGTCATGAGCCACATGCGCTGCTGCCTCTGGCCGCTCCCTTCATCCCTCTGTGTGCAGGGCCTGCTCCCACGCTCTTGGAGGAATGAGTATTCTCTCCAGCATGACTCAGGCAAGAGTGGTCTGAGACAAATGCAAGCTGCCGTGGGCAGCACCAGACAAAGGTGGACTTGGGCTCTAGTGGGCGAAAGAAGCAACATCATCCTGAGCCCCACGACAGTCCACGCTGCACACTGAGCTCCCTTTCCACATCTGCACACATCTCCTGCAGCTGACTCTGTGTGCTCCATTGGGCTGGGTGGGGCCTCCACATTTCTCCCACGCAGAAACTGAAGCACAGAAGAATCAGGGAACATGCGTGTGGTTCCAGCATCCCGCTGGCTAGTACTTAATAGAAGCAGGATTTCTCCCTCCTTTGTGACCCTGACTGGGTTCTAACCATGAGGGCAATGAAGCAGCAGACTGCAGGCTTTGTAAGAGGCGGGCAGCTCCCTGTGCCAGGAGGTATTCAAGCAGAGCCAGAATGAGCTTCTCTAGCGGGCCTTGGCAGAGACAGTGCTGCTGGAGGTGGAAGGGTGCAGGAGCAGCCTGGCTCCTTCTGGAGGGCAGTTTCCATATGTGACTGTGGGGGGTCTGAGGGAGTCGAGAGGAGCCCACAGAGGGGATGGAGTCCTGAACCGTGGAGGGAGGCCCAGATGGGGCTGGGGGAGGTGGAACCAGGGCAGCTGTGTTGCCCCTGGGCCTTTACTCTGTTCCCTTGGGGTTTTCAGAGTCTACAGTTCGTGTGGCGAGGGTCCCCATCCCTGGCGGCTGAGCAGGAAATCTTCACGCACATCTTGGACCAGTACAGCTACTGCTCGTGAGCACCTCCCGGGGCAGCCTGTGTTCTAGGCACCCTCCCTGTAATGTATTACCACAGACACTGCCCGCTCTTCATCCACCCGCTTGGCAGATGCTCTGCATGCTCCAGCTTACAGACAGAGAAACTGAGGCAGGGCCGCTTAGCCCTGGCCCCATGGTCAGCTGTGTCGGGGTCTGGGTGGTTCGGGTGGCGGGCTCCAAGTTCTTCACATCATTGGAGCAGCCAGCCTGTGGGCTCTTAGAGGTAGGAGGGCCTGGGTTCAACCTGCTCTGGCCCTTTATACCTGGGAGGCTGTGGGCAACAGGCTTGCCGGTCCTGGAACAGGAGAGATTAGTGGGCAAGGTGAAGGGCAGATGGTGAGAAGGATGCCAGACACGGACTTCAGGACCAGTCATTCTGTTTGTCAGGCCTCACTCTGTGCCAGGCCTGAGCCCAGTGTTTTCTATTGATGTCTTTCCTTTATCCTTCATGACAACCATCAGGACATTTTATGGATGAGGAGACAGGCTGAGAGGATCCAAGTGGCGGCTCCTGGCGGCTGGTCCAGGGTCCACCCTATGATACCTTGTGCAGCCCAGAGTAAGGCAGGGAGGACCCTAAAGGGGGCATCCAGACCCGCAGGGTCAATCTTGCGTTCTCTGCCATGTGGACCAAACTGGAGCCTGAGGCAAGAGGGAAAATCCAGAATACTGCCCTTGTCCTTAGAGAAATGTTGAGATTCTGTTCATGACAATTTGCCTTGCATTAAGTCTGAGTTTTGAAATAGGACACTAACTTATCTCTATGTCCCATACGGAGACTTGACACTGCCTTACAGTTCACCCCGGGGCACAGTGCCTCTCTCGCCTCATCCTGCTCCAGCCCTGCTCAGGGCTTTGGATTCATGTCTGATACTGTGATGAAAGGAATCCCATGAGATCTCCAGGGGTGGAAGTGGGGACACACAGACTGTGGGCTCCATGTGGTGGATGAGGCAATGTGGGCCTGGGGAAGGGGCTGTGTTCAATGTCCCATGGCTGGTGAATCATGACACATGGGATAGTGCCCCATCTGCTTGCAGAGCTCTTGTGGGCCAGCACTGAGCTGCCCATCACACAGGTGGGAGAAGGAGGCCTGAGCAGTGGTCTGCACTCCCTGAGCTGCATGGGTCCAGCTGCACCCTGCCTGTCCTTCGGGACCCAAGCTGCCTCCCTTCTCACAGATGGGCTCCACTAACTCTTCACTCTCCTGCAGGGAAGGCTTTCACTGGGATGGCTCGACTCTCTCCCCAGAGCCTCCCCCAAATAGGAAATTCCCGGATATGATTGAGCCTGTCGATGAGAACAACATTAGATACTATGTCAATCTCCTTGTGGACCTTGTAAAGGAGCGGGCCGCCTGGTTCCGGACATCACATCTCCTCTGGCCCTGGGTAAGGCGGGGTCCCACACCCCAGTGTTCCCAACGTAGTCCTGGACTCCTGTCCAGTCTCCCCCAACCAAACTTTCACGGTTTGGGCCAGTTTGCCATCGTCAGCACCTGGCCGGTGCCTCTTCCCTGCTCACCACACGGCATCATCTCTTCCACCAGCTCCTCCCGCCACCCGGGACTCTCCCAGCTTCTCCCACCCGAAATACAGTCCCTGGCCCATGCCAGCCCCCAGCTCCCTTCAGCTCCTTCCTCCTCCCCTTCCCATCTAAGTGTTGGGATGTGAGGCCTGGGCAGGAATCCTGGCCCCCCTGCTCTGTCGCTGTGTGCCTTACCCCCCGGGTCTCAGTTTCCTTATTTCTGAAGTGGAGATCATGACAGGTCCTGCCTCACAGGCTTGATCTGGGGCCGACAGGAGACATGCCCCATGACAGTGTCAGACACTGACGTCCTCCTCCTCCTCCTCTTGCTCCTCTTCCTCACCATCACACGCTGAGTTCTCCTTCACTGAGCACCCCCAGCGCACAGGCATCTTCCATGTGATATATTTGTCTCATACACTCAGTGTGCCCCATGGGCCTAGGATGCAGGCATGGCTGGTATCCCATTTTGGAAATGAGGGACCTGTGAACCAGAGAGGTCAAGGCATCGTCTTGAGGCTGTACAGCCACATTGTAGGGCAGCTAGGATGGGGATTCGTGCTCAGACCCTAGCGGGCACTTCCTAGCCTGTCTTCTTACATCTTGACTGCCTTTCTTGTTTTCATGCATCTTTAGTATTTTAGCCATTTTTATTTGTTATTACTCTTTATATGTGTGAATATATTAATAAATGAGTGTTTGAAGATAACATCCCATTTTGTAACACATTAAGTCAAAATGCAACTATATGTGACTTTATAAGAGTCTTAACACATAGAAACACAAAGAAACAAAATAATGATGTACATACTTTCTCAGGAGTTCAAAAGCTGATTGTTATTTGCAAAGGAAAACAGAAATCCTGGCAGCAATGATTTGTGTCCAGATCACAAACCTCTGCCAGTCCTGCTCTGGACCCTCCATCAGTGGATGCATTAGGAGGTCTTTCACAGTGCTGTTCCGCACCTGTACATGTGGAGTCTGGGCCCACGCACATGGCATGCCAGTGTGCCCTTTGTGGAGACAGCTGTCAGCAAACAGGGAGCCCCTGGTGGGAGCCAGTCATGACGGCCTCAGTCTGACTAAGGACCCTTGACTGCAGCAGGTGTATCTGGGGCCGCTGCAGCCCCACACCAGGGGTCTGTGCACAGCGGACAGGGAAGGAACATTGCAGAGCAGCCTCTCTCTCCCCATCACTCTTTGTTGTGAGTTCACACCAAATTCCTAGGCGAGATGATGGGGATAGACTCTTTGAATCCACGTCCTCAGGCAGTGTGAGAGCTGATGCTCCTGCAGGCCCATCACACTCACTGGCTGCTTGCAGGACGGATCTGGCTGGGGCTCACCTGCAGATCCCATGAGAACTCATGTTCCCCTCCTGTTTTGTTCATGAGAGGTTGGGAGTGACCTCCCCTAGGAAAGTTCCAAAAGCCAGGAATTGCAGATGTTTCAGGGAAGAGATGGGAGCTGGCGGGGTGTGGCTAGGGTGTGGGCCATGAGATAAGACACCCATGTGACACTTGGAACAGCTTCACCCAGACTCACACTCTGAATTCTGCAAACTTTCGACAAGGACAACTGGGAATTACCGTGACTGTCTGGGGGTAACTTGAGTTAATGCTACAGCTCTCTCTCTTTTTTCTTTCTTCCATTTTTTTATTTTAAAAGATTTTTATTTATTTATATGCAAGAGAGAATGAGAGAAAGAGTGAGCACAAGCAGCGGGAGCGGCAGGCAGAGGGAGACGCCAGCTCCCCCCTGAGCCAGGAACCTGTTGCGGTTCTCGATCCCAGGACCCTAGGATTATGACCCGAGCTGAAGACAGATGCTTAATTGGCTGAGCCACCCAGGTGCCCCTCTCTCTTTTATATGGAGATAAAATTCACATATCATATGTTCATTTTGTGTGCAACATAACGATTCCATATTTGTCTAGGTTGAAAAATGATCCCCACAGTAAGTCTACTTAACATCCACCTTCATATACAGTTACAAAGTATTTCTTCCTAGAATGGTTACCTTTAAGATCCATTCTTTTGCAACTTTAAATATACAATACAATATTATTACCTATAGTCACCATGCTGTCCCTTACATCCCCAGGACTTACTTATCCTCAAACTGGAAGGTTGTACCTTTCGACTCCTTCACCCATTTTACCCGCTCCTCACCCCTAATTCCATAATTCTGTAAGTGAGATCCCATGGCTTTTGTCTTTCCCTGTCTGACTTACATCACTGAGCATTCTGCTGTCAAGTTGTCCCATCCATGTTGTCCCCGCATTGAGATTTCCTTCTTTCTTTAGTGGGCATTATTGCCTTGCACGTCCGTACCACATCTCCTTATCCACTCATCCATGGGTGGACACTCAGGTTGTGTCCATGTCTTGACAACTGTGAATAATCAGGGTAAAAGGACATAGAAGAGCATGGAAATGAACCCAGGGGTGCATACATCTTTTCAAATTAGTATTGTCATTTTCCTTGGGTAAATAGTCAGATTGCTGGATTATGGGGTAGTTCCATTTTTCAGTTTTTGAGGAAACTCTGCACTGTTTTCCATAGTGGTTACACCAATGCACACTCTCACCCACTGTGCAAAAGAGTTCTCTTCTCTCCACACTCTCGCCATTACTTATTCTTTCTAGTTGTTCTGACAGTAGGCATTCTGACAGCTGTCGGGTATACCTCACTGTGGGTTTCCTTTGCGTTTCCCTGATGATGAATGATGTGGACCTTGTTTTCATGCATCTGTTGTCCATCTGCTGGTCTCCTCTGGAACAATGTCGAGTCAGGTGTTCTGTTCTATTTTTATATATTTTCTTTGTCTTGAGTATTGAGTTCTAGAAGTTCTTATGTATTATGGATATTAATTCCTTATCAGATATTTGATCTCCAAATATTTTCTCCCATTCAGTAGGTTGACATTTCATTTTATCAGTGGTATCCTTTGTTATGCAGAAGGTTTTTTAAAAAATGTATTCCCACTTGTTTAGTTTTGCTTTTGTTGCTTTTACTTTTGGTGTAAAATCCAAAAAAAACATCACCAAGATAGATATCAAGGACTGTACCCCCTCTGTTGTCTTCTAGGAGTTTTATGGTTTTAGGTTTATTCAAATCTTTAATCTATTTTGAGGTAGTTTGTATGTGTGGTGTAAGATGGTGGTCCCATTTCATAATTTTGCATGAAGCTGTCCAGTTTTCCCAACACCATTTACTGAAGGGACTGTGATTTCCTTAGTGTATATTCTTTGCTCCTTTATCACTAATTAACTGATCAGATATATATGGTTTTGTTTCTGGACTCTCTAATCTGTTTGTTGATCTGTATGTCTGGCTTTATGCCAATACCACACTCTTCTTAGTACCACAGTTTTATAATGTGGTACAAAATCAAGGAATGTGATGCCTCCAGCTTTGTTCTTCATTCTCAGGATTGCTTTGGCTCTTCAGGATCTTTTGTGGTTCCATACAAATTTGAGGACTGTTCTATTTCTGTGAAATATGCCATTTGAATTGCATTGAATCTGTAGATTGCTTTGGGTGGTATGGACTTTTTTTATTGTATCTTTATCTTTCTTTAAAATTTTCATTTTATTTTTTCAGTGTTCCAAGATTTATTGTTTATGCACCACATGCAGTGCTCCATGCCATACGTGCTCTCCTTAATACCCACCACCAGGCTCACCCAATCCCGTACCCCCTTTCCCTCCAAAACCCTCAGTTTGTTTCTCAGAGTCCACAGTCTCTTGTGCTTCATCTCCCCGTCCAATTTCCCCCAACTCACTTCTCCTCTCCTTCACCCACTGTCCTTTGTGTTATTCCTTATGCTCCACAAGTAAGCAAAACCATATGATAATTGACTCTCTCTGCTTGACTTATTTCACTCAGCATAATCTCTTCCCATCTCGTCCATGTTGATACAAAAGCTGGGTATTCATCCTTTCTGATGGAGGCATAATACTCCATTGTATGTATGGACCATGTCTTCTTTATCCATTCATCTGTTGAAGGGCATCTTTGCTCTTTCCACAGTTTGGCGACTGTGGCCATTGCTGCTATGAACATTGGGGTACAGATGGCCCTTCTTTTCACTACATCTGTATCTTTGGGGTAAATACCCAGTAGTGCAATTGCAGGGTCATAGGGAAGCTCTATTTTTAATTTCTTTTTCTTTTTTTTTTTAATATTTTATTTATTTATTTGACAGAGAGAGACACAGCAAGAGAAGGAACACAAGCACAGGGAGTGGGAGAGTGGGAAGCAGGCTCCCCCCTGAGCAGAGAGCCCGATGTGGGGCTTGATCTCAGGACCCTGGGATCATGACCTGAGCTGAAGGCAGAGGCTTTAACCCACTGAGCCACCCAGGCGCCCCTCTATTTTTAATTTCTTAAGGAATCTCCACACTGTTTTCCAAGGTT
>NW_019154105.1:65017526-65145298 GCF_002288905.1 Enhydra lutris kenyoni | reverse complement strand
TTGAACCATGCTTGCATCCCAGGGATAAATCCCACCTGGTCATGGTGGATAATCTTTTCAATGTACTGTTGCATCTTATTAGCTAGGATCTTGTTGAGAATCTAGGCATCTATATTCATCAGGGTTAATGGTCTGTTTATTCTCCTTTTTGATGGGATCTTTGCCTGGTTTGGGAATCAGGGTAATGCTGACTTCATAAAAAGAGTCTGAAATTTTTCTTCTGCTTCAGTTTTTTGAAACAGCTTTAAGAGAATAGGTATTATTTCTTCTTTGAAAGTTTGGTAGGATTCCCCAGGGAATCCATCAGGTCCTGTGCTTTTTTGTGGGGGGAGGCTTTTGATCATGGCTTCAATCTCATTACTAGATATTGGTCTACTCAGGTTGTCAGTTTCTTCCTGATTCAGTCTTGGAAGTTTATAGGTTTCCAGGAATCCATTGATTTCTTCTAGGTTGCTTAATGTATTGGCATATAACTATTGATAATAATTTCTGATTATTGTTTCTATTTCCTTGGTGTTAGTCATGATCTGTACCCTTTCATTCATAATTTTATTAATTTGGGTCCTCTTTCTTTTCTTTTGGATTAGTTTGGCTAGTGGTTTATCGATCTTATTGATTCTTTCCAAGAATCAGCTTCTAGTTTTATTGATGTGTTCTACTGTATCTCTAGTTTCTATCTCATTGATCTCTGCTCTAATCTTGATTATTTCCCTTCTAGTGTGTGGGGTTGGCTTAATTTGCTGTTGGCTCACCCGTTCCTTGAGGTGTAAAGAGAGCTGGTGTATTCTGGATTTTTCAATTTTTTGAGGGAGGCTTGGATGGCTATATATTTCCCCTTAGGACCACCTTTGCCATATCCCGTAGGTTTTGGACAGATGTGTATTTATTCTCATTGGTTTCCATGAATTGTTTAAGATCTTCTTTGATTACCTGGTTGATCCAAACATTTTTGAGCAGGCTGGTTTTTAGCTTCCAAGTGTTTGAATTCCTTCCAAAAGTTTTCTTGTGGTTGAGTTCTAGTTTTGAAACATTGTGGTCTGAGAATATGCAAGGAATAATGTGAATCTTTTGGTATTGGTTGAGCCCTCATTTGTGACCCAGTATTGGTCTATTCTGGAGAAAGTTCCATGTGTGCTTGAGAAGAATGAGTATTCTGCTTTTTTAGGGTGGAATGTTCTATATGTATCTATGAGGTCCATCTGGTCCAATGTGTCATACAAAGCTCTTGTTTCTTTATTGATTTTCTGCTTGGATGGACTATCTGTTACTGAGAGTGGCATGTTAAGATCCCCTACAATTAATGTATTCATATCAATATGACTCTTTATTTTGATTAACAGTTTGCTTATGTATTTGGCTGCTCCCATATTGGGACATAAATATTTACAATTGTTAGATCTTCTTGGTGGATAGACCCTTTAAGACTGTGAACTCTGAGAAACAAACTGAAGCTTTTGGAAGAAAGGTGTAGGGGGTTGGGAGAGCCTGGTGGTGAATACTAAGGAGGGCACATATTGCATGGAGCACTGGGTGCAGTACATAAACAGTGAATCTTGGAACACTAAAAAAAAAAAAAACTAAACTTCAAAAAGAATTGTGTAGTGTCCTTCTGTATCTCTGACTACAGTCTTTAGCTTAAAATTTAATTTATCTGATATGAGAATCGCTACCCCAGCTTTCTTTTGAGGCCCATTGGCATGCAAGATGCTTCTCCATCCCTTCACTTTCAGTCTGGATGTATCTTTAGGTTCCAAATGTGTCTCTTGTAGACAGCATATGGATGGGTCCTGTCATTTTATCCAATGTGCAACCCTGTGCCATTTTATGGGAACATTTAGGCCGTTCACATTGAGAATGATTATTGAAAGATACATTTTTATTGACATCATGTTGCCTGTGAAGTCTTTGTTTCTATAGATTGTCTCTATAAATTTCTGTTCTATGCCACTCTTGGGTTCTTTCATCTTTTATAGAATCCCCCCCCCTCCAATATTTCTTGTAGTGTTGGCTTGATGGTCACATACTCTTTTAAACCTTGCTGGTCTTGGAAACTCTTTATCTCTCCTTCCATTTTGAATGCCAACATTGCTGGATAAAGTATTCTTGGTTGCATGTTCTTCTCAGTTAGTGCCCTGAATATGTCTTGCCAGCCCTTTCTGGCTTCCCAGGTTTCTGTGGACAGGTCTAATGTTATTCCGATGGACTTTCTTCTGTACGTAAGGAATCTCTTCCCCCTAGCTGCCCTCAGGACCTCTTGTCTAAAATGATGATTTGTGAATTTCGTGGACATTTTAACAATATTAAATCTTGGCATCCAGGAGCACAAGATATCTTTCCATTATTTGTGTCTTCTTCAAGTTCTTTCATTAGTGTCTTGTGGTTTTTGATGTACAGATCTTTCACCTCCTTGGTTCAGCTTCTTCCTAGGTATTTTATTCTTGTGATGCAGTTACACATCAGCTTGCTTTCTTAATTTCTTTTTCTGATAGTGGATTGTTAGGGTACAGGAGTGCAACTGATTTTGCATGTTCATTCCATACCCTGCCACTTGACTGAATTTGTTCATTAGTTCTAGCCATGTTTTAGAGGAGTGTTTCAGGCTTTTTATACATAATACCATGCCATCTTCGAATAGTGACACATTTACTTCTTCCTTTCTCATATGGATGTCCTTTGTTTCTTTTCCTTGACTACTTGCTCTGGCAAAGCCTTCCAATGCAATGTTGACTAAATGTGGACAAGGTGGGTATCCTTGCCTATTTCCTCATCTCACAGGAAAACCTTTCAGATTTCCACCATGGAGTATGATGCTAGATTTGGACTTGTCATAATGGCCTTTATTTTTTTTTAAAGATTTTATTTATTTATTTGACAGACAGATCACAAGTAGGCACAGAGGTGGGATGGGGCGGACAGGCTCCCCTCTGAGCAAAGAGTCTGTTGCAGGACTCGATCTCAGGACCCTGGGATCACGACCTGAGCTGAAGGCAGAGGCTTTAACCCACTGAGCCACCCAAGCGACCCCATAATGGCCTTTATTGTGTTGAGACATGCTACCTCCATTCTCACTTTTTGAGCGTTTTTATCCTACATGGATGTTGAATGTTGTCAGTTGGTTTTTCTGCATCTGTGGAGAGGATCATAGATGTTTTATCCTTTATTTTATTAATCTGGTGCATCCTGTTGATCAGTTTGTGGATGTTGAACCATCCTTGAATTCCTGAAGTAAGTTGCAGTCTATCATGGTGTATGATCATTCTGACAGATTGTTGACCTTGGCCTGCTAATAACTGTTGAGGACTGTTGCATCTGTATCCATCAGGGACATCAGCCTATAATTTTCCTTTATGTGGTGTCCTTGTCTAGTTTTGGTAACAGGGTAATGTTTCTAGCACATGAGTTTGGAAGTGTTCCTTCTTTTTCTGTGTCTTTGGAAGTGTGTGAGAGGGATAGGTAATAATTCACCTATAAATGTTTGGTAGAATTCACCAGTGACACTGTCTGGTCTTGGACTTGTGTGGGTGGGGAGGTTTTGGATTCCTGATTCACTCTCCTTAGTAGTAATTGGTCTGTTGAGATTTCCTATTTCTTCTTGATACAGTCTTCATAGGTAGATACTACTAGGAATTAGGGGAGCCTGGGTGGCTCAGTCATTAAGCATATGTCTATGATCCCAGGGTCCTGGGATTGAGCCCCACATCAGGCTCCCTACTTGGTGGGCAGCATGCTTCTCCCTCTCCTGCTCCCATTGCTTGTGTTCTTTCTCTCTTTCTGTCATTCTCTGTCAAATAACTAAATAAATCTTTAAAATAGAAGGAATTTATTCATGGTTTGCCTTTACATTTTGAAAGTGAGCTCAAGGTCAGCAAATGTGAGTCATAGCTATTATCACTGATATTCATAATTTTATCATTAAAATTAATGATGTTGATAATTAGTAATACAGATATATGTTCAGAATAGCTCAGAGACTGAAATAAGTTAGACAAATATCTATTCTATATATTTTCACTTATATGCAGGATCTAGAAAAACCAAACTGATGGAAATAGGGATTAGATTTGTGGTTGCCAGAGGTGTGTGTGGGGGAAGGTGGGGGAATTGGGTGACGGTTTTCAAAAGGTACAAATGTCCAGGTATAAGATAGATAAGTACTTGAGATATAAAACATGATTAAAGGAAGGAAGGCAGGAAGGCAGGGAAGAGACAGAAAGGAATATAGGAAGGGAGAAAGGAAGGAAAAAAGGAAGGGAGGAAGGAAAGGGTTAGGAAGGAAGGAAAGGAGGAAGGTAGGTAGGTAGGTGCAGGAATGTCCTTGGGGAGCTGGTTGGAGCTTCTGCAAGGAAGAGCGGGAGGGCCCTTGATGGGGGTGATGAAGGCTGGACTGGGTTCTTCCTGAACTGGGCTCTGCCCTGGAATTCCAAGGTTTTGTGCTGTGTCCTGGCCTGCAGGGGTGTGACAAGCAATTCTTCAACGCCTCACTGCAGTTTGCCAACATGGACATTCTGCTGGACTACACCAACTCTTATAAATCCAGGCTCGGCGTCTCTGTGGAGTACGCCACGCTGGCCAAATACTTTGGTGCATTGCAAGCTACCAATATCACCTGGCACGTCCGTGAGCACCAAGACTTCCTGCCCTATTCCTCAGGTATGACCCCGTGCAGGTTGGTTGCAGATCTGGTGCTGGGGAGGGTGCCCACCGAGTCTGCTCTGCCGTGCTGATGGAGCTTTTGAGGGTCACTGGGGCCGAGATGGCCCCTGCTCCCCACACCAGCCCCCACACCCTGTTCTACCTAGACATCCTAGGATTGACACTACACTCACAGAAGGGCTCCATAGCTTCCTATTTCCACATCCACAAGGCCTTGGCCGCCTTCACGCAGGAGGGCTACAAGGCTGTGAGCTTGGTTATAGTTGAGGTGGGAGGGGCAAATTGATGTGGGCGGGGTTACACTTGCAGTTCAAGTGTAACTACATCTTGTGGGCGTGGTTACAGTCCAGGTAGGGGAGGCTACGTGGGTGTGGGCGTGGCTATGCTGAAGTGGGCGGGGCTACACCGAAGAGGGAGGAGATAGGACAAATGTCCTGCAGGTGTTCTGAATGGGCTTGATTTGGTGCAACCCTCCAGGAGAGACAATGTTTATGTGGAGAGTGGACAGGTGCGGTGATCCCTGGTCCCTGCTCTGAGTCACTGGGGATTTAGAGCTTAGGCTGCAGGGCGCCCCTGCCTGACCAGGACCCTCAGCCTGCTGGAGGAGCTGTGGACAGCATGATCTCCTGACCATACAGCCTGTAGCCTTTCCCCGGATCACAGGGCTGAATACCCTTCCTGGTGTGTTCAGGTCATGTGGGAGAAGGTCAGGGAATGGAAACACTCCCCAGCCTGGGAGAAGGCAGAAGGCAAGAACCATAGGGACAGTCAACCACCTGTGGGACCCAGCCATGCTGCCAAGAGGCACCCAGCCCCCCTCCTCCCACCCAGTCTTAGTCAGGAGTCATTCTCTATGTGCAGGTCCATGCAGCAGACACGGGATCCCTCAGCTTTCCCCCATCCCACCTCCCTGGACTGCCAGTGGAACCCCAGTGATGGCAGGCTTATCCCAGACTCCCCATTGCCCCCGAGTCACATGCCAGTACTCAAAGGCTTGTGTCAACCGGGTGCTGCCAACTTGGCTCCCATCTCCCCCACCCCTCCCCGGAGGTGTCCCAGGCCCTTGGCTCACAGGCTGTTCCAGGTTTCCCAGGTCCACCCTGGGCTCTCTGGTTCCCCATCCCAGGCCTGTTCCAGGCCAACCTGATCCTCACATTTACCCCAGCCCATCTCTGGAATCCCTGGGCCATTCCTAGCTTGGCTGGAGAAGGAGTCTGTGGCAGCCCCCATAGGTGACCCAGGAAGAGCCAGAGCCCAGACCCCAGCTTCCCTAGCTCTACTGGGACTAGATCTCAGGAAGCCCCCAGGCCAGGGAGACTCAAGCCAACTGCCAGCCCTTCTCTCTAGGTCCACATCAGGCTTGGACCGGCTTCTATTCATCTTGCAACCAGCTCAAGGGGCTGGCCAGGCGAGCCAGCACTCTGTTGCATGCTGGGGAGTCCATGTTCACACGCTCTGTGTGGCCGGTTCCCCACCAGCACCTGGACCTGGACTGGGCCCTGAAGCAGCTCCAGCAGCTCCGCTGGGCTGTCTCTGAGGTAACGGCACCCCTATTAGCAACATGATCAGGTTGGAAACCTCCTGTGCAGTGCGCTCCCCCAGCCCCTGGCCACTAGATATCCACATTCCAGAAGAGAACACCGAGGTGGCCTGTGGTCCCATGGCAGGTGCAGGTGGACCCTGGGCCAAGGCCAGAACCGTGCTCTGATAGCCTTCAGCTGGTAGTTTCAGTAGGCTTTAGAGCCAAATTTACCCAGAGGGCAAAGGGCAAAGAGAAGCAGCATTAGTGTTCTATAGTCCTGCATGGATTCAATCCCACTCCGCTGTGTGTCCTCAGGCTCAGGACTTCCCTCTCTGAACCCTAATTCCCTCCCTGTACGCTGAGAAGCTCATGCCCACCCCAGGATGCTGGGGCAACTGAATGTGAGAATGTACATGAGCTGCTTGGCACGGTGGCTGCCCCACAGCAAGTTGTTCCCAATGTTCTGTCTCATGTGTCCCCACTGTACAGATGGGAAAACTGACAGAATGTGTCACTGTGTTGGGAGCGGAGTGGATAGATTGAGCCATTGGAGTAGGCAGGACACATAGCTTTAGCTGGTGGGGCCTCAGTTTCTCTTTGGGGAAGACAAGCTCATCCCATGTCCTCTTTGGTACAGAGAATGGAGGGTGCCTGGAGCATCCCAGTGGCACACACAGGAAGACTGCACAGCAGAGGTGAAGCTGGGGTGGGTCCCTTGCAGATGTCTGTTTTCTGCCCAAGCTAGAAGACTCAGTGGGTTTCTGCAAAGTCATCAAAGCTCTGGTCTTTAGTTTTCTACTCTGGAATATGGTAGGGATGCTCGCCTGCTCCACTAGAGCCTGGTGAGAGGGAAGGAGAGCCAGACTCCAGGAAGTGGTCTGCAGAGGCAGGCCCGATCCAGAGTTTCCCCCACTCTGGTTGGGACCCAGGTACAGCACCATGATGCCATCACTGGGACTGAGACCCCCAAGGTGAGAGACATGTACATGAAGAATCTGAGGTCAGGGATGCAGGGTGTGCACGAACTGATGGCCTCCATTGTCCAGGACAGGACCCCAGCATACTCAGGTAAGTGATGGCCCTGCATGTCTGGGAGGGGGCTCTGAACCCTTCTGAGCAGAGCTGGGGGTCATGGAGAGGACATGAACAACCTGAGCTTCAGATCTGCAACCACATCCCTTGTGCACCCCTGAGCTCTTGGTCTGAGCTTGGCATGTGCCTTGACTCCTCTGAGCCTCCATGTCCTGTGTGTGGTGGGAAGATGGGGAGGTCACCATTGAAGCCCGTCCTAATAGCCAACTGAGTTAGGTGTTTGCTCAGCGCCCAGCTCGCAGTGTTTACTGCTATGCCTGGAGTGTCTGTAAGCTAAGAGGTGCTCTTGTCCTCACTGTGTAGCTGAGGACACATCAGAAACAGAGATCGTGGACATGCCCAGGGTCACCCAGCTGGGGGGAGCAGAGCTAGGATTGAACCCAGGGACTGAGCTGCAGGATTGCAGAGGATACAGGTGTTCTCAGGGACATGACCCCATCTGGATTGCCCAACTCACTCTTAAGTTCAGTTTGGGTGCTGATTCAGGGCCCCTTGACAGCGAAGGTTTCACACGTCTGGAGTAACAGATCATGCAGCCTGAGACTGGGAATTGTGAACCAGAAAGTCCTAGGGACACCGGGACACCGGGACACCTCAGCCTCCCTCCCAGTGCCTGATGTCATGTGCACAAGGCCTGCTGCACCCTTCCCAGCACCCCACCTCAGCCTGCGCTCTGTCATGGTGCACCCTCACATCTGACCTCCCTGCTCACCGGGCCTGCACTTCCTTCCGTCTGCATCTGTCGGCAATGCCGTCTGACCTTCAGACCAGTGAAGGCCCCTGGGAACCATGCACGCAGTGCCCAGGGTCACAGCCCACTGATCTGGGGGTTGGCTGGGACAGAGAGCAGCAGCAGAGCTGGAACTGGAGTCTGATTTCCCTGCCAGGCAGGGCCGTCCATTCCCATGACCTCACCAGGGTGACTTGTCTGAGCAATGAAGGGGTGGAGGTCAGGAAAGGTGTCCCAGCCACAGGGAACAGCCTGGGCAGGGGCAGGGGGCTGGAAAGTGTGTGATGTGTTCAGGGGTCCAGGATTCATCAGACATGAGCAGAGTTTATCTCACTGGGTGTAGAGAATGGACAGAGAAGGAACCCAGAGTCACATCACTGGGGCTCAGACACTGGGCTAGGTGATTGGACTGGACCTCCAGCCTTCTGGAAATTCTCCAGTCCTTCCCAATGCCAAGGGCTCAAAGGTTGGGAGCCACATCTTAGTAGCTGGTCAGGTCAGACATGTGACTGTACTTCTCGGGGCCTCAGTTCCCTTGTCAGTCTAATGAGGCTGTCAGGGGTGATGTGTAAGGAGCACGGGGATCCTCTCTGTCCAGAAGGACACAGTGTGATCCTTTCCAGCATCCCTGGCCTGGGGAATGGACACAGAACCCTGAGCAGAGTATGGGGCCTGCTGGTGTAGAAGATCACTCGCTCACTGGTCCTATACTCAGTTCCCCCGGTAACTCTGCAGGAATGTCTCTCTTCTGCCTCAGTTTCCCTTGTAACCAGGGACCCCCAGGGGTGTTGGGTGAATCCAATGGCAGCAGGTAAGGCCAGTTCTCTGTGTGCAGACCCAGAAGCTGGGGAACACATTGCCGTGGTCTACAACCCCCTGGCTTGGATGGTCACCACCCTTGTTACCCTGACTGTGGGCTTCTCCAGGGTCAATGTCACAGATGAGTTCGGCCAGCCAGTGGCTGCACAGGTATGGCTCTGACAGCATGCACAGGGGCACACTTGCTGCCGCTGACATCTTTTCCAGTAGGGCACTTCCTGAAGTGGGAGCAGTTCACGTGAACACGTGGCCATTGGGGCCACACCTGGAAGACACCCCATGGAGACCCTTATCTAGTAAGGTCAGTGGGATCCACAAGGGGACTCTCACTGGTCTGTGACCATCTGAAGTGCCCAGAAGTCCCAGCACTGTCCCCTCCCTGGAGGGTCTCCTGGGTGGCCTGCCCTGGTTGGGAGGCTTCTCCTCATGCCCTCGACATGGGGCACATTTGTGTTCTCATGCAAATATCCACTTTCTGTGGACAGGCCCTCAGGAGTCTTCAGAGGGACACTTTGCAGAGGTGCTGATGGTTCAGGCTGGCCCAGCTGCCTGTGTCCGCACACCCAGACACCAGTTTGTGTGTGGTCTGTCCTCATTTCCTACCACTGCCTGGAGCCAGCCGAGGGGCCGAGGGACCCTGCCTGTCCCCCAGTGCCAGGGTTTCCCTGCGGACGTGCAGGAGGTGCTGACATCAGCCACTTAGCAAACACTCCTGGAGGCACATTCTGGTCCTGGACAGCAGCACCACCATGGGGAATGGGCGGGTCAGACACTTAAAGGACATGTGTGGTGTGGAGTGATGAACTGGGGAGCCAGGGTAGCAGACCTTGGTTGATGCAGGAGGAGGAGGAGTTCATCTGACCTGGGTAGGAAGACGGGATGGTGTTGGTTTCAGCAGACCCAACCCCTAGCACCCTCTTCTTCACCCACACGCAACACCACTCTGAGTAAATGCACTCAACAAGTATTTTGGAGTCCTACTGTGTGTCAGGTTCTGGCCTAGGTTCTGAGCTTCCTTAATAACCAAGCCCATGAAGTCCCTGTCCACAGAGGACTCATATTTTCACCCTGGGGAACAGTCAGGAAACCAAATAAGAACGTGTGAAATATGACAGATGGTTGTGTTCTGATGAGGAAGATTGACAGAGCTGGATGGGGGCAGAGACAGGGTATGTATGTCCCACAAAGCTTGGGTGGGATGGTGTATGCAGCCATCCTTGGCTTGCTGATAGGGCCCCCAAGCTTCTCATGGGGGCTCAGATGCTGCATGCTTCCCCTGGAGAGTGAGGGGCTCAGTTGAGTGTGCCCAGTGTCCTCCTTCATCTCTCCCAGTTCAGGGGACAGGGTGATGAGGAAGATGGTGAGGTGAACAGAAAAACGTCCTCTGGGGAAATTGGAGGGTGTGAAATAAGGGACTTCAGAGAGAAGGTTCTCCAGGAAGGGGGAATAGCATGAGCAAAGGTTCTGAGGTACGAAACAGCAGGGGTGCTGAGAAGGGAGGGCAGTGGCTGATGCTGGAGTCTGAGGAGTGAGGGAAGCTAAGGAGGGAGATGGTGCTAGGGCAGGATCCTTGTGAGCAGGGAGGATGCCTAAAGGGAACTCAGCACAGACCAATGATGGAAAGACCCTACTGTCCATGGGTAATGAGCACCCTGCCCAGGAGGTGTGCAATCACAGTATAGTGAGGACACTGAGGGTCCTCCTGTCCTGAAACCCACCATATTGTTTTGTTCTGCTGGTGTTGCAGGTCCAGGAATCGAAGGAGAAGGAAACTGCTTATGACTTGCATGTGCTGACCACAATCCCGGGCCTCAGTTACCGACACTATAGTATCAGGCGCGCCCAGGGGACCCAGGGTGCCACACCTGTCAAAACATCCAAATTTGTCCGCAGGACAAAGACACATGCTGGTTCAGGGGGCAGGCACCTAATTCGTGTGGAGAATGACTGTTACACTGTGTTCCTGGACGCTGACACTAACCTCATGCATAGCATCTTGGAGAGGTGAGGCACAGCCACTGCTGACTCTGAGGCAGAGGCATATGCTGAGACCCGGGCATGTCATTTCCCCACCTGCCTGTGTTCTCGCCAGCTAACGGAATCACCAGAAAGGGGTGAAGGCCTTCCTGTATTACCATTTTAATTTCTGCGTTTGTGAGACCAGACCAGTACAAGTCTTGACCCTTGTGCCACAGCTATTGACCCATATCCAATCCATATCCAATAACCACCCATCCATTCATCAGCTTACCTGTCATCTACCCACCCATCCATGCACCCCTCCATCTATCCATCCATCCATCCATCCATCCATTCTTCCATCCATCCACTCCCTATCCATCCATATACCACTTACTTACCACTCATTCACTCCCACACATACATCTATCACTTATCTTTCGATCTACCCATGTATCTGTTTTTCTGTCTATCCATCTTTCCATCCAACCAATAATAACCTTCTTCTCCTTCCTTCCTTCCTTTCTTTCATCCATCATTCCTTCCCTCCATCAACTATCCTTGATCATCCATTTATTCAACTAACCAACCACATCTCTATCCACGAATCCCCTACAACCATCATTTTATATCCACACACCAAAGCACCCAGCCACCCATCAGCTACCCCTCCCACACATCCTCCCATCCATCATCCTCCATCCATGCATACATCCAAATACCCATTCTCCCATCCATCCACTATCCTCCCAGTCATCTCTATATTCATCCTACCTTACAACCATCCATCCATCCACTCACTCACTCAACCATCCACCCATCCATTCACTCACCTCCCATCCATTCATATATCTACCTGCCTACATACCTAACCACACACTCTCCCATACATCTGTATATCCACCTACTTACCGATTCATTCACACCTACACACATCCATCCATCCACTTATCATTTGACCTATCCATGTTTGTTTATCATTCCTTTCATCCATCCATCCAGCCAGCCAGCCATCCATTCATCCATCCATTTACACATCCATTCACTCAGTAACTGTTAATAACAAAGAAAGCAGGTGACTCCCAGATAAAAGCCTCTCAGATGTTTTGGGGCCAGCCTTGTCCACCCCCAGGTCACATCCCAGAAAGTTGCATTCCAGCTGCATTTCCTGATGTGACCTCCCAACTGGATTGGAAGTGGAGGAGGAACAGGAAGTCTGGGAGGAGCAGCTGGCAGAAAGTGAGGGGAAGGAAAGAGAAGGGAGGGAGGAGCATGGGTGTGAGGTGAGTGGTACCTGGAGCTCACCCTGAGGGCAGCTGTGCACAGCTCTGGAGCCTCACTGCACTAGGAAGTTCTCCATAGGGGGACCCCATCCAAGCTGTGTCCTTCATCATTCTAAAGATCCCCTTGAGAGAGGGTGTGGCAGGTAGGAGGAGCTGACTGCAGCCAGCTTGGGTGGGGAGGGGAGGATGGGGAGAGCAGTTGAACCCAGGGTGGCCAGGCAACTTCTGAGTCTCCCTGGTAAGAGGAGAGACCCCAGGCTGGTCTTGGGATGCTTGTCCAGTCAGGCCTGATGCCCAGCTAGACAGCCCTTGCTGGGCCAGCCCCATCTTGCCTTCCCTATGTGCAGTTCATGAAGGCCTCATCCTCAGCCATGACCCTTTACTCAGCATGTCCAGTAGTACACTCTTGGCCTGCTGACAACCCCCTCACCCCTGTCCATCTCTGTTCCTTTTGGCTGGGTGAGGACTGGGTGCTCCTTAGGGTCCCTGAAATCCCCTCCAGGGTAAACCGATGGCCCAGTGCCTGACCACTGGTCACAGAGAGAAGGAGCTGTAGAAATGGAGGGCAGTGGCTCAGAGGAGTCTTGGTGGGCAGGAGGCACCTGGAGCCAGGCCTCAGGACTGGAAGGGCCAGAGAATTCATGGGCACAGATGAGGGGACAACTGTTCCATGGCAGGACCCTCCTGTGCAGGGCCCAAGGGGGCAGCCACCATGTGCAGAGACCACCCCAGGGCAGGTTGGGTGGAGAGACCTTCTTTGTCACAGGACAGCACCGTGGATAGAATTCGCTGACCAAGCACCTCAGCCATGGAAATGTTCCCCGTCTGTGGGGTTAGGACACTCAATGCTCATGTGAGCATCACCAGTCATGGCCCCTCTGACCCTTCTCTGTCTCTGGATTTGTCTAAATTGGACATTTCATACCAGGGGATGAACTCCATGCAGCCCTGTGGGGTTGGCTCCTTCCCCCTAGCATCGTGTGTCCAAGGACCGTCCATGCTGCCATGGGCATGAGCGCCTCATTCCCCCTCAGGCTCTGTGTTATTCCCACAGCAGATGGAGCATGTTTTACTCCTCCAGTCTCTTCCCGACAACACCCAGCGGAGCTGATGCAGGGAGTGGGGTGTGGGCAGCCTGCAGCCAGAAGGGAAAGGGTTTGGGCCAGACTAATGAGCAGGACCTTTTCTGGCCTCTTCAGAGGGGCCGGAGGGGCCCTTCTCAGATGACCCCCGTCTTTCCGTCCATGCCCAACACAATAGCACAGAAATCCCCCAAATGGGTGTGGAAGGGACACTTCTTTATGTTCTGTACCCACAGCCCCACGCCCCGATCCCAGTACATGGCTGTGCCTTGACCACACACAGAGGTACAATCCATACACGTGTCTACACTATCCATGTGTCTACAGGGCTCTGAGTTTCTGTCCATTCTTCCCCCACCCTCCGTCCCAACCCCAGTATCTGAACCGAATGGAATGAGCCCAGATCATGTGGTTGAAACAGAACCTGATTCCTGGCTTGGGCTCTTCCCAGACATGAGGTCCTGTGCCAGGGATTAGGGCCTCCAGCCTCGTGGGCCTCGGGAGTGAGGTGGGTTCATATTCCCTGCCCTCGGGAGTCAGGAGGAGGCGGTGAAGTGAGTGAAGGTGCTGGCTCCTCACATCTGGATGCCTGGGGGTCCGCATGATGAAGTCCTTGCTTGTGCTCCTTGGGGTCCCTCTGAAAGGTGTGGGGTGGCCCTGCTGGCTGCCTGATGACCAGGCACCACCTCCAGGGGACATTCCCTCTGGGCGGCTTCAATACCCTCTGCTTATGCTCTCGGGGTCCTGTTATACAGCCTCTGTCACCCTCCTGTGTGGGGTCCCCCCAGCACATGGAAGGATCTAAGGCCAATTGGCTCAGGGGAGAGGGTGTCTCACGGACGTTATCTGAACCACATGCTTAGGTGTCACCGAGCAGCCTCGTGACTGTCATTGAGGTTCTGCTGAGGTCTCTTTACTCTGCTTCTTATGGAGGTGGGTGTCTGCATAGAAGGCTGTTCACCAGCGCCCAGATGACAAGGACAATGCTCGGGACACACGTGCATGAAGAGAATACTGCTTTCCCTTTCCTGTCCCTGCAGAGAGAGTAACAGCACAGTGCGGGTGACCCAGGAGTTCATGGAGTACCATGTCAACAATCTTGAGTTTGAGGAACTCAGTTCTAATTACTACCTATTTTCACCCAACGGGACCGCTGAGCCAGCATGGGAGGGTGTGGAGTTGGAGATTGTGGCGGGAAAGCTCATGACCGAGATCCGGCAGTTCTTCTATAGGTACGCTGGCGCGTGTACGAGGGAGTCAGGGTCGATGAGTGTTCCTGACACCGGCTCGTTCCCAGAGGTAGTCGGGGCCCATGCATGTCCCTGATACCAGTTCGTTCCTGGAGGGAGTCAGGGTCCATGCGTGTCCCTGACACCAGCTTGCTCCTGGAGGGAGTCAGGGTCCATGCGTGTCCCTGACACCAGCTTGTCCCCGGAGGGAGTCAGGGTCCACGCGTGTCCCTGACACCAGCTTGTTCCCGGAGGGAGTCAGGGTCCATGCGTGTCCCTGACACCAGCTTGTTCCCGGGGGAGTCAGGGTCCACGCGTGTCCCTGACACCAGCTCGTTTTTGATAGTAGCTTGATGCAGACGTGATTGTTCCAGAGTGGGGCATCCTGGCCCCACTGCATGGGCTGTACCTCCTGGCAGGTGTCCAATGTCAGAGTTGGGACAGGAACCCACAAGGATAATGACTTACACCAGAAGTTGTGTGACAGCACAGAACTAAGCCATCCAAGTCAGGCCCCCCAGCTCCGTATTATCAGGGGACCAGGCTCTTTCCATTATATTGCCCAGGATGGCTCCCTGACTCTGCCTGACTGCAAGGAGGAGGGAGGGAGAGAAGGGGTCATGGAAACAGGAAGGAAGGAAGAAGGAAGAGAGGGAAGAAGGAAAGAAGAGAGGAAGACAGGGAGGGAGAGGAAGGGAAGGAGGGAAGGAGGGACAGATGAAGGGGGTAGGAGGATTGAGGGACATCTGCAGAGTTCCCAGAGCCTGATCCACTGAGTCCCAATTCTCCAGGAAGGAGAGAGACCGGAATCACACATATGCCATCTACTCCCGGCTCGTCCACGTGCCGGTCGGCCATGGTGGGGAGCTGCTCTGCCATCGCATCGAGCAGGAGTACTGGGTGGGCCCCTTGGAGCTGAACTGTGAGGCCATCCTGAGGACCAGCACCAGTCTCCACAACCGGCAAATCCTCTACTCAGACAGCAACGGTTTCCAGATGCAGCGGAGAGTCTTCCGGGAACACGCGACCAACAGCATCGCTCGGGTAGGCCCTAGGGTGCCTGCTGGACCTGTGCCCATGGGGTGGCCCTGATGGCCCTTTTCCAGAAGGCCAGAGCAGGAAGCCCATTCCAGTACCACCTGAGAGCCCCCTTGCCCACCTGTGCTGCTGTGGGTGGAAGACCCCATCTCGGGTCAACCCTGGTGTCTGAAATCCGGTGCCACCATAGGCACTGGGCCGTCCCTGTCCCTGTCTGTGCCTCGGTTTCCTTTGTGTAGATGAGAAATCTCAGAACGACTCCTTGGGGGAGTCGTTCTGAGATTTCTGAGCTGATGCTTGTCAAAGGCTTAGAGGTCCTGATCCCCGCCAGGTGCTGTGGCAGAGACACTGCCTGGCAGCTCGTTCAAAGTGATGAGCATGGGCCGAAGCCACACATCAGCTCCCCCATCCCAGGGCTCCAGTTCTGTGACCCTGGGCAAGTGGGTTGGCCTTGCTATGGCTCCACACTGTCCTGATGGAGGGAATAACATTGGTCCCCAGGGCTGGGAGGGTCAGTGGGAACAATCCAGGTGAAGCCCCCTTGGGGGGTCTCCTGTGACCCCAGTAATCATTAGTTCTTACTTCATCCGGGGGACCCAGAGGGGTATGTCCCCACCCTGCTCTGCTTGTGAGTTCTAGTCCCTTCATCCCTGCTTGCTCACTCTCCAGTGCTGTGCAGGGGCTCCTTTTGCGTTCTCCCTGGACATTTGCTCCAGCAGAGCATAGAGCGTGGGGAGTGTGGCTGCTGCCCCAGACCATACTTGGCTCTTTCTCTCTGTAGCAACCCTCGGCCCCGCACCCATAACAGGTAGACCCACACACCCCCTCATCACTCCTGCAGGAATGTGCGCAGTGGGTCTTGGCCCCATTGTATCGGTAGGGAAACTGGGGATTGAGTGGGCTCAGTCCCGATGGGCAGGAAGCAGTGGAGCTGAATGTCAATGACTGTTTGTTGGGCTCTTATGGTTAGAGCCTCTACCATAGTCTTCCTGCTGCACCCTGAGGAGTTGCTGTGTCTGTGTGGGGGATAGACAGGGGTGGCCCGAGTCAGGACCAGCAGTCCTGTGCATACTTTGCCCTGACAGCCATTCTGGCCATGTTTGTGTGCACAGAATTATTACCCCATGGTTCAGTCTGCCTTCATCGAGGACAGCCAAAGCAGGCTGGTCCTGCTGTCCGAGCAGGCACATGGCGTCTCCAGCCAAGGGAACGGCCAGGTAGAGGTAGGAAATGGACACTCCTGGCCTCCCAGGGTGGGAGCAGGTGGGAGGGGGGCCTGTCAGACAGCTTTCCCCTGCAGGTCATGCTCCATCGCCAGCTGTGGAACAACTTTGACTGGGCTCTGGATTATGACCTCACATTGGACGACACCTCTGTTGTCCACCCCGTGCTCTGGCTCCTGCTAGGACCCCGGCCGCTCACCGCAGGCCTGCGCCAGAGGAGTGGGCTGGCACTGCAGCACAGACCAGTAGTGCTGTTGAGAGAGCTGAATGGTAAGGGAGTGTTCATACCAGAATGAGCCCACCTGGCCAGGTAGACCTGGGGAGGGGTGTGGACCACCCCTGATCTGGACAACGTTGGGCAGAAGGAAGCTCAGGGTCTCTGATCCAAAGTCCTCATATAAGGTGCAGGTAAACTTGGGCAAAGAGGTTCAGGGTTCACTTAAGCTCATATAGGTGGTGGGAGCATTTCTGAGACACACCCATTCCACCTTCTGCCTTTTCCCTGAGTTTCCTTCATTTTTGCTCTGATGTCTCTTTTTCTTTCTTAATATGACACATATGGCTTCACAGATAGAAGATCAACATTAAAAGACTTGTTTTATGTGACTTCTGGGTATGCTGTCACCAGGTGAGGGAGATTCCTCTCCATGGTCTGATCTGCAAAGCTCATGAATTCCCTCCACTCAAACCCCTACTGACTTAAAACAGTCTGTGTCTGTATGAAAATAATTAAACATAGGTAATGATCATGTTTAAAAATGGTACATTCGAGCAACAATTAAAAAATGAAACAGTTAGATACAATGTCATATCTGTCTCACTAATCCTTGAACTTTTTCTATTCTACACACTTGCAGAGGTTTTGATAAGAATGTGGTTATAATTTCTCCTTGCCTCAGTTTTAGAGCAGAGCCCTCCCAGGTATTTGAGGCAAGAAGGCTGTTGCTCACACATGTATGAAGCATGTATGAGTGCCTGCTGTGTGCTGCACACTGGGGATGGGTAAGTCCAGGCCTCTCCTGAAGGATTTGTCCTGAGTGCTCCACTGGGGAGCTGTGCTCATATACATCGCAGCTTCAGGGAGCATAGGGAGAGGTACTGGGTAAGAGTCTGCGACATTGTGCATTGGGGACCAAGAGCCTGGAGAACATCAGTATCAACTTGGAAGGGGATCATTGAGGTTCTCTTGTTCGGAGGTAATAGACATGGAAGGGGCTGCTGGTTGGGCAGAGTGTGGACAAGTTCCTGGATTCAGAGCAGCTGGACAAGAGGTGTGGGCAGGCAAAGTGGGGGCAGGGCAGCTGGGGGCCACTGGGGAGCAGGTGTTCACAATCATCCTTCCAGGATGCCATGAGTTGCCTGCCTGGCCACCTCTGGGTCTCAGGTTCCCAATTCCCAGAGAGGGGATCTGATTGGCCAGCAGGCTGGTGCTCCAGGATGAGTCAGTTGTTCCTTCCAGGACACTGGGAGCCCTTTCCACAGAGGGGGATGGCCCCATGCCTGAGGAGGGCCCATGGCTAGGTCAGGATCTCCCACTGGCCCTACTCTGGTCTCTCCTGTTTGAAAGTGAGAGAAATTAAACATTTATTGGCTGAGCCCTCAGCAAACTCTATCCGAGGTGCATGCACATGACTGTGGGAAGGGCAGGGTGCAGTTGGTGCTCAGCAGGCTGGACCTTGACGAGTCCATCCCTCTCCCTCACTCTCAGCTGTGCTTCTCCCTTTCTGCAAACTTCTTTATCCCCCTTACTGGGATGAGGCTGTAAACTCCTGTGTCATGCATCCCCCCTTCCACCCCATCCCCTGCAGAAGGACTGAGCTCAATCTTCCCAGGCCAGGTGCAATAGTCCCATGGAAAGCTTCTGATTGGTGCAGAGAGGAGCTTGTGGTCTGAGCCTGGACCAATCACTGTGGTCTGGGGACTGCAAGGAGATGGTGTTCTAGCTGGAGCCTAGAGCTGAAAGGGCTTTTCCTGGAAGGAGGAGGGGGCTGAGGTGCCTTCTGAGCAGGGGGGCCATAAATGACAAAACAAGAGAAGAGCTGGCATCCCACAGCTTGCATTGAAATCAGGGCTCTGCCTGAACCTGCCCTGTGATCTGGAACAAATCCCTTCACCTCTCTGGGCTGTAGACTCCCTATCTGTACTTTGAAATGGCTGGACTAGAGATTCAGGGTCCTTCCAGCTGTTAGACTCTGTGATCTGAGCCCCTGGACAGGTGGAAGGAAAGGCATCCAGGTGGAATGATGTCCATGGACAAAGGCACGAAAGGGGATACCTGAAGTGCAGTGACCAGCAGGTGCTTTAGGCTGTCTTCCCTGTGGGGCACACGTAGGCAGGAGCTGGATCGTCTGAACGTGCAGAGCTCCCACTGCCATGAGGAAGAGCCTGGACCCAATCCTTTTCCTGGCTCTGTGTGTCCGCCCCACAGAGACTGCCCAGAATCACCCAAGACCCCAGCAACAAGAGCCCGTGACCCTGCCCCCAAGTCTTCACCTGCAGATCCTCAGCATCCCAGGCTGGAACTACAGCTCCAACCACAGAGAGCACCTACAGAATCTCCAGAAAGGTGAGGCAGGTGTCCAAGGGAGCCAGACAGATGGCACCCTCCCCTTGGCAACCTGGCCACATGTCCATCACCAGACAAAGTGGGCTTCTCTCAGAGTTGTCCTGCTTCTGCATGGTCACCTGATCCCTTTCTCTACCCAGTGGGGAGGGCCAGGCCCACAGACAGGCTGTGGGGGACCAGAGTCACTCAGTAAGCAGGGTACACAGTGGACATGGACCCTAGCCCAGGACCTGTCCACGCCCATTCTCTGATGGATCCCTGCTAACCCCACCACCAACCCCCAATCATCATCCACCATCTGCCAGACCCTCAGCCTTCAGTGCAGTCCTGCTTCCTCAGAGACTCCTCCTGGAGCCCTGAACAGCCAATCCCACTTGTCCTCTGAACCCAGGAAGCATGGTTATCCAGAGCTTCCATTCACTCACTGAACAAATATCTCTTGTGCCCGACACTGGGTAATCAGCGCTGACCAATGTAGGCAAGGCCCCTGGACTCACAGAGCTCTCCATCTAGAGGGGGAAGCAGGCAAGTCACCAGCCAGTGATGTTGGTGTTCACATTAAGCCCCCAGCAGGGCATCGTGGAGGGCTCTCTGGTGGAAGTGACACTTGCCATCAACTGACTTTTCCTGTTGCCAAAGCTCCAGCTGCACCTTATCTTCCCTTTTCCACTGTGAGAAGCTCAAAGGCAGAGCTGGCTGCCCCTGAGCCACCCTCTTGTCCCCTAGAGCCCCATCCAGGTCCTGCCGGTCACCAAAGACGGCTCAGTAGGAGTCAGTAGGAAAATAAAGAGGCAACAGTCCAGATAACATTTTTATCTGATAAAGTGGATCTTGGGGACCATGGCTCATGCCTGCAGCCAAGTGATGTTCTAGCACTGAACCCCATTACCAGGAATCCCCCTGTCACAGAAAATGCCGGGCAAGGAGCCTTCCCTACAAGGCAGAGCGTTCCCTTCCCACTGGTGTGCGTGGCCACATGCAAGAGAATAGGTATCCTGTAGACAACTGGCTCCCAAATAGGAGAAGAAAGGGGCTGGCCTGGGGGTGCCCCAGACCTGTTGAATGAAGGTCTCTCCTCCATGGAGAGCAGGGAGTGAGGGGCAGAGCAAGGTGAACCTCGGGGATGGAGTGAGACCACCACCCCCACCCTGTCTCCCTGAGCTCAGAGCCACCTTATGAAGTAGTTGTGTCGTTCTGGACATCAGCAGGTCCTCACCCCACCCCCACCCCCACCATCATCTGGAGACAGAGGACCTGCCTGACCCTTGGGATCCAATCCATAACCACACCCTGGAACAGGAAGAAGGGATTTTCACACCCTGTGTGCAGCAATAGCATCAAAGGGACTGTGTCAGTGCCTCCCAGGGAGAATGAGGGTAGAAAGGGAACTGCAGGTGTCGCGTGCTGGGCCCAGTTAGAGGATCATTGCTGATAGGGGTCCTTCTGTCCCTGAAGGCCATGGAAGGAAGGCCAAGGCAGACCTCCACCGTGTCCTGCTGCGGCTCCATCACCTGTATGAGGTGGGGGAGGACCCAGTCCTATCTCAGCCCGTGAGTGTGAACCTGGAGGTAAGGGCCCTTAGACCCCTGTGACAGGCTCCCAGGCCGTGGCCTGAAGCCCCAGCAGGCAGGCAAACCCCAGTGTGAAAATCCCCTCTGGCAAAGACCTCATCAGAGATGCCTGGGGTGCTCTCGCTCATCCTGGAGTGGGCGCTGTGGGGGTACGTGGGCATCCCACCCTCCTCTCTCTGCATTCTTGCTGCTTCACCTTCTCTAGTCCCTTCCTGGGTCACTGTGTCCCGTACCCGGCCTCCCCAGCATGCTGGCTGTTTCTCTTTGGCTTGTCCTCTGTGGTCACCTGCAGGCACAGCCTCACAAGCAGATAGGTCTGCAGAAGTGGGAAGGCAGCAGCAAATGGGTTCTTGCTTCTGAGTGATTTCTCCCTGTGTCAGTGCAGGGAAGCTTCCCCAGAAGCCTCCCACCTCCTGACCAGCCCTTCCTTCCTGGTCAGGCCAGAAGGGGCCACCTGCCTCTGTCCCTGCACAGGAGACTGGGTCCCTGCTTTCTAGGCACAGGGGATGGATAACTACTCTGGCCTCAGCCTGGGGCACCCCTTGAGCCATACTGGGGAGGGGGGGTCTGGACGATGGAGGCAGTTCCTGTGCCTGCCTCCCCTGGGTATGCTTATCTAGTGCAGTACCTGGGAAAGCACGCTGGTCCCGGCCTCAGTGTCCTCATCTGTGAATTGGGCACACAGTTCCTCTGGGGATTTGCTGGGAGAATTCATGTGGTGGTGTGTTGTGCCTCAAGCGTGGGTGCCACCCCTACTCCTACTTTGCTTTTGCTCTGATCTGGGGACTCAGGGGTAGCTCACCTTCCTTGTGCTCTTGTCCCTCAGGTCATGCTGCAGGGGCTGGGACCGGTGGTGGAGGTGGAGGAGCGCTCGCTCACAGGAACCTGGGATGTGAGCACGCTGCACCGCTGGAGCTGGAGGACACGGGATGGTCCCCACAGCAGAGGTTTGAGAGCTCCTGGTTCAGGCTGAGCCTGGGAATCCCAGCCCTCCCCCAGCCTGGCTCAGGAGCTGGCCAGACCTTATTTAGATCCCAGCTATGCCCATTATGGCCTGTGTGACCTTGAGTGGGCTACTTGGCTTCTCTGATTCTGTACCATCCAGAATCTACCACGGGTCTGTGTGTGTGTGCATGCCTGTGTGTGTGTCTGCAGACCACACCCCCTGCCTCTGTCCTGGGTGAGTCATATCCCAGGGGGTCTGACATCTGTCATAACGTGCCTCACACCACACACACCACTATGAGCTCCTGGGAACCATAGGCAGCTTCATGCCCCCCAGTCTTTCCCATGCTGTTCCCTCTGCCTGGATCACCATTGTCCTCTTCCCTCCGAGCTGCTCCTACTCAAGCTTGGCGGAGTCTAGGGATGGGCCACGTTCCTCCTCCATTCTCCTTTTCCCCTTTCCCCTCGTTCTTTTTTTTCATGGGTATACTAGTGGATCATGGATGGATGGCTGGGTGGATGGATGAGTCTATGGAAGTGTGAGGGTTTGGATGGGTGAAAGGAAGGATGGATTCAGGGATGGACTAATGGGTCATGGGTGGATGGATGGATTAATGGATGGGTGATGGATGATGAATGAATAGATGGATTGGTAGATATATGATGAATGATGGATAGATGATAGATGAATGGATGGGTAGATGTGTAGGTATGTATTTCTCTTTGCAGGATGATGGATGGATGATGGATGGATGGATGGATTAGTCTATTGGAGTATGAATGTTTGAATGGGTGGAAGGATGGATGGATTGATGGACAGTCTAATGGATCATGAATGGATGGATGGATGGATGGATGGATGGGTGGAAGAATGGATGAAGAGGTTTCCCTCTCAAGGTTGAATTTAGTGGAACCCAGTAATATAAAGTGCAGCCCCACCAGGTGGCCTCAGTGAGAAAGCTCTAGGAATTGAGTGCTACACCCCACGGAAAATGACATCATGTGTGGCCAGGACCACCTATATATTACGTTCATGGGAGGGCCAAAATTCAAGGGGCCCATGGCAGTGGGAGTCCTGGCAGGATGGGTCAGCCAAGGGCATTCATCAAAGAGCCACATTAGAGTGTAGGTGGGTGCGGTGTATGAGGGGAATCTGGTGGAAATGCCCCAGGGAAGCAAGTGGTTCTAAGGACAGACCACCTCTGCTCCCCCAGGCAGCTCCAGCTCTCACTTGACATCCCTGCAAGGCATGAAGGTCACCATTTACCCGAAGGAAATCCGGACATTCTTCATCCACTTCTGTAGCAGTGAGCTCTTGGTTGACTCTGTGGCCTCAGGGCGACCCTGAGAGCCCCAGGAAGAGGAACAGGACCCAGGACATGGAAAAGCAGCATGGGAGGATGAGCGAGGACCCCCCTGATAAACTAATGCAGAAAATGGTCGGATTGGGGATTTTGTTGTGCTTTAAATAAAAATTGCGTTTCGCATGTTCTCCTGGGGCTCTAGAGCTGGCCTCTCCTATCCTCCCACCTGGGTGATGTCTGCATGCACACTCGCACTCCTCGTGCCTGTGCAGGAGTCATCAGGAAGCTCCCATAAGGCAGAGGGAAACACCCAGAGTGACAGAAAAAGCACCTGCCACACAGGCCCTGCCCCCTCTTGCCCAGACCACCAGTATGATGTGCGGGCCTACTGTGTGCCTAATGATGGGGGCGGGTGGGGTCCTGCCAGGACAGGGGGCTTTCAGAGTCCATGTCGGGGGCATAAGGGTCCATCCAGGAAGGTTGTGGAAAGATGACCCCCAGGCCAGGAGGGCTTTGTGGGAAGAGCAGACGCCTCAAGGCCTGAGCCCTGACAGGCGGGGTGCTGAGAGCAGGGGCCAGGATCTGCTGGGTGTTTCTTTCTGCTCTCACTTCAGGGCTCCTGGGCAGCCCTCCGTGGGCTGTGTCGGAAACGGTCCAGGTGCCCGGTGTCGTGTGACTCTCTCCTAGGACAGGGGCCTGGGGTGGGAGTGGGAGCCTGAAGAGGATTCCTAGCACCTTTAGCTGTACGGGGTCCAAGCCTCGGGGGACCAACAGTGCAGTAGAATCAGACTGTCCCTTGTCATTTGAGGCACCTTTAGGGGTCTGCCCGTATCCCCTCATTTCCATTCTTGTGTGTGCCAGGCTGTGTCCTGGGCACCTGACAGATGGGATCTGGAAGCCTTTAGCACATTGTGTGGTCCGGGTTCTTGACACTGTCAGTGTGATGCAGAGTCCTTCCCTGCTGCCTGCGGGCTCCACCTTGCACTCCAGCCTCAGGTCCCATCCTTCTCTGTGTCTGCTACATCAGCCTTCTCTCAATGCCTCTGACACCCAAGCACAGTCCCACTGCAGGGCCTTGACCCATGCTATTCCCTCTTCCTAGAAACTCCTACCAGCTGGCCTGCACAATTCCCTCCCTGGCTCATTCATGTCTCTGCTCCAGGTCACCTTCTCCTCTGACCACTCTATGGCAGGTATCACCAACACTGCCCTCACCCTGCCAGTCTCCTCCTCTTCCAGGCTTTCTCTTCCTTCACGGCCCTTCCATCTGCCCTTGTTCATTATGGCAGGGATCGGCTGTCTCCGGCCCCTGGACGTGTGCTTCACAGAGGAGGAAACTTCTGGCTTTTCCTCACTGTATCCCCAGGCTGGAAGCAGACGTAGGCACATGTGGCCCTTGATCAATGTTTAATCCTTGGATCAAAGCTGCAGTGATGAAGGTTGTCTGTGGTTTCTGTTCAGAGAAGCATGAAGTGGGGAAGATGGGGGTCACCCCGGCCCCGTTGACCTCATGCATCCAGGGCAGTTGGCTTGGGACTGCTCATCTCGTGGAATGGCCAATTCCTCCAGAGACCCTCACCCCAGCCTCAGCCTCCCCCAGGAGGGGTCCCGAGTGCATGTCAAGGCTCTGGGTGACCAGGTCGGTCATCTGACATGAGTCCCATGGTGTGTTGGGGGCTTCACCCCATGTCCAGACTAGAGCTCCAGGGCCCCGCATGGCCCACCCCCTCTAGGCACCCAGGGTTGGTGGTTCAAAAGCATGACACGGGGACAAATTGCTCTGATTCGAGGGTGATCTGAAATCCTGCAGGGACCTGAGGGTGCTGGGTGCTCGTGGCAATACAAGCTGACATGGGTGGAACTGCCACATCAGCCGAGGCAGCCCCGAGGGTGTCACACCTGCTAGCTGGTCTGCCACAGCACAGCCTGGCTGAGATGTTGACATGGAGCTCCGGGACCTTTACAACTCTGGGGGAAGTAAGGGTGATCCAAAGCTTCCCTTAAGATGGAAGCATGAACCATAAATTATTCAGTGATCTGGATGCTGTTTGTGGGCAAATGGAAGTCCCACTCTGCTCCCACTTGCCCATTGCCTACGATGCTACTCTCAGATTCTGACTGGCTACCCTGTTGGACTCTCCATGTAGAAAGGGAAAGTCTCAGGCTCCAGAAGTTCTAACTATCTGGCTGATGCATCTCGGACTGTCTCTGCCCAGCTGGCATCTGAATGATTGCCAGGGGTCACTGAGTAACCCAAGGTTAACCAGCAGAAGAACCACCCAGCTGAGCCTGGCCTAGATTGCAGAATCATGAGCAAATACATGGTTGTTATTTTAAACCACTGAACTTGGGGGTGGCTTGTTACATAGCGACAGCCAACTGATATCCTAAGTAAAGCCCATCTACTCACTCTCTATCTCCTTCTCTGAACTGGTCCTCTCAAGATCAGCTCCGACCTTCTGGGCATATCACTCCTTGCTTAGAACCCAGTTTCCTTATCTATCAAAAAAGAAGGTATATGATTACTGAAGTACTTTTTAGCTCTGAAAATTCTGTAACATTGAAAGACCTCAAACAGGTTAGAATGAGCTTCAGAGCATAAAACAATGACAAATAGTGTTCAATTCTTAAGAGGGATAATTTGGCCACTGTTTTAATTGCAGTGTTTAAAACACCTTGAACATCTCAGCCAGGAAATTGTATATGAAACTAGTTTTCCTGTGGTTGAGAAAGGACAATGGCAACATTGAGACACTCTAACTTGAAAACAAAGGGTAAAACCTGAAGGCCTTATCCCAGACCCCTTCTTGAGAAATGGCAAATCAGTCTGTGTCTTGGTTCTTCCCATAATCATCCAGAAGGCCAGTGCCATGTGTCAAAGATTTATGAGTTAAAGCACAAGAGGTATTCGGGAGAGAAAAAGTTGAAATGCCATTTAGAAATTAGCAAGTGCAATGAAAAAAAAAAAATCAATTGAGCCTCTGGCCGAAAAATGAGTGAGTGGGGTGGAAACTTTTATACCAGAGGAAATGGCATGTTCAGGAAATCTACCAGAAACCCAACCAAATGAATCCATTCTTACTTCATCACATTCAAGAGATCTGTATACCTCTGATCCAATTAAGTGCCCTTGCTGGGAGCCCATACCTACCCCAGTGCCCACCTGCACAGGTGTGAGCAATGCCATCCTACACCAGCTTTTCCATCTTCTCTTTAATCTGGCTCCAGCACCTTCTAGCTGCATGATCTTAGCTCTCTGTGACTTAGTTCCCTCCTTTCATTTCCATGGTGCTGAGCAATACCTACCCTTTCTTCCCTTCTATTCCAACAATGGACTTGAGTAGCGTCTGACAGGGTGAGTGTTCACTGTCGTCAGTGGTCCTCAGCCTCTTTCCCTGCACCCCACATGTCTAGCTCATATTCTTGTTGACTCCATTTACACAACACATCTCAAATGCTTTTAACTCTCTCCATAATCATGGCCACCCACCACAGTCTCCAGAGACACCATCTCTAGTCATGATGATCCCAGACACCTTCAGAATATTGTCTCCATATCTTTCCCTGCTCCCTCCAATCTATTCCTGAAAGCAGCCCGAATAGTTTTTTAATATGTGAGAAAGATCATGTCACCTATCTGCTTAAAACCTTTCCCTTCGTGACAGAATAAGCCCAAACTCCAGCTCACACTCAAATGGCCTGGCCCTGCCCCATATCCCAACCTCACCCTACCACGCTGTCCCCTGCTCAGGATGCTGGAAAATCACCAGCCACTTTCTGTTCCTAGAACATGGCTGGGTTTGACTGCTGTATAGTATTGGCACTTGCTGTACTCCCCTTGAAACTCCACCCCCAAATCTACCCCTTCTTATTCTTCCAGTTTTGGTTCAAATGCCATTTACTTCAAATGTCAAATGTCATATATTCTTTGACCATCCAGTCTGAAGAATCTCTGCCCCCTCGCTTTGTGTTCCAAAATCCTGCTTTAGTTTTAGCATAGCATAGTATCTCTCTGAAATTGTCTTTGTTCATTTATTTGTTTACTTTTTCATTGTCTGTGCCCCCGCCCTGCCCACATACACACACACTTATGCTTACTTTCAGGCATGCACACATGCATGCATATATACCTGTGATGCACACACATATGTGTACATGAGCATGGTTACAACGTGAAGGAATGTGCCCATGTGTGTACACACGCACACACACATACTCTGGAATGTAAACCTCCTGCTCCTGTCTTGTTAACGCTGTATCCCTCAACCCCTGGAACAGTGCCTGAATCATAAGAGTCCCTCTAAGAAATATTTGTCAAATAAATGAATGAGATCAAGTATCTTATTTGTCCTCCAGATTTGACACTTACTAGCTGTGTATTTGAGAAAGTCCTTGAGTTTGTTGTAGTCTCAGTTTTCTCACCTATAAAAATAGAGATAATAATAATAGTTTTCATGGGGGTTATGTGGGGGTTAGCTGAGAAAAACATGTTAGATGCTTAGACCAATGCCTGATGTGGGGTAAGTTCTCAATAACTGTTAGTTTTTCTGCTGATGATGGTAATGGTGGTGGTGCTGGTGGTTGTGGTGAGGGTGGTGGTGATGAAGGTGTTGATGGTGGTGATGGTGGTAATAGTGGTGATGGTGGTGATGATGGTGGTGGTGGTGATGATAGTGATGGTGATGATGGTGATGACGGTGATGGTGGTGATGGTGATGATGGTGGTGATGGTGATGGTGGTGTGGTGGTGATGATGATGGTGGTGAGGGTGGTGATGATGGTGATGGTTGTGATGGTGATGGTGGTGATGATGGTGGTGGTGATTATTGATGAGGGAAAGATTAACAATGAAGCACATTGGGTCCGGTTTCCATACATAACATATATAAGTGCTTAGGGTGGTGTCTGACAAATGGTAAGTGTCTAATAACTGTAGGTTATAAATCAGCTCAGTTTAGTTCAAAAGCAAATGTGTCATCTTCTGATAAAACCCAGTGAAGCCAGATCCAATAAAACCACACAATAAAATTCTGGTTTAACAGCATTAGCTGGTCACAACAGAATTATAGAAAGATCTTCACTGTATTTTATTGCATCTTGGGGAATTTTTAAAATAATGTAATTACTTTTGCTCTAAATGTGAGGGCTTTAAACAGACTTACTGCAGTTACTATAATTTTTTAAAAAATATTATTTATTTATTTGACAGACAGAGATCACAAGTAGGCAGAGAGGCAGGCGGGGGATGGGGAAGCAAGCTCCCTGCTGAGCAGAGAGTCTGATGCGGGGCTCAATCTCAGGACCCTGGGATCATGACCTGAGCCAAAAGCAGAGGCTTTAACCCACTGAGCCACCCAGGCACCCCGCAGTTACTATAATTTGATTACATCTTAGAGCAAGAAAATTTTCCAAAGAATATGTGATTCATTCTTTCATTAATTCACAAACATTTAATAGGCATCTACTCATTAAACATGTTCATTTTTGAGAAACTCAGATCTTACTGGAGGCTTCATTTTCCCATTCAGTGTAACAAACAGACCCTGGGATGAGATGGAGTCTGTCCAAAGAGTGGGGACAGAGATGAGTGTTTTCAAGGAGCTATTGTACAGGCCTAGAGAGAGGAGGGTCTTCACTGGATGGGAAGAAGGGTGAGGAGTGAGGGAAAGCAAAGTTTCTTCATAGGAAACTGGAGGAAGGGAGGACAATGATCCAACCTGGCCACACAGATGGGCACCTACTTGTGTGGTTCCGTACCACTCCACCAGGCTGGAGAGACTTTGTGTGAGTGTGTGAGCCAGGTGAGTGTGAAGGGGACAGGTGTAGGTATGAGGATGGACAAGGCTAGACTAGTTCACAAAGGGCTTCCAAACCAAGCCAAAGGGCAATGCGGACTCAGGGACAGGTTGCACACAGGAGGACACCCTGGAAGGGTGGGAAGGGAGTACCTGGGCTGGAGAGGCCCCTACCTCTTCCCTACTTTGCCGAGTGTTCTACTTCGGAGAGCACTCACTCTGCAGACATCACCCATTCTCTCTCCTCATGAATGACTTACAGTTCAGAATAACTTAGGAAAATATTTTGCAAATCTCTCATGAAAATAAATCAAATCAACACTAATTTTGAGGCATTCTAAAAATGTCCAAATACAGATGGGTTGGATAAATTGGTCCGCTTCTATTTAGGAAGCAGAACAACACAAAAACAGAACCCTGTTATGAGCGCCTAATTAATTTTATGTAAGGAGAAAATAACTTTCCTCCCTTTGATTTTGTTTTTCTTTTTGGAAAGTACAAAACCTGATATTCTTTTCTTGCATTATTATTCTTATCTTATGTATCTAAAGAGCAGGTGAAAACATTGTATAATTAATCTTTTCAATTTTGTGAACCTATGAAACTAACAGAAATTCAACTTCATTTATGGGATGAACCACCCACTGGGGGTCTGATATTCTAGTCAGTTCAAGAAGCATTGATTGAAGACCTGGTTGAATCGGGTACTGCCCAAATGTTGGCTCATCTCTCCTCACTTCATCCTTACACCTCTCAAGGCAGCATGGTTAAGGCTACTTTTATTTTTTTATTAACATACAATGTATTATTTGCTTCAGGGGTACAGGTCTGTGAATCATTAGTGTTACACAATTCACAACACTCACCCATAACACATACCCTCTCCAATGTCCATCACCCACCCACCTCAGCCCCTTTGACCCCCTCCCCTCCAGCAACCCTCAATTTGTTTTCTGAGATTTAGAGTCTCTTATGGTTTGTCTCCCTCCCCATCTCATCTTGTTTCATTTTTCCCTTCTTTCTCCCAGGACCCCCTGCCCTGCCCTGCCTCTCAGATTCCTCACATCAGTGAGATCATATAATAATTGTCTTTTTCTGACTGACTTATTTCAGTTAGCATAATACCCTCTAGTTCCATCCATGTCATTGCAAATGGTGAGATTTCATTTTTTTGATGGATGCATAGTATATATATATATGGTATATATATATATATATATATATATATATGCCCTCCTTTATATATATATATATAAACACACACACACACACACACACACACACATATATATATATACACACATACACTATGTATCCATCAAAAATGTATAAAAATGTGTATGTGTGTATATATATATATATACACCCCACGTCTTCTTCAACCACTCATCTGTTGTTGGACATCTAGGTTCTTTCCATAGTTTGGCTATTATGGACATTGCTTCTATAAACATTTAGGTGCATGTGCCCCTTTGGATCACTGCGTTTGTATTTTTTAGGGTAAATACCCAGTAGTGCAATTGCTGGGTTGTAGGGTAGCTCTGTTTTCAACTTTTTATAAAAATATTATTTTATCTTTTCAGTGTTCCAAGATTCATTGTTTATGTACCATACCCAGTGCTCCATACAATACATGCCCTCCTTAATACCCACCACCAGGCTCACCTAACCCCCACCCCCTTTCCCTCCAAAACCCTCAGTTTGTTTCTCAGGGTCCACAGTCTCTCATGCTTCATTTCCCCCTCCAATTTCTCCCAACTCACTTCTCTCCTTCTCCCAATGTCCTCTGTGTTATTCCATATGCTCCACAAATAAGTGAAACCATATGATATTGATTATCTCTGCTTGACTTATTTCACTCAGCATAATCTCCTCCAGTCCCACCCATGTTGATAGAAAAGTTGGGTATTCATCCTTCCTGATGGAGGCATAATATTCCATTGTATATATGGACCATATCTTCTTTATCCATTCATCCGTTGAAGGGAATCTTTGCTCTTTCCACAGTTTGGTGATTTTGAGGAAGTTCCATACTGTTTTCCAAAATGGCTGCACCAGCTTGCATTCCCACCAACAGTGTAGGAGGGTTCCCCTTTCTCTGCATCCTCGCCAACACTGTCATTTCCTGACTGCAGTGAGGTGGTATCTCACTGTGGTTTTGATTTGCATTTCCCTGATGCCAAGTGATGTTGAGCACTTTTTCATGTGTCTCTTGGCCATTTGGATGTCTTCATTGGAGAAATGTCTGTTCACGTCTTCCACCCATTTCTTGATTTCATTATTTGTTCTTTGAGTGTTGAGTTTGATAAGTTCTTTATAGATTTTGGATACTAGCCCTTTATCTGATATGTCATTTGCAAATATCTTCTCCCATTCTGTCGGTTGTCTTTTGGTTTTGTTGACTGTTTCCTTTCCTGTGCAAAAGATTTTGATCTTGATGAAGTCCCAATACTTCATTTTTGCTTTTGCGTCCTTTGTCTTTGGTGATATTTCTAGGAAGAAGTTGCTGCAGCTGAGGTTGAAGAGGCTGCTGCCTGTGTTCTCCCCGAGGATTTTGATGGATTCCTGTCTCACATTGAGGTCTTTCATCCATTTTGAGTCTATTGTGTGTGGTGTAAGGAAATGGTTCAGTTTCATTCTTCTGCAGGTGGCCACTTTTGAAAGAAGGCCCTGGAGATCAAAAATGTTATCCAAGAGTGGGCATCCTTGTCGTGTTCCTGATCTCAACAGAAAGGCTGTGAGATTTTTCCCATTGAGGATGATATTTGAAAAAGAAAAACAAAACTGGCAACATCACATTGCCTGATTTCAAGCTTTACTACAAAGCTGTGATCACCAAGACAGCATGGTACTGGCATAAAAACAGACATATAGACCAGTGGAACAGAGTAGAGAGCCCAGATACGGACCCTCAACTCTATGGTCAAATAATCTTTGACAAAGCAGGGGGAAAAAGCCAGTGGAAAAAAAGACAGTCTCTTCAATAAATGGTGCTGGGAAAATTGGACAGCTATATGTAGAAGAATAAAACTCAACCATTCTCTTACACCATACACAAAGATAAACTCGAAATGGATAAATTGAGGTCTTTTATCCATTTCGAGTTTATCTTTGTGTATGGTGTACACAAGACCTCAACGTAAGGCAGGAATCCATCAGAATCACAGAGGAGAACATAGGTAGTAACTTCTTCGATATCAGCCACAGCAACTTCTTTCATATGTTTTCAAAGGCAAAGGAAACAAAAGCGAAAATGAATTTTTGGGACTTCATCAAGATCAAAAGCTTCTGCACAGCAAAGGAAACAGTCAACAAAACAAAGAGGCAACCCCCAAAATGGGAGAAGATATTTGCAAATGATAGTACAAACAAAAGGCTGATATCCAGGATCTATAAAGAACTTCTCTAACTCAACACACACAAAACAGGTAATCATGTCAAAAAATGGGCAGAAGAGGGGCACCTGGGTGGCTCAGTGGGTTAAGCCTCTGCCTTCGGCTCAGGTCATGATCTCAGGGTCCTGGGATCGAGCCCCGCATTGGGCTCTCTGCTCGACAGGAAGCCTGCTTTCCCCTCTCTCTCTGCCTGCCTCTCTGCCTACCTGTGATCTCTCTCTCTGTTTCAAATAAATAAATAAAATCTTAAAAAAAATGGGCAGAAGACATGAACAGACACTTCTCCAATGAAGACAAACAAATGGCTAAGAGACACGTGAAAAAATGTTCATCATCACTAGCCATCAGGGAGATTCAAAGATTTTATTTATTTATTTTTTTTTGACAGAGAGAGAGAGATCACAAGTAGGCAGAGAGGCAGGCAGAGAGAGAGAGGAGGAAGCAGGCTCCCCTGCTGAGCAGAGAGCCCGATGCGGGGCTCGATCCCAGGACCCTGAGATCATGACCTGAGCCGAAGGCAGAGGCTTTAACCCACTGAGCCACCCAGGCGCCCCAACCATCAGGGAGATTCAAATCAAAACCACATTGAGATACCACTTTACACCAGTTATAATGGCCAAAATTAACAAGACAGTAAACAGCGTGTGTTGGAGAGTATGTGGAGAAAGGGGAACCCTATTACATTGTTGGAAGGAATGCAAGTTGGTGCAGCCACTTTGGAAAAGAGTGTGGAGATTCCTGAAGAAATTAAAAATAGAGCTACCCTATGACCCTGCAATTGCACTACTGGGCATTTACCCCAAAGATACAGATGTAGAGAAAAGAAGGGCCATCTGTACCCCAATGTTCATAGCAGCAATGGCCACAGTCGCCAAACTGTGGAAAGAACCAAGATGCCCTTCAGCGGACGAATGGATAAGGAAGATGTGGTCCATATACACTCCGGAGTATTATGCCTCCATCAGAAAGGATGAATACCCAACTTTTGTAGCAACATGGATGGGACTGGAAGAGATTATGCTGAGTGAAATAAGTCAAGCAGAGAGAGTCAATTATCATATGGTTTCACTTATTTGTGGAGCATAAGAAATAACACGGAGGACATGGGGAGTTGGAGCGGAGAAGGGAGTTGAGGGAAATTGGAAGGGGAGATGAACCATGAGAGACTATGGACTCTGAAAAACAATCTGAGGGTTTTGAAGGGGCGGGGGATGGGAGGTTGGGTGAGCCTGGTGGTGGGTATTACGGAGGGCACGTATTGCATGGAGCACTGGGTGTGGTGCAAAAACAATGAATTCTGGTACACTGAAAAGAAATTAAAAAAATAAAAAATTAAAAAAAATGTTACCCGATTGAACCAAGGTCTCAGCACTGTGAATCCACTACTCCCTGACCTGCATACATGGACTGCAATGTATTGACTGACCTTGCTCTGAACAGAGAGTGTTCAAGTGGCCTGAATTATTAAATAGGGGAAGTTCAGATACCTGGGTTCTAGAAAATACCAGAAGAGGGTAGAATGCAAGTTAGAACAAGATGAGCGCAAGTCAGCTTGTGGGAAGCCTGGTGCATATTTTTTTCCCATGGTTGCCATAGCAGAGGACCACAACGTGGGTGGGTGGTGGAAACAGCAGAAATGTAACCTCTCACAGTTCTGGAGGCCAGAGGTCTGAAATCAAGGTGTCCGTGGTGCCGCACTCACTCTCCTCGGGGAGAATCTGTTCTAGGCCACTTCCCCAACCTTCCTGGGTTTATAAATGCATCACAATAATCTCTGTGTCTGTCCTTTCATGGCATTTTTTCTCTGTGCCTCTTCTGATAAGGATAGGAGCTATGTTGCGTTAGGGCTCACCCTAATGTAATATGACTTCCTTTTGACTCAACTCCAAATTAGGTCATATTCACAGATACTGGGGCTAGGACCTCAACATATCTTTTTAGGAGAAACAACTCAATCCATGACAGGATGCTTCTATTGATGGGGGCTGGTCAGGGATGGCATCTTGGAGGAAGGGACAATTTTAAAAGTAGAATCAAACCACCTCTTATTCAGTAAATCTTGACCAGTCTCAGGGAGGCTCCAGCAGACTGGGGTAGAAAAGTGACACTTTTTTTTTTTTTGAGAATGGAGGACTCTCACAGAATCACAGAGGTTTGTCAGCACATCTGGGGAAAGGTGGTGACCAAGTATGAGCAGTGAGCATTTACTGATCACCTACTATGTGTTGGCCAACAGGCTGTGAGGCAACATTGCGATGCTACCCAGCAAGGCTCTGGGTTCGAGCTGCTTGGCTTTGCATTTTGGCTCAGCTGCTTGCATGAGCCTGGGCAAGGGGCTCACTGCTCTGTGTCTTGGTTTTCTCCTGTGTGGAGTGAGAACCGTAGCAGCACCCGCCGCAAGGGATCATCCTGTGCACTAAATGAACGAATCCCCCTTAGGTACTTACACGAGTGCCCTGTGTACTGTGAGCATACAACTATGTTCAATCGTCATCAGATTCTACAGCCTGGTGTCTGCTATAGAGCAAGCACTCAATACACATCATTCACTCAGCAAGCATTTATTAGGCTCCTACTGTGTGCCTCCACGATGACAGGCATTTGTGTGGGTTTCCCGGCACTCCGTCACCAAGTACTGTAGGGAGGCTGGAAGTCTGAAATCAGGTGTTGGCAGGCCCATGCAGCTTGCCGGGAAGACCCGGATGAGGACTTCTTGTATGGACAGCAAATGGCTATCCATCATTCTCATGCTATCCTCGGTGCCACGTAGGGGTGGGCAACACCAGCCATATTTACAGATGAGCCAGCTGCATCTCAGAGAGGGGCTGCTTATCTTTTCAACCTTATATCTGCACAGCCAAGCCCACCCATCTGCCCACCCTTCCCCAAGGTGGAGGCAGTGCTTCGAAGCCTCAGGCTGGGGCTCCCCATCGCAGGGCCCTGTGTGCTTGTGCTAACCATACCTGTTTTCAGAAGATTCTGGAAGGATTAGGAGAGAAAGAACCTTGAAGATAGATTTCCATTAAAAAAAATGTATTTGAGGGGCACCTGGGGGGCTCAGTCAGTTAAGCACCTGCCTTCAACTCACATCATGACCCCAGGGTCTTGGGATCGAGCCCTGCATGGAGCTCCCTGCGCAGTGGGGAGGCTGCTTCTCTCTCTCCCTCTGCCCCTCCTCCTGCTTGTGCTTTCTTTCTCTCACTCGCTCACTCTCTCTCTCAAATAAAGAAATAAATAAAAATCTTTAAAAAAATGTGTTCAGATAGAAGGGGAAGTCATGGAGAAAGGAAGTGAAGCAGGGGAAGGATCTGACATACTTCGGCTAGTTTTGAAGATGGAGGGGACCGTGCCTGCGAAACAGAGAGGCCTCCAGGAGCTGAAAATGACTCCTTGTCTATTGCCAGCAAAGAAATGGGACCTCAATCCTACAGCTGCAACTTGTCTGAGTTCCCAAGAGCCTTCAAATAAGAGTCCAGCTCAGCCAACACTTTGGTTTTGGTGGTGTGACCTTCGAGCATAGAACCCAGCAGAGCCCACCTGGATTTCTGATCTACGGACCTGTGGGGTAGTAAGTGGGTATTGTTATAAGAAAAGCATTTATTCAGTTTACTGGCCTGCCCTTCCTACTGAGATCATGTGTTTTCCACTTTCTGGGGGGGCATTAACATAGTACTTCTCTTATACATGATGGTGTTAAGTGCTTTCAGAAGCCCCTCTGTGGCAAAATGAACAGCTGTCAATACGCTGGTCCTTCGAGTTTCTGTGGGGAGATGCTCCTGGCTCATGAAGTCCTTCCCTGGCTGACCCCAAACTCCCTTCTCTGGTAAAATCCAACAGTCGTGAGCAGTTCTCAGGCAGGGCGCTAGCTACCTTACATCCCCAGAGCATCAGGAACTCAGAGCGCATCAGGGGGCTATTTATAGATAAGGCACAGTTTTCTTTAAAAAGCCTTGCCGCAGTGAGCTCCCCCAGCAGCCCCCACAGGCCCAGAAATAATTCTGGATGTGGCCTTCCCCTTCGCCAGCCCCTGGTGCTGAAGACACGGATGCAGATACGCACTCTTGCCTCCAGGTGGCGCAGCTGGCAGAAGGTGGGCAGGGGCTCTGGGTCAGGTGCAGGACTGACCACCCTCAGGGACCGCTGTCGGGCAGGACTTGCCCCGTGAGATCCATCTGCCCTCAGCCTAACTCAGAGCCCTAGAGTCAGCCCGAGGGACCAAAACCAGGCTGCGCAACTGGGTAGAGAGGGGAGCCTGGAAAATTTCCTCAGCCTCCCTGGATCTGGCTCACTCCTCTGGGAAATGGCAGGAATGAGAGCCCCGGTGTCCCAGGGGCAGCAAGAAGGTGCCGTGAGACACAAGCCCTCCCTCTGTTCTGGATGTTGCTGCTGTGATTAGTCTCTGCATAGATGGCACCCCGGTCTTGCCAAGGGGTAGTTGGAGGCTCTGAGAGAGTCTGGCTGGTCGACAGCATTGGGAAGTAGGAGAGAGAGGAAATGACCTCTCTGGTTCTCCGGAAAGTCCTCCTACAGAAATGTATCCTTCTCCGGATGCTCCTCCTTTCTTTCATTCAGAGTTTCTGCAATGATGAGCTCAGACTTGAGGCTGAGGTGGGGACTGGGGAACGTGTGGATTTGGAAGCCCAGCGGTAGGGGCCCCAGGGCCCTACCTACAGTTCCCACACTTCCGGGGTGGCTGAGCCTCTCTCCTCCCTGACCACAAGGAAGCAAATGATCATCAGGGCTGCCTGGGCTCGGGGTGGGTCTGGCAGATTCTGGGACTCAGCCTGGAGAGCCCCTCATCCTCAGATGTAAGCTATACTGTCCACTACCAGCTTTCTTGGTAACAAGACTGGTATTTTGATGTCCCTTCTGCCTCTCTTGTAAGTTAATTGGCTCCAAATCTGGGAGGAGAGGTTATGTACTGGCTTCCTCATATTCCGCTCCCATCTAGCCAACACCTGCATCCAACAGGTGTATCAGGCAGGAACCTAGACTTAACCTGTCCAGAACAGCAAACAGTCCCTCCCCAAACCTGGGCCTTCCCAACTCTTCCCTCCCCTGTCCCCACAGAGGGCATCTGCACTGCTTACTCACCAAGACCCTTGCATTCCGCCTCACCTCCTCTTCCCCGCCCTGCACTAGACCCTTCACCTGTATCTCAAGACATGCCCCAAGGCCTCCCCTATTCCCAGTTCCAATGCAGTGCCTTCCCCCAGAGACCCCCACCTCTCACCGGGAGCAGTTGGATGGGAAGACCCACATCAGACCAGCCCTTGCTCCTGCCCTTAGACCACACCCCCCACCCATGCTGGGACCTCCCATCAGCCCTAGCCCCTGCAGGGCTGGCTGCCACACCTAACTCTCCCTAGCTCGGCCTTCCTCTGGGTGTCCCACTGCACCTGTAGCTCTAACTGAGCACAGATGTCCCTGCAGATGCCCCCTTCAGCCCTTTCCCGAGGCTCAGGGGGCGGTGGAAGAGAATGGAGTACAAACAAGACAGGTCTCCAAGGCTTTGAGGCTCAGGGCCACCGCAGGACTTCAAGTTAGCTGGGAAGTCTGGTGGCAGCAGTCAGAACCAGCGGCAGAGTAAAAAATGGTCTTCCAAAAAGACATGTCCGTGCCTCACGCCTGAAACCTGTGAACGTGACCTGCGTGCAGATATGCTGGAGTCCTGCTCTCCGCGGGCACCCGGGTGGTGGGGCTTTGCTGTGTTAGCCACGGAAAGCAACGCGGCGCCCTTATCAGGAGCCAGGCATACAAAGGAGGCATCAGTGCGTATTCCACAGATGAGATCGCTGAGGTGAGAGTCCCTGGGGACCAGTGAGGTTCCCAGCAGCCCTCTGACCGTGGTCGGCATGCCCGTGGGGCCTGGCATCATCTCCATCCCACTGAAAGAGCAGTTCTGTCCCCAAGCGTCTCGCTGCCCACCCTCTGCACAGGGTCTCTCAGGCGCCGTGATGAATAGAGTAGTTTCTGTCCCACATCCATGGCAGCCCTGCCACGGTGATAAATGCATTCACATGTAGGTGAGTGGGTACTTGAGACCGGAGGGCAAAGCACAGTCCCAGAGTGAAACTTGGCAGTGAGACTCTAGCTGGACACTTGGCTGAGCTTCATGACTCAGACCTGACGGCACACACCCTCCTCGGGCAGCGGGGTCCTTCACCTGCACTTCAGGCTGCAGCAGGATGCAGGGGCTCTGGGCACGGGAGAGCACTGGCTTGGAGCCTGCGGACTGGGGGTGCTGCTCCCACATTGGGAAGGCCCGTGACGTGCCAGGGAGCCTCCAAGCCTCCCTCCAGTGGGTCACCTATTCCTTCCTACAACCCTCAAGCCTGGCATTATTAGCTGTCTTGTGCACACACAGAAACTGAGGCATGAGAGGCAAGGTACATTTTTTTGAAGACTTTATCCATCTATTTAGAGAGAGCCAGAAAGGTGGAAAGGCAGAGGGAGAGAGAGGATCTTAAGCAGAGCACAGAGCCTGACATAGGGCTCGATCCCAGGACCCTGAGATCATGACCTGAGTCCAAACCAAGAGTTGGATACTTAACTGACTGAGCCACCCAAGTGCCCCGAGGCAAGGTGCATTTCTCAATGACCCATGGCTGGCAAGGGAAATCCAAGTATACCCCATCCCGTACCCTCTGCACAATGCTCTGCTGCCTTCCTCCAACAACCATGTTGATCTCACCCAGACTCAGTTTCTTCATCTGTGAAATGGGGAGAATGAGCCCATGTTAGAAGGTTGTTTGGAAAAGCCCAAGTTTAAATAAAAAGAAGCCCACAAACTGAGGATTTTGGAGGGGAGGGGGGGTGGGGGGGATGGGTGAGCCTGGTGGTGGGTATTAAGGGGGGCACATATTGCATGGAGCGCTGGGTGTGGTGCATAAACAATGAATCTTGGGACACTGAAAAAATGAAATAAAGTTAAAAAAAAAAGAAAGAAGCCCATGAGGTCGATTTGGAAGCCTGAAATCTCATTCAAATATTAGATGTTATTACTATCTCTCATGGGAGGCAGAAGAGATCTGGAGATCACAGGCTATGGTCAAAATCCCTCCTGTTCCCCATACTGGCTAAAGATGCCGGGCAAGTTACATGCCTTCCCTGGGCTTCCATTCCCTCGCTTTTTTAAAATGGGAGTAATGACAGTGCTGTCTTGCAGGGATTTGGGGGAGCTGGCTGAGAAAATGCAAAGATTTTAGAATGTGCCCGTCTCCTAGCCAGTCCTCCGGAAATGCCTGTATCTTATTACCATGGGAACCTCCTGAGTTTGCAAACCTCCTTGTGCTGATGGGACAAAGCTCAAGTGAGGAGCAAATTCAGCTCTGACACTGAGCAGAGTCTGAAATGCACAAAGCTTGGAAAGGAAGGTTCAGAATGGTTATGTGACTGGCTGGAGACCACACAGCATTGATGGCAGAGCTATGTTGGCCCCAAGTCTGTCTGACTCAGAGCCTAGTGCCCACGTGCTTTGAACATGCTAACAGAACACCCAGCTCCGAACACATGCACCACAAGAGTCTTCGCAGGACAGACTACCTCGTCTGGGTCTCCTCACACGTAGTAGGTTGTGCTCAACTAGCAGGGGAATGAATATTCACATGACCTATTCACATCACCTAACCTAGTTGCTAGTGACTCTTTGCTTGCTCTAACACATATAATGTCATCATAAAACCTGCAGCACAATCTTTAGTTTTTACCCATATCCCTCCTCCAGTTCTTCCTTACTCAAAGAACCCCAACTTTGTTTGGGATGCCTAAAAAAATTCCCAGAATTCTTTGCAGCTAGGATGAGACAAAGATGAAGATTATTGGGGGTGGGGAGGAGTCTTCCAGGAAGGTTTTTTAAAATGGACTAACCCCAGGCCCTTTGTCCCTTCCTCCTGCTTCTTGCCTGTAACAGAGACAGGAGCACAGAGATGTAGCAGCCATTCTGTCACCATGAGGCTAAACATATGAGGACAATGGCTGCCCACTAAGCTTGGCCGAATGGAAAGGTGGTAAGAGTCAGGGACCTTGGTGGAGTGGCTGAGTTTCTTTCTTACTAGCCCTGGAGGACCCCTGGGCCCCTTGGTACTGGAATGGATAAACCTCTTAAGGGTTAAGGAGGAAGCAGGGGTCTTTCATAGAGTTGTTCCTGTCCTTAACCTCCCTCAGGTAACCTTATCCTCGGTGCCCTTCTCTGGTGTCTGCTGTGTGTGCCAGAATGTCCCTCATCTTGTACGGCATCTTGTGGGTCACTGCCCTTGCAGTGGTCCCCTCCACTGTTTCTCCCTGTGAGCTTCTAACCCCGGGCCTCTAGCTTCTCACTGGTCAGCTCAGTATGCCCCTCATCCAGGTACATAGAACCTTCTGGGTCCTACTGACCATGCGGTGAGGGCCTCCTGAGATTTCTGTCTACATGAGTGAAGACGTGGCTTCTCCCTGCCCTGCCACCTGTCCCCAGGAGGAATAACAATGAACAACAGCTCCCACCCCGACCATCTCCCTTCCCAGAGGAAGGCTACATTTAGCTCCACTGTTCTGGGGCCCAAGATGGACAGCGGGGGTTCTGTCTGTGCACAGCGGAGGCACTGTGCATGACAAGGCGGGTGTGTTTGATTCTAGGGTTCAGGAAACTGGTCCCATTGCTGCTAAACACCCAAGCCATGTTCTCGAATATCACGTTGTTTAGGGAGGTGCTGTTCAGCTCCCCATGGTGATGGACTGAGGTGTGTCTTCCCAACCCTTATGTGGAACTCCTAACCCCAGCATCTCAGAATGCGGCTGTATTTAGAGATTGTATTTACAGATGTAATTAAGGTAACATGAGATTGTTAGGGTGGGTTCCAATGCGATCTGACAGGGGTCTTCTTATAAGAAGAGATCAGGACACAGACAGGCACAGAAGGACAACCGCGTGAGGACACAAGGAGAAGAGAGTTATCTACACAGCGAGGAGAGAGGCCTTGGAGAGAACCAGCCTACGCTCACCCTGGTCTCACACTTCCAGCCTCCAGAACAGGAGAGAATAAATGTCCTCTCTGTGAGCCCCTGCCCGGGCTGCTTTACTATGTTGACCCCAAGCAAGTGAATACACCCCATCTACCTTCATTGAGTGTGATCACTGGGGTGGTTTAGAAGTGGGTACCCCTCATCAAGGCCCCCTCAAAGGCCTGACAAGGGACATCACACAGGATAGCCCCTCCCAGAGGTCCATGGAGGAGCCTGCCCATGTGGCTTCCCTTCACCCCCCTGTATGCCCTGCAGGGGTTGGGGGAGCTGGCTGGTTTTATCTTTGGAACCTGTATCTCGCCTTGGCGCTCTGAGACTCTTCTGAATGATGTGACTTGGCAGGTGGGAAGCTCTGAAAACAGACCCAGGCCGCTGTACAGACTCCTGGGGACCCATGTGTGGCATAGGGCTGCTCTCCTGCCACCCCCTCCACCTGCCCTACCCCAGCACTTACTGAGCACCTATAGCATATGCCAAGAGCTATCCGCGAGGTAGGGGTACTGCTGTCATTATGTTACAAACAGAGAAACTTAGGCACAGTTCGAGAAGAGCCCAGATGCATCCAGGTCTGTTGGCCTCCTGCGCCAACCAGCTACCACTGCGTGGCTTTGCTCTCACTGGGTTCTGCCCTTTCTGACCAGGCAATGAGGTCCCTGAGCCAACCTGTGGGGGACTCAAGACAAGTGGGGCTAGTGAGCTCTGAGAACAAAGTCATTATTTCTGAGCCTTCACCAGCGTGTCTCCGTGGTGCTTGGCACCAGCCTGTCTCTCCCTGGTCCCATCTGAAGCTCCCTCGTGCTCCACGTCCCTCCCACTGGGTTCCAGTGCTAAGCCTAGCTGGTTACAAGGCTGGGGCTGGACCCAACATGGAAGTGCCCAGGGAGGTCAAAGTCTTTCTGTAATTGTTCACAGTCAACACCAACCCAGTCACAGCAGGGGCTCTCCCCATCCCTGCTGATCCTCACTCTGGAGGCCAGACACCGAACTGGGAAGTCAGCAGTTTGACCCAGACTCTGCAGCCGATATTTGGAGCAGGTGCAAAAGAACCCAGGTGTGAGACTCCAAAGCCCTCATACTTCACACCATGTCTGCCTCCAGAGTGCCTCCCAGCTGCCCCTCCCATCCCTGCAGCCATTCCTACCCCCAAGACCCTGAGTGTGGGTGGGCCCTGGGTGTGGACAGGCTCACTTATGGGGGCAGACAGAACACCAAGCTCTGCACAAGTGTAGGACTGGTGGCCAGCAGTGGGAGCTCAGCCGTGGCTCTGCGGTAGATGGAAGGACCAGGTGGCTGCTGGGTGCCCGTTTTTGATGCCACAAGGAGGCCACTGGGGGGTTGGCCATTATGGGGTGTCAGCAGGCACCTCCCTACTCACACCAAGCTCTTCTCTACTTGGCCCGGTGCCTCTTGGCTAACATCTGCTGAGCCAGCTTCCCTGCCTTGCAGGAAGGAAATGGAGATGTGAAAACAGGGGATGTCTGTCGACAATTCCTACTGGCTTTCTAAGCAGTGTTTTTGGAAGTGTGGTCCATGGACCACCTAGCCACCTTTCCCAGGGACGGTCTCAGGGGGCAGGGACTGCAGGGGTCACAGATATACCCCCCAGGCAAGTGGAATCCTTCCCGGGATAGGAACCCCCTGAACCCACCACTGGCTCCCTGTCTTTGAGGGTAAAGGCACAGGCCCCTGGGTCTTAGTCACTGCATTTCTCCTTGCTGTGTGGCTGGGGGCAAGCACCCCTTCTCAGCCTCGTTTTCTTCATGCGTAAAAGCAGTTGATAAGAACACCTCTGTTCAAACAATCTGACTTAAAAATGGACAAAGGAGGGGCACCTGGGTGGCTCCGTTAAGTGTCTGCCTTTGGCTCAGGTCATGATCCCAGGGTACTGGAATCAAGCCCTGCATCGGGCTCCCTTCTGGTGGGAAGCCGGCTTCTCCTTCTCCTATTCCCCCTGCTTGTGTTCCCTCTCTCACTGTCTCTGTCTGTCAAATAAATACACTCTTCAAAAAAAAAAAAAATGGACAGAGGACTTGAATAGATATTCTTCCAAAGAAGACCCACAAACGGTCAACGAGAACACAAGAAGTTGCTGGACACTGGCGGCCATCAGGGAAATGTAAATCACGATTGCAGCACAAGCCTCCACGTCCAATCAGGTGGCAAGAGTAACAGGAGATGTGAAGACTTGGAGAAAACAGAGCCTTCCCAGGGGCTAGTGGGGCACTACAGGGATGGCCTGGGGAAATGCACGCCTGTCTGTCAGCTGTGCATGGATAAACAAAATTTCAGAACATTCCTCGGCTGTAAGGAGGGCCGGACGACTGAGACGTGCACCTGGGCCAAGCCCCTTCTATTACAGGCAAGGAACCAAGGCAGGTCTCGTCCCCCAGCTCCCTTGCTTCTGTCCCCGTGCAGCTCCCTTGCCTCAGATGTCTGTGTCAGGTGTCTGAAATCCCACACGCCCAGAGTGGGAGGAACTGGTGATCCCCCTAGGCTCGCCGGGCCAGCATTGTCACCCCATTCACTGCATGCTGGGAACCTTGACTTCCAGTTCTTTCTGCCTGTGGTAAGGTCTCCATGGTGGCCGCCATCAACTGCTTCTCTCCCTGGATGTGGGACCACTCCTCGCGTCCCCTCTCCTGGACTTTGGGCTGCCCGAGTGTCTTGTTTATCAGGACGATGCAGTGGAAGGGACCTCTAGGACTCCCGTGTCTGCATCACAAGAACCACGTAGCTTCTGTCTGGGTCTGTTGAGTTCACTCTTGAGTTGAATGGCCAGGGGTAAGCCAGCTGCCGTGATGGGAGAATCCAAGCCACATGGAGAAGCCCCCCACAGGTGTCCTTGTCACCTGCCCCAGCTGGACTCCCAGCTGACAGCCGGCATTGAGCACCAGCTGTGTGACAGAGCCATACTGAGTCTCCAGTGCAGCTGTGCCTTCAGATGAGCTACAACCCCAGCTGTGTGGAGATGGAGGGGAAGAGCGTCCCAGGGGAGGGAAGAGCAGCTTCGATGTCCCTGAGATACCGGCTGGCTGGAGTGGTGAGGAAGGCAGGAGGCGATGAGGTGCAGGAAGTACTGGGCCTGACCTTCAGGGGGGTTGGGAAGCTGTGAGCCTCAGAGGGGAGAGCTATTGGGTCACGTGTGGGAAAGGACAGAGACATGGGGTGCCAGCTCGGATGCTCACGGGACCCCCAGACAAGGTTGGTGCCAGCTCGGTGATAGCAGACAAGGTGGCTGACACAGCTGGCCCTGGGATATACTTTTCAGGCAGAACCATTAGGATTTGCCAGCACATGAGATGCGGATAAGAGACAGAGTGGGGTCCAGGATGAATGCAAGGATTTTTGGCCTGAGTGATGGGAAGCCTGAGTGCTGTCAAATTAAATACTGGATATTGATCCAGAAAAGTGGTAATAGACCCTTGCTGGAGGGATGGGAATAGGAAGAGGCCAAGTCACTCTATCCTGTTCTCTGCCCAGGTTTCTCCAGAAGATCTGGAAATAATCTAATTTCTTATTTGCTTCTATACTGTCTCTGTCCCCTACGGGTAGAAACTCCAGCTCAGTGCAAGTTCTGGCAGGTGTGGAGGGACTCAAAATTTCTGTGGAGTGACAGGAAGGATGTTCGGAGGAAGGGAAAGGAGCGGGCAGAAAGAAGGGAAGAGGGGAGAGCAGGTGGGAAGCAGGACAGGACAGGAGGGGAGGGGCAGGAACGGACCAGCCCATGCTGAGCCTCAGACCTCCCTCCTTCAGACCCTGAGCCTATGTATGCGCCTCCCTCCAGCTTGGCCCTGCCTCACAGCTCAGAGAGGGACCTGCTGTTTCTCTTACCAGCATCCCCAGAGGATCTCCTTCCATATGGAAGCACCTGGGGCTTTAGGTTTTAGGCTCAGCTTGCCCATGACTCGCTTGTTCCAGAGCTGAGGAGCTCTTACAGAGGCAATGTTCATTCTCATGAGGAAGCACACCTGTTATCCCATCTGTCCTTACCCAGTGAGGAGGGGAGGAGCGCCTCCACAGCCCCCTGGGGCACCCTAAGCCTCAGCTTCTTCATCTGTGAAATGGGCCAAGAACCGGCCTCCTTCGTGATGGCCAGGACCACATTTCTTTCGCCCATGGGTCTCTGTCTAGAGGCCAGCACAGTGTCCAGGGAGAGCCACCTACTGAATGAATGAATGAATGAATGAACGAATGAATGTCATGAGGGTTCATGGCACTGACCTAGATGTGATCCTTGGGGGAACCCAGCTCACCTGCCCCTGCTCATCCAAGAGTCGGTCCTGGTGACTCTGCGGGTCAGAACCAGGCTCAGATTCCAGCTCCTCACCTGCATGCAGCTCAAAGACCCAGTGGGAAATTGCTTTGTTCCAGAAACAGCCGTGTGCATTTTACATCAGCAGCTGGGTTGATGCATCAGAATCTGAGAGCAGCATCGTGAGCACCGGGCAAGTGGGAGCAGAGTGGGACTTCCATTTGCCCACAAACAGCATCCAGATCACTGAATAATTTATGGTTCGTGCTTCCATCTTAAGGGAAGCTTTGGATCACCCTTACTTCCCCCAGAGTTGTAAAGGTCCCAGAGCTCCACGTCAGCATCTCAGCCGGGCTGTGCTTTGGCAGACCAGCTAGCAGGTGTGATGCTCTCAGGGCTGCCTCAGCTGATATGGCAGTTCCACCCATGTCAGCTTGTATTGCCACGAGCACCCAGCACCCTCAGGTCCCTGCAGGATTTCAGATCACCCTCGAATCAGAGCAATTTGTCCCCCTATCATGCTTTTGAACCACCAACCCTGGGTGTCTAGAAGGCGTGGGCCTTACGGGGCCCAGGAGCTCCAGTCTGGACATGGGGTGAAGCCCCCAACACACCATGGGACTCACGTCAGATGACCGACCTGGTCACCCAGAGCCTTGACATGCACTCGGGACCCCTCCTAGGGGAGGCTGAGGCTGGGGTGAGGGTCTCTGGAGGAATTGGCCATTCCACGAGATGAGCAGTCCCAAGCCAACTGCCCTGGATGCATGAGGTCAACGGGGCCGGGGTGACCCCCATCTTCCCCACTTCATGCTTCTCTGAACAGAAACCACAGACAACCTTCATCACTGCAGCTTTGATCCAAGGATTAAACATTGATCAAGGGCCACATGTGCCTACGTCTGCTTCCAGCCTGGGGATACAGTGAGGAAAAGCCAGAAGTTTCCTCCTCTGTGAAGCACACGTCCAGGGGCCGGAGACAGCCGATCCCTGCCATAATGAACAAGGGCAGATGGAAGGGCCGTGAAGGAAGAGAAAGCCTGGAAGGGGAGGAGACTGGCAGGGAGAGGGTGGTGTTGGTGACACCTGCCATAGAGTGGTCAGAGGAGGTGACCTGGAGCAGAGACATGAATGAGTCAGGGAGGGAATGGTGCAGGCCAGCTGGTAGGAGTTTCCAGGCAGGGGGAACGGCATGTGCCAAGGCCCTGGGGTGGGACAGTGCTTGGGTGTCAGAGGCATTGAGAGAAGGCTGATGTAGCAGACACAGAGAAGGATGGGACCTGAGGCTGGAGTGCAAGGTGGAGCCCACAGACAGCAGTGAAGGACTCTGGATCACTCTAAGTAGACTTCACACCTATTTTATTCCTTCAGTTATCTCGAGTCAGGTGCTTTGGAGGATTTGGGAATGAGTTAGTCCTTCCCCCAAGCAGCTCATGGTTGGGGTTTTTTTGTTTGTTTGTCTGGGTTTTTGTTTGTTTGTTTGTTTGTTGTTCCAGCTCCTCAACACAGGTCATGGAGCTCTGAACAACAGCTCTTCGGATGGTCCAGGGTTTGTGGGAGAGTCTGAAAGTAGGAGCGACCCCTGTATTCCCCTGCCCGTCACCACCCACACCATCTGCATGTGCTGCTTTCCATCACCACCTGGGCGTCTGGGTGGACCACTGTGCCCTCAACAGTCAGAGAGAGACAGAGAGAGACAGCAACAGGGACAGAGATAGACAGATAGACAGAGGTAGACAGACTGACGGAGTGGGATTGTCACAGTTACTTTATTATCATCTAAAAGACCAGCCACGTCACAGGATATAGATTTGGGGACACCGGTTCGATATCAGCCTCACTCAGAAACATGAGGAAATGACAAGGGTAACCCAGAGAAGGTTCAGGGGAGACATGTGGTCCCTGTGGCAGGCCGTTTGCGCCACCCTGTGTCCCCACGGGGCCCTTGCATCGTCCAGCAGCTCCTTGGGCTCAGCAGGTGGCTCGCGGCCCGGGTGGGGGAATAGGCTGCTCAAGGTGGCTCACTAGCTGCCCCTTCTGCCCAGCACCCCCCCCCAGCTCAGCACAGTGTCAGCTCCCCCACCTCCACGTGTCACCTCTGGTAGTCCCCTTGGCCAACTGCTGTCCCTTGTATTCCACAGCACACCTGCGTCCATACTATCTCTCACTTCTTTGTCTGAGTGCTTGGCCCCTGACGTCTCTGTTTTTCTAGATGTTAAATTATGAGAGCTTTGATACATACGGGAGAATATAAGAGAGAGGTTGTGCCAATTACAGAGCATGGTAACTTTTGGGAACTCTATGCCAAGCACCTGGCACGTTATTCTGTCCCCCTGCCCGTCCCAGCCCTGACCCTCTGCCTCCCTGTCTGCAGAGTGGCTGCTCTCCTTTTTTGCATGTCATCGCCTTGTTTCAGCCCGAAACCATCCAGTGCAGTGAGCATGGCTTTTGAACTTTATATAAACAGAATGCTCTCTGTGCGTTTTTTGAGGACCTGGCTTTTCTCACTGCACGTGTATGTCGATGCGTGTAGTCAGTCTGCATTCATTTTTACCACTGTGCCCTGTTCCCTGCCATGGACGTGCTGGCAGTTACCTGTAACCAAGTGTGAGGGCACATTTGGGTTGTTGCCCTTCCTTTGTTCATAGGACAATGAGCTCTGGCCACGACTGCAGGCATCTCCGAGCGGCGGCTGGAAGAGTTTCTCCAGGTGTTCACTAGAAATTGCTGAGCTTGGGGTATGTAAACATCAACTTTCCTTCATCCTGACAACTTGTGCTCCAAATCCTTGGTACCAGTTCACCATCCCTCAGTGGCCTGAGACCTCGCCGACTGTCCACATCCACACACTTTCTAAATTTTGCCAATCTGGTGGGTACGGTCTTTCATGCGATTTTAATTCCTATTTCCCTGCCGATCTTTTCGCATGTTTCCCAGAGCTTCTCATGACCTCATCTATGAGATGCTCGTGCTGGTTTTTGTAAACCCTTCTATTAGGTTCTTTAGCTTCCTATTGACATTCAGAAGCTCTTTGTGCATTTCTCATATTAATCAATTGCTCACATCCTGGGTAGCAAATACATCCTTCTTGTGTGGGTTTGGCTTTTCACTCTGTTTTTGGTGTCTTAAGTTTGTGATTGACTGTAGTAAAAGGTCTTCCTCTTTTCAACTTGTTTCAGAAATCCTATCCTACCCCAGGGTCATAAGGGTAGTCTTCTACAATGTCTTTTACATGTTTTCAAGTTTTCCCTTTCCCATTTAAATCTCGAATTTACTCGGAACTGATTTTTGTGTAGGGTTCAAGGTAGGGATCTAAATGAAGTTCTTTTTCCAAAGGGAGAACAACTCCTCCAGGACCCTTTAGCAAATGGTCTACCCCTTCTCACTGGTCTAACCAATATGTCCTCTCCATGTTACACCAGTTTCCTTATGTGTGTGGTCTGGATTCTGTTCTGCTCTGCTAACCGATGTTATACCACTTGAAGTATTAGAGCTTTACAATAGGTCTTATTGTCTGAGAGGAGGAGTTCCTCTCTCCCTCCAACACCTCTTCCTCCTCCCAAGTCCATTCTTCTTCTAAAAATAAGTAACTAGCTACTATATTCTTATTTCTCTGTTCATGGACACACTCAGCTCTTTGTCCTCTTGTTTTTGCCCCTGGAGCTCTTTCATTTGTCTGGGGAGCCCTCTTCCCCCTTCACCTGGGTAAGTCCTGCTTGGTTGCTGACTTAGCTCAAGCATTCATGGCCTTTATTAGAAGAGCTAGGTGGTTTTTCTTCTGGTTCAATTATCCTCATGTGCTGTGTTGTTCATGTTGCTCTTACTTGTTTTTTTTTTTTTTTTTTTTTTTAAAAACTTTATTTTTTCAGTGTTCCAAGATTCATTGTTTATGCACCAAACCCAGTGCTCCATGCAATATGTGCCCTCCTTAGTACCCACCACCAGGCTCACCCAATCCCCACATCCCTCCCCTCCAAAACCCTCAGTTTGTTTCTCAGAGTCTACAGTCTCTCATGGTTAGTCTCCTCTTCCGATTTCCCCCAACTCCCTTCTCCTCTCCTTCTCCCAATGTCCTCTGTGTTATTCCTTATGCTCCACACGTAAGTGAAACCTTATGATAATTAACTCTCTCTGCTTGACTTATTTCACTCAGCATAATCTCCTCCAGTCCCGTCCATGTTGATACAAAAGTTGGGTATTCATCCTTTCTGATGGAAGCATAATATTCCATGGTATATATGGACCATATCTTCTTTATCCATTAGTCTGTTGAAGGGCATCTTGGTTCTTTCCACAGTTTGGTGACCATGGCCATTGCTGCTATGAACATTAGGGTACAGATGGCCCTTCTTTTCTCTACATCTGTATCTTTGGGGTAAATACCCAGTAGTGCAATTGCAGGATCATAGGGAAGCTCTATTTTTAATTTCTTAAGGAATCTCCACACTGTTTTCCAAAGTGGCTGCACCAAATTGCATTCCCACCAATAGTGTAAGACTTACTTGTTGTTCCCCCCAGTCTCCCAACCTGCCTCCCCTCCCCCAGGCCCTGACTCCATCTCCACCCACCCAGCATCCAATACTGGGGCTAATACACACAGGTGATCAAGGAATGCCCACCTGAACAAACTGTATTTCCACCTCAACTTGCTTTTTCTGCCCCTAAAATACTCCTTCCCACAATCCTTCATCACATATGTGTAATTTTCTCAGTGAAAATGAAAGGAAGGATGTTTAAGAAAAGCCTGTCTTGTACCTATTTCAAAGATCTGTTCTCAGAGAATCCCATCCTCAGAGGCTCCGGCTGGCTGGTGACCACATAGGATTATCTTTGATCGGATTCTTTCCATGCTATGAATGTGTATGAAGTTAGAATGTTCCTTTCACATGTAGTGGGTTGAATTTGGTTTCCCAGAAAGATATGTCAAGTCCTAACCCCAGTACCAGCGAGTGTGACCTTATTCGGAAATTGGGTCTCTGCTGATGTCATTAAATTGAAGGATCTCAGGATGAGAGATTGTCCTGGATATAGGGTGGGCTGCAGATCCAATGACTGGTGTCTTCATAAGAGAAAGGAGACTGGATGGATACAGATGAGAGGTCATAAATGTGCCTAGCAACCAAGGGATGCCAAAGATTGCCAGCAGCTACCAAAACCCAGCACAGGCATGAAATGGATTTGCCCCTAAAGCCTCTCTCTGGGAGGCACCAGCCTACTAACTCCTTGGTGTCAGTCCTATAAGACTCATTTTGGACTCCTGGCCTCCAGAATGGTAAGACAACAGATTTCTGTGGTTTTAAGCCATCAAGTTGGTGGCAATCTATTACGGTAGCCCCAGGAAAGTAATGTACCGTGCAGAAGTTATCCAGCAGGAGATAGCTGGGAAAGAGAGCCTCTGACACTTCTCTCCCTCCCAGACAGCAATGCTGTGTCAGCTTGAGCTGACGGTCGCCACAAGCCCTGGGATGAGGACTCAGGGACCTGTCAGCTCCATTTTCCAGGCAGAGAAGGTGTCCCCACCCCTCTCTCATCCCGACTCAGCATTGCTTTCCTTCTGAGTCACTTCCAGAGCCTGCAGTGAGCTCAGACCAGACCCTGTGCCTGTCCCCTCCCTGGGAGGACTTGGGGGATAAGTAAGGACTCTGCTCAGCACCCCAGGACCAGCCACCTCCCAGCCCCCTCCCCCAACAGCTGCCGTGTCCCCGAGCCTGGCTTGCTCACTGGTGGCATTTGTGGCACCAACACAGACTTGTCACTCCTTGGGCTCAGACGTGGCAGAGGTGCCATTGGCAGGGCTCTTCTGCACTTGCTTGTCTCTATGGACAGCTCCTCCTGTCACGTACACAGCAGGCTGCTCTCTCCCTTCCTCCTCCTTTCGACACCACACTCCCTTGGCCCCTGAGCCTGTCCAGCCCCTTTGGAGATGCTCAGTGTCTCCTGCCTCCTCCAGGAAGCACAGCCCAGGCCAGGTCACCACCACCTTGGTGTGTGCCGTTGTACCAGCTCTGGCCTCATCCCCATGACAGCCTATACAGCAATCAGAGAGCAGTTTATGAATGAGCTGGGCACTCAGCTGTTTGGTTCATGTCTGCACTCCAAGTTCAGCTCTCGGCTTCCAGCCCCACTGGATGGTGGGTAGTCAGGAAGGAGCCAGATGTACTGTGCGCTTCTATTTCCTTTTCCTGGAACCCCAGCGCATACCTTCCACTCCTTCAGACTCGGTGCAGGGGATGCCTCTTCCGTGGAGACCTCTCAGGAGGCGTTCGGGTTCATGTGGCCCTTCTCTGGCCCACCCTGCCCTTCCCCTCCCCATGTGCTTGCTGACCACTGTGAACTGTGAGCATCTTGAATTCAGGATGGGGTTTGTCTTGCTGCCTCTTGTAGTCCAACCTTCTGCATGGAGTCCAGCCTGGGTGGCCCTCATCTGGCAAATCTTGTTGCTTTTGTGTCACTGTATTCCAGCCGGCTCCTCCCCAGTGGAATGAAAACTCTTTGAGAGCAGAACCCAGGTCTTAGTCCTCTCTGCTGGCAGGTCCTGGGCACAGGACCTGACAGGAAGGAAGTGCTCAGTAGCTGTTTGCTGAATGACTGACAGATTGCACAGATGAGTGAGTCAATGCAGGATGGGCTCCAATGTCAGGGTACACAGAAGGGGCCTTTACATCCTTATCAACCCACCCTTATCGACTCACTACAGTGGGTTATTGGGGGACTGCAGGAAGGACTGGGGTCCCCTTTTGATCCAGACCCTCTGCAGGGCCAACCCAGGTCCCCTGGGTGTAGGGTTGAAATGGAGGCCCTTAGGGTGGGTGGCTAGGTCTGGCCCAGGATCTGGGCACTGAGCAGAGTGCTGAAAAAGCCCAAGAGACTCATGCTGAAAAATCAGGCTGTAAGGTAGCTTAAAAATGTACAAACCCGGGCGCCTAGGTGGCTCAGTGGGTTAAGCCTCTGCCTTCAGCTCAGGTCATGATCTCAGGGTCCTGGGATCGAGTTCCGCATTAGGCTCTCTGCTTGGCAGGGAGCCTGCTTCCTCCTCTCTCTCTGCCTACTTGTGATCTCTTTCTGTCAAATAAATAAATAAAATAAAATAAAAAAGTACAAACCCAGGTGTTCTATGAAGCCGGGTTGCAGAAAGGCAGGTGCAGGTGGGGCACGGGGGCAAATGAACATGTCTGGATTGAAAAAGGCCAAAGCCTCTAATAGCCAGGGAGTTTTGCTCTAACATTCCAGCATGTTCTGGTGATTTATGGCTGTTGCTAGGTAACAGTACACGGAGGCGAGTGTGATTTTAAAGCCAGGGCTCCCGACCCAAGAGTTGACAGAAAGGGAAAACCATTCATCGGGCTGGGGGGCTGGGGGGCTGGGGGAGGGTTTAAATGCTACCCAGAGGACCGGATACCGTAAGAAGCAATTAGGGCGAAGCCAAGGGTATCCAACCCTCCGTATTTGCAATCCTTCACGGGGGTATTCAACTGCAGGCTGCCGGCATGGAGAGCCAGCTGCTGACATGGGCTTCTCCTTCAGAAAGGCACCAGCATGAATTTATCTTTGATTTTGCAGTAAATCGATTTAGTACGTGTCAGGTTTCTAACACAGCGCTGCTAGTATACAAAATGTATGAAGTGTGTAATCTTGATGGTCAGGATTAATTGTCCTCATTTTACATCACAAATGGCTCCCACCTCTGGACAACACCATTCATGTGCAAACACATACTGATGCCTGCTGAGTAGCCTGCTGGGGTTCAAGAGTGAACTAGAGAGAAGTCCATCCCTCCACCTCCCCGTGCCCTGCTGTCACCTTGTGAAGCTGACCTTCGGAATGGGTAGGGGGAGATGCTAAAGAATGGTCATGATTAACAAGCAAATCATATCTTATGTGAAGAAGAAAAAGCAAAGCTGAGTAAACAGGAAGAGGAGTTGGTGTGTGGGTGGGGAGATGGTGGGGGGAGGGGATGATTGCAATTGTAAGCAGTGGGATCCTGGCTGGCCTCACTGAGGAGGTAACATTTCAACAAAGTCTTGAAGAAATGAGGGACTGAGTCTTGAAGATATCCAAGGGGAAAAACAATCCAGGTGGAGGGACAACCCAGCAGGTGCAAAAGCCCTGAGACAGAAGAAATAGGAGGGAGACAAACAGGAGTAGAGTGGCTGGTGTAGGGCGAGTTGGGGGAAGAGCATCGGGAAAAGGGAAGCAGGTGGTATAAGATCCTCTGGCCATGGGGAGTAGCACTTCCTGGCAGGAAGAGCCAAAGCCTTGGTGGGGAGCGGGAGTCATGGTTCATTGGGCCGTTCTGTACCAGGTGCTGTGGGGGGTGGCCTGCACCTGAGAGGTGTGTGACTCATGCATCTGGTTCATGGGCAAGCAGGCTGAGAGGCACCTGTGGATGCCCCAGACGTGCACTTGGCCTGAAACCAGGTCCAATCACTGATGAGTGATCCAGCTACTGAGACTGGATTTGGATTTTCACTTGCCAGTTCCTTACCTGCCTGCTTCTCACCTGTTAACCTCACAGGGAGGGATACATGAAGACCAGAGGCTGACAGCAGGGGCTGGGCACCAGAGAAGAACAGCTCAGGTCAGATCCTGGCTCCTCTGTCAGCTTCCCTGGGTGACCTGGGATGAGTGACTTCATCCCCCAGCCCCGTTTTCCTTCCCAATCTGTAGAACAGAGGCAGTGACACGTACCTGGCAGAAATGACTACAGTTTTTGAAGGAGGCCAGCTGGTCCGGCACTGGGCAGGGACTAGACTCTGACTGAATGCATTCTCCTCCCCATGAAGCATGCCTTCACCAACAAGTGCATTCAGTGTGGGGTTACAGACAGACCGTGGAGGCAAGCCCAAGTTCCCACTGCCTTTCTGTGCTTCCATAGTCCGCTGTGATTTCTTTTACCTGCACAGCACAGCAAACACATTGGAACCTTTATACTGGCACCCATCTTGTCCCATAACCAGGGCAAGCATCACTGTTGATCAATGATGGACTCAGCCCCTGGATTCTGCTCAGGCCAGCACTCCAGACCGCCAGTGCCCATACTCAGAGCTGGCATGAGCCGACAGCCATTGTCTTAATCCTTCACAGCTGACTCCCTGATGTCTGTCTGTCCTACTAGCTGGGAGCACCTGGATGAAGGGGTGGGGTCTGATGCACCTCTGGGTTCCCACTTCCCTGGCAGGAAGGGTGCTCAGAACATGTGATCAGGAGGGAGAGCAGGAGGGAAGGAGAGAAGTGAGAAGGAAGGTGGGAAGACAGGGAAAGAGAGAAGGAGCATGCGTGTGGGCAGAGTGGTCTGTATAGCTTTTTGGAAAAGCTGGGAACTGAGCCAAACTTGCTGTGTGTCATTTAGCAGAAGGATACAAGACCCTCTGTCTGAAGCAGGCTGTTGACACTACCTTTTCCTCTTTACCAGGACCCTCAGGTTCTTTGGGGGAAAGGCATAAGGAGCAGGCACAGCCCCCGCAGCCCAGCTTCATTCCTGGTTTTGAGATGGTTTCTCATTTGTGAAATGGAGGTGTCAATGCCCACTGGGTGGGGTTGTGACCGTTCACTGTCTACGGATACCCTGGAAGGTGCTTCATCAATGGCACTGGCTCTTGGGACCCCTTCTTGCCTTGTACCTGCTCTTCCTCCCCTCGAGGAGCCCCTTTCTTGCCCTTTCCTCCCACAAACTTCTACTTATTCTTCAAGCCCCAGCTCAAATGTCCCCTCCCCCTGCAACCTTTGCTGATCCCGTGTGTACCCCTAGTGTTTGGAGCCCCATCCCCTGAACCCCTCTCTTTTTAAAATTAACATATAATGTATTATTTGTTTCAGGGGTACAGGTCTGTGCTTCATCAGTCTTACACAATGCACAGCTCTTAACATAACACATACTCTCTGCAGTGTCCATCCCCCAGCCACTCCAGTCCTCCTACCCGCTCCCCTCCAGCAACCCCGTTTGTTTCCTAAGATTAAGAGTCTCTTATGGCTTGTCTCCCTCTCTGGTTTCATCTTGTTTCATTCTTCCCTCCCTTCTCCTATGATCCTCTGTCTTGTTTCTCAAATTCCACATATCAGTGAGATCATATGATAACTTTCTCTGATTGACTTATTTCACTCAGCATAATACTCTCTAGTTCCATCAACGTCATGGCAAATGGCAAGATTTCATTTTTTTAATGGCTGCTTAATATTCCATTGTATATATATACACCACATCTTCTCTATTCATCTGTTGATGGACATCTGGGCTCTTTCCATAGTTTGGCTATTGTAGACATTCCTGCTATAAACATTCCAGTGCACGTGCTCCTTTGGATCACTCCATTTGTATCTTTGGGATAAATATCCTGTAGTGCAATTGCTGGGTCGTAGGGTAGCTCTATTTTCAACTTTTTGAGGAACCTCCATACTGTTTTCCAGAGTGGCTGTACCAGCTTGGATTCCCACCAACAGTGTAGGAGGGTTCCCCTTTCTCTGTATCCACCCCAACATCTGTTGTTTCCTGTCTTGTTAATTTTAGCCATTCTGACTGGTGTGAGGTGGTATCTCCCTGTGGTTTTGATTTGTATTTTCCTGATGCCTAGTGATGTTGAAGCACTTTTTCATGTATCACTTGGCCATCTGAATGTCTTCTTTGCAGAAATGTCTGTTCATGTCCTCTGCCCATTTCTTGATTGGATTTTTTGTTCTTTGGGTGTTGAGTTGATAAGTTCTTTGTAGATTTTGGATACTGGACCTTTATCTGATATGTCATTTGCAAATATCTTCTCCCATTCTGTCAGTTGTCTTTTGGTTTTGTTGACTACTTCCTTTGCTGTGCAAAAGCTTTTGATCTTGATGAAGTCCCAATAGTTCATTTTTGCCCTTGCTTCTCTTGCCTTTGGTGATGTTTCTAGGAAGAAGTTGCTGTAGCTGGGGTCAAAGAAGTTGCTGCCTGTGTTCTCCTCAAGGATTTTGATGGATTCCTGTCTCACACTGAGGTATTTCATCCATTTTGAGTCTATGGTTCAGTTTCATTTTTCTGCATGTGGTTGTCCAATTTTCCCAACACCATTTGTTGAAGAGACTGTCTTATTTCCATTGGACATTCTTTCCTGCTTTGTCGAAGAGTTGAGGGTCCATTTATGGGCCCTCTATTCTGTTCCACCGATCTATGTGTCTGTTTTTGTGCCAGTATCATACTGTCGTGATGATTACAGCTTTGTAATAGAACTTGAAGTCTGGAATTGTGATGCCACCAGCTTCGGTTTTCTTCTTCAACATTCCTCTGGCTATTCAGGGTCTCTTCCGGTTCCATATAAATTTTAGGATTATTTGCTCCATTTCTTTTAAAAAAGTTGATGGTATTTTGATACGAATTGCATTAAATGTGTAAATGGCTCTAGTAGCATAGACATTTTCACAGTATTTATCCTTCCAGTCCATGAGTATGGAATGTTTTTCCATTTCTTTGTGACTTCCTCAGTTTCTTTCATGAGTACTGTATAGTTTTGAGTACAGATTCTTTACCTCTTTGGTTAGATTCATTCCTAGGAATCTTATGGTTGGGGTGCAATTGTAAATGGGAGAGACTCCTTGATTTCTCTTTCTCCTGTCTTATCGTTGGTGTATAGAAATGCACCTGATTTCTGTGTATTGATTTTATATCCTGACACTTCACTGAATCCCTGTATGATGAAGTCTTCTTGCAATAGTGCTTCTGGCCCCTTCCTGGACTGATGGAGTGAGCCCTGTCTGATTTGCATCCTGAACCCAGAAACCGTTCAGCGAGTGGCTGTTGAACAAGTGAATGATGGGAGGGAAGGGGAGAAGGAGAGACAGGTTGTGTTCTGAGGGGTGCACAGGAGATGGGCTGGGAGGGGTACCCCACCACCCAGGCTGAGTGCCTCCCATCACGGACCTTGCCTCCTTCCAGCCCCTCAGAAGCTACTGGATGCTGACTATGGCCCAGCACTGTTTCGGCTCATGAAGGGTATATTCTAAACAAAGATGGAGAATGGACAAATAGACAAGCAGACAATAATTTTGTGTCTACTACGCAAAGCAGAACTACTGTACAATCATAGAGTTGCCATTTAGGAAGTGGTCACATTAGGGAAGACTTATGTAAGGAGGGGATATTTGAGCTGAGGACACAGGAAGAGAGGAAGCCAGCAGAAGAGCCTGGGGTGAGTGAGGCCCCAAATCAGCTCAGCCACGCATAGTCGCCCAAACACTCCACTTAACTGCCTGGCGGTCCCATGACACCCAAGTGGGCAAGTGCAAGCAAAGGGCCTCCCATTGTGCCCAGTATACAGTAGATATTCATCATGTGGTAGCAAGGACAGCTGCAAAGATCCCAAGTTCTGGGAGTGGACACTCATCTTGCTCCCTGGACCAGAGAGGCTTGCCCAGGGTCAGAATCCTGACCCTGAGGACAAGCTCCACACCTGGGGCCCATGCCCTGCAGACAGGCCTCCCTCCTCCTTTTCAAATGGCCTGCAGCTCATGCCCAGACTCCAGGCACCCTCTCTGCGATGTGCGGAGTCTGGGAAGCAGAGCTCAAGAAGCCTATGGGTGCTGGTGGTTTATGCAGAAGGGGGTCCTGGGACATATCATCTGGTCTCTGCTGTGGGAAATAGGGGCTCTGGTCCCAAGATGTATATGCAAGTTTCAAAAATTGATCCCTGAAAGGCAAGGACAGAGGCAGTTCTCCAGGGCTTCGCCTTCTAAATTGGTGGAGCGTGCCTCAGGTGACACTGATTTCCCACACTGCAGGCCACACATACCCAAGACCCCATGACATCTCTAATGCCTGGGGATAGAATGCAGCAGGATGCCAGAGCTTGACGTGAGGCCTAGCAGCCAGGTGACTCGGAGCCTGGGCTGAGGGTCCAGCACAGCTGTGGCTAGAACCAGAGTTGGGCTGCAGCTCTCATGGAGTCTTCCCCAGCCCCATTCTCATTCTTCAGCACCATGACCCTGGGCAGGCCAGAGACAGGACTGCGCTGGCTGCAGGGACGTGCCCAGGGGTGGGCAAGTGTCCCGGCTGATGCAGTTGGAGAGCACCCTGGAGTTTGTAGCTATAGCAAATAGAGAGTGGCTCTTCTCCTGTTCTGGCTGAGATACTATGAGATGTAATCTCTATGCTGCTGCAGGCCATGGCATCCCACACCCAGAGAAATCAGCCTGAAGCAGGGGAGAAGGAGGCCACCCTAGGGAGCAACAAAGAGGAGGACGAGACAGGGCCTTATCGGGATTATACCCCAGCTTCCCCTTGTTCCCCACCCTGTGTCAACCTTTGAAAGGCTTGGGTTCATGTCCCCATTTGCTAAGCCAGCTGGGACTGGCTCTCCACCACTTGCAGCTCAAGAGGACTAAGCAAAGCTTATCATCCTGAGCAACACCAGGCCCTTGAGAACAGCAAGGCCAGCAGGTAGACACTGGCACCTCCACCCCAAGCCAAGCCCTGCTCTAGGATGCCCTATTTAAACCAATCCACCACCTCCCTGGCTGTCCTAGGTCCTCTGGGTTTCAACAGCTCCATTGGACTTGTCTCTCTGGTTTCCAAGGGGCACTTGGAATGGTCTTACCCTCCTGCATGACTCCCTGGCTTAACTCCTGAGCTGGTGCTGCCCCATGTGCCCATGGCACAGCCTGCACCACTCCCTGTGGGGGACATTAGAGGGGGAGGGGAAGGAAGAGGAGCTGCCACCTGAGCTGCAGGTGCGGTCCCTAATCGTCTATGCATTCACCAATTCACCCAACACAGCTTGAAGGAGCTCCTACTGAATGGCAGGCACTGGGGGTGCGTTCAGCAATGACAAAACACCAAAATATCCAATCCTATGGGCTATGCTTCTAGTGGGGGAAGCAAAGAAAACCTAGGTAAGCTGTTAAAATACACTATGTATTGGTGGTAAGCACTATTGAATAAATAAAGCAGAGTGGAGGTGTGGAATGTTGGGGCTGAGGCTGAAATTTTAGATGGGGTGGTTCTTCATTCTCAGCACTGGAGGGGTTTGGAGCCCACCACGGGAGCCGGGCTGCCTGGGTTCAAGTCCCATCCTCTGCTTATGTGTGATCTAATGGAGGTTGTTCAACCTCTTTGGGCTTCAGTTTTCCCATTTGTGAAATGGAGATGCTAATAATCCCTACCCATGGGAGTTTGGGAGATGGAGTGGAATAGCACATTTGGTGTGTTTCCAAAGTGCGTGGCATGGGAGTAGCCCCAACCTTAACTTCTCTCCATGGCTAATATTCCTTCTTAGGCCTGAGATGTGTAGATTCCCTAATGTTCTGTGCCCTGACATGCTCTCTCTTCCTGGAATGCCAAGCTTGGGAGATGCGGGGAGAGCAATCCTCATGTTTGAGGTTTAGTTCCAGTGTAGTCTGTGGATCATCTGGTTGGTTTCCTGTCCATCTGTCCATCGACACTGTGGTTTTCTTGAGGTCTTATAGGCAGGAATGTGTATTGTTCATTGGTTTCTGTTCCCACGCCTACTACATACTTAATGAGTGATCAAAGATTTCTAATTAAATTATAAATGGTAAATAAGGATCTAGTGATGACTTCAAGCACCAAAGCAATCAAAGGCAGCTCCACAGAAGAAGTGTCACGGGAGGAGGACTTGGAACAGCCAGTTGGAAAAAAGAACACCATCTCACTGGCATCAGTTAGGTATATCTCTTTTCACTGCAGTCCCCCCTTCAAAAAGAACACGTGTCCCTAGAGGGTCTCGCTCTTGTCTGCTACTCTGAGGTCCCAAAGTCTTCCCATGGGAAGCCTGGAGTCTTCTTTCCTTCATGTGGCCAGGTCCAGGTGGGAAGTAGGGATGAAAGGTGGGCCTTCAGGGCTCTCTTGAAAGGTCTAGGCCAGCTGGTCAAGAAACAGATAAATGGAGGGGGCACATTCAGCCAGCAGTGCTGTGAATTATTGATCACCAGAGAGCAATGTGTAGGCAAGGTCATTTCCCTCTTAGGCCAAACTGCTCGATCATGCTTAATTGTCTGTTTTCAAATTTCCCTAGGGCTGGCCTAGGGGATGGATTTTCTTTGTGCCCATTTGTTTTGCTTCAATCCAATTTTGGGGGTAAAAAGGGATGCCATCAATTTCTCTTTGATATTAAGTTTTAAAACTGCGGATAGGATTAATTCAGGTGCTAAAGGGGGTTCCTGTCCTACATGGCATTACAGAGAGGTACTGCTCTGTATCTTCCATCACCCCAAGAATTGACTTACATTTTTGACTCATGTGCTGGAGGAATCTGAGGCATGGGCACACTGAATAATCCTTGCCACCTGCGATATGCCAGGCTCTGTGTATATTGTCTCCTTCCATTACCACTGACACATTCCAGTAAAATAAATACAACATACCAAAGTGGGGACCAAATGAAGAAGGAGATTTTCAAAGAAGAGTATCCAAAGCTGGTTGCAAGGATTCTTCCACTCCTTACTGACAATGAGGGTATGAAAGTTTAGGGTGGTGGGTAATGAAAAGGAGGCTGTGGGGAATATGGTTTTGGGGACCATATGTACTAGAAATCCTGTCCCTGCTAAGCAGGAGGAAGAGGAGGGGCCTGCCCCTTCTCTAAAGTTAAATGTGGATTGATGACTCAAAGCTTCAAATGTAGCTGCTGGGCTTCCAGCTGAGATGGAATAATAGAGACCAGATTTACCTTCCCACAAGAAATAACTAAAAACAGGACAAAACATATGAAACAACATTTTTCAGAAGATTGGAATCAGGCAGTGAGGGACAGCAATTGTTGAGAGCTGAAAACAAAAAAGGTAAGCTCAAGGATTGCTCTAGCTTGAGAGTTTTCTGCCCATGTTGTAGGGAGTAGTGCAAGCCAAGCTTGGTAGACTCGCCGAGCTGAGAAGACCAACATGAGGGTCTGGGGAAATCTGGTGGCTAGAGTTCACAGGGCAGAATCATGGAGAGAGAGCTGCAAAGAGAGAGCTCTGGGGATATGGAGAGGTCCAACCTGAGTACTCAGCTGGGTACCAATCAGCACGTGTGAGGAAATTACCCATATTCAAGGAAAGAACCACCCAAGGGAACAGTGCTTTGTGCCCACACAGAGTCAGGACCCTGCCTGCTTTCATCAACCAGATTAAAAAAAACCCTCATCATTCATGGGGCATTGAGTAACTTCCCTAGGAAAGTCTTGCCTCACTAGTGGAGAATAGTCTTAGATGGAGAACTTCTCCAAACATGCTTAACAATCACCAAAACCAAGACTGGAAAGGATCAAGCTGTTTATAAGTTAGTTTACTACATCCTAGCACAAAGATCAAGAATGTTTATAGGAACACAAACATAGCCAGTACCCACAAGGTAAAAGTCAAAGTCTAGAATCCAGTAAAAAATTTCCAGCCATCCAAAGAGGCAGGAAAACAACCCATAATAAGGAGAAAAGTAGATCAATTGAAAACTGATCCAAAATCAACACAGATGTTAATAATTAGCTGACAAGTATGCCAAACCAGTTATTATAACAATATTCCATATGTTCAAGAAGTTAGAGAAAAAGTGGAATATACAATGGACATGGGAGATGTAAGAAAGACCTAAACCAAACTCTGACAGATGGCAACTACATGGTCTGAGATGAAAAACACATTGGATTGGACAAACAGCAGAGTAGATATTGCAGAAGAGTAGATTAGTTAATAAGAAGACAGAAATGGAAATTTCCAAAAAGAAAAAATAGAATAGAAAAACAGTTATGATAAAAATTTAAAAGAGGGACAGAGCCTTGGTGAACTATGAGATGATGTCAAGAAGCCTAATAAATGTGTGACTGGAGTCTCTGAAAGAGAGGAGGAAGAGGAATAGGAAACTATCTGAAGAAAAGATGGCTGAAATTTTCCAAATTCAATGAAAACTATGCCCTCACAGATATAAAGATTTCAGGGAATACAACAAAAATAAAGAAAACCACACTAAGGCATATTGCAGTTTAATTGCTCAAAACCAGTAATAAAGAGAAAATCTTAAAAGTAGCCAGAAGGGAGGACATGTTACTACAGAGGAACAGGATAAGGATTACAGCATATTTCATGTAAGAAGCAATGCAAGTGAGAAGGCAGTGGAGCAATGGCTTTAAAATACTGAATTGATTTTTTTTAACTGTCAACTTAGATTCATGACCAGAAGAAAAATCTTTCAAAAGTAAAAGCAAAATAAAGACTTATCAGACATATAAAAACTATTAGAATTTACCTCTAGAAAATCCTAAATATAAGAAATGTTAAAGGGTGTCCTTCAAACAGAAGGAAAAATGATATTAGATGGAAATACGGATCTCCTCAAAGGAATGACTAGCATTACCACCTGACATGGTAACTGCACAGGTAAATACATATTTTCTCTTATTATTTTAGTCTCTTTAAAATATAACTGGCTGTTGAAACAAAAATAGTAACCATGTAATAGGAGGTTTATGACATATGTAAAAATAAAATGTATGAGAGGAATAAAAAAATTGCTGGGAGGGGAGAATGGAAGCACAGTATTATAAGTAAATATAACTACCTTAAACTATATGTGAAGTGGTATTATATCACTTAAAGGTAGACTGCGATAAGTTAAAGATATATACTACAAGCCTAAAAGCAACTACTAAAATAATAAAACAAAAAGTTATAGCTAATAAGCTACAAAGTAGATAAAATGAAATCATTAAAAATGTTCAATTAGGGGTGCCTGGGTGGCTCAGTGGGTTAAGCCTCTGCCTTCAGCGCAGGTCAAGATCTCAGGATCCTGGGATTGAGCCCCACATCTGGCTTTCAGCTCAGCAGGGAGCCTGCTTCCCACCTCTCTCTGCCTGCCTCTCTGCCTACTTGTGATCTCTCTCTGTCAAATAAATAAAATCTTTAAAAAAATGTTCAATTAATCCCAAAGAAGGCAAAAAAAAAAAAAAAAAGAAAGAAAGAAAGAAAAGAAAAGAAAAAAAAGAGGAAGGAGGGAACAGAGAAAATATGGAACAAATGGAAGACAAATATCAAGATGGTAGATTAAAACCTAACCACATCAATAGTGGCAGTGGTCTAAATATTCCAATTAAGAGGCAGATATGATCAGATTGGATGAAAAAGTAAGACCCACATATAGGCAACATAATCTAAATGTAAATATAGAAAGAGATTAAATGGAAAACAATGAAAAAGATACATTGTACTGATCAAATGAAAGCTGCAGTATCTATGTTAATCTCAAAGTAGATTTGCAGTAAAAAATATTACAAGGATCAAAGAAAGTAATTTCATAATGATAAAGAGAATGTTAATAGTCTTAATGTTTATGTATCTAATAGCAGAACTTTAAAATACACAAGGCAAAAACTGATAAAACTACAAGGAGAAATAGATGGATCCATAATTATGGTCAGAGATTCAATAACCCTCTTTTAATAATTAATAAAAAGAGCATAACAAAAATGTTAAGGAAATAGAAGACATGAACAACATTGTCAATCAACAATAACACATCACCTGATAAGAGCAGAGCACATATCCTTCTCAAGTATACACCACAGAAAATTTACTGAAATAGATCATATTCTAGGCCACAAAACAAGTTTTAATAGCCACAAAGGGATTAAAGTCATAAAAAGTATGTTCTCTGCTACAGTGGGATTAAATTAGAAATCAACAATAGAAAGAGCTCAGGGAAATCTCCAAATATTTGGAAACTATGTAGCATGCTTCTATATAATGCACACATCCAAGAAAAAACATCAATAGGAAAATTAGAAAGAATTAAACTTGGATGAAAATGAAATTCTGATACAATCTGTGTAATGTTGCTAAAATAATATTTATTTATTTATTTATAAAGATTTTATTTATTTATTTGACAGAGATCACAAGTAGGCAGAGAGGCAGGCAGAGAGTGAGGGGGAAGCAGGCTCCCCGCTGAGCAGAGAGCCTGATGTGGGGCTTGAACCCAGGACCCTGGGATCATGACCCGAGCCGAAGGCAGAGGCCTTAACCCACTGAGCCACCCAGGTGCCCCTAAAATAATATTTAGATGGAACTTTGTAACACTAAACATCTGTATTGGGGAAAAAAGCTCTCCAGTCAATTATCCTAGATTATATTATAAGAAACTAGCAAAAGGAAATCAAATTAAATCTAAAGTAAGTGGGGATAAAGGAAATAATAAGGATCAACACACAAATTAACAAAATATAGAACAAATAAAACAGAGAAAATCAATGAAGCCAAAAGCTGATTCTTTGAGCTTTTTATTTATACAATTGAAAACCTCTTGCCAGACTGACCAGGATGGGAGAGAATACAAGATTGCCAACATCAAGAATGAGAGGATGACATCACTACAGATCCTATAGATATTAAAATAATAATAGCTAGGGAAAAATATGAACAACTTTTTGCTAATAAATTCAACAACTTAGATGGAGGGGGTAGATTCCCTGAAAGACACAAACTACCAAAACTTACTGAAGAAGGAAGAGATAGCCTGAGTAGTCCTATAAGTATTAAAGAAATTGAATTTATAACTTAAAACCTTTGCACAAAACAAACAAACAAACAAACAAACAAACAAAAATCCACTTCAGGCCCAGATGGCTTCACTGATGAAGCCAGATATTTAAGAAATAAATAATGCCAATTCTACACAAATCCTTTCAATAAATTGAAGAAGAGGGAATATGTCCCAAATTATTTTGTATGGAAGCATTACCCTGATATCAAAACCAGATAAAGACCTTATGAGAAAAGGAAACCACAGATCAATACCAATATCCCTCATGAACATCAACACAAAAATTCTTAAATCCAATCCAACAATTTAGAAAAATAATAATACATCCTGACCAAGTGGGTATATCCCAGAAATGCAAGGTGGGTTCAACATTTGAAAACTGATCAATGTAATTCACTATATTTACAACCTAAAAAGCAAAACAAAAAAAAAACTATATAATCACTATAGTAGACATATGAAAGCATCTGATAAAACCTAATCTCTACTGATGAAATCTCTTAGCAAGCTAGGAATAGACGTGAACTTCTTCTTCTTTTTTTTTTTTTAAGAATTTATTTGTCCCTGCTGAGGGGACAATTTATTTATCCCTGCTGAGCAGAGAGCCTGATGCAGGGCTCGATCCCAGAACCCTGAGATCATGACCTGAGCCGAAGGCAGAGGCTTAACCCACTGAGCCACCCAGGTGCCCCATGAACTTTTCAACTTTTTGAAAAAATATCTGTGAAAAACCTATAGACTTACTGGTTAAAGACTGAATGCTTTCCCTCTAAGATTGGGTGCAAGACAAGGATGGCCACTCTCACCATGCTTGTTCAACATTGTAGTGGATGGTAAAGCCAAGGCAATAAAGCCAAGGCAATAAAAGACATTCAGATTAGAAAGGAAGAAAAAAACCCATCCTTATTCACAGACAACCTGATTGTCTGTAAAGAAATCCAATGGAACTTACAAAAAAGCTGCTAGAAATAACAAATGAGTTTAGCAAGTTTATAGGATATAAGATCAATCAGAATTGAAAGATTTTAAATACCATTTAAAATATGAGATTTAGGGGAATAAATCTAACAGCATGTGGAAACCTACAGATCATAAATTATAAATCGCTGGTGAGAGAATTTAAAGAGCTAAATAAGTGGAGAGAGATACCATGTTCATGTATTAGAAGACTCAATATTGCTCAGATGTCAGTTCTCCTCAAACTGATCTCCTCAAACTAAACTCTTCCTTCCTTCCTTCCTTCCTTCCTTCCTTCCTTCCTTCCTTCCTTCCTTCTTCTTTAGAAGCTGACAAACTGATGCTAGAGTTCTTATGGAAATGCAAAGCTACTAAGATAAGAAGAAGAATAAATCCAGAGGATGAATATGATCTGATTTCAAGAACTTGTTATAAAGCTTCATTAATTGGTACAGGGGATATTGGTGTCAAGATGAGATCAGGTAGATCTATGGAACAGAATAGAGTCCAGAAATAGATCCCCATATATACAGCAGCTGATACAGCTCATTTTCACCAAAGATGAAAAAAATAGTTCAGTGTAGAATATATTGACAATTGGGTGCTAAAACAATTTGTGTGTGTGTGTGTGTGTGTGTGTGTGTGTGTGTGTGTACGTGTAACAGAACTATACTTTAAAAAAATGACCCATAACTCTCACCATATATAAGAACTACTTCAAAATGTATCATAGGGGGTGCCTGGGTGGCTCAGTGGGTTAAGCTGCTGCCTTCGGCTCAGGTCATGATCCCAGGTCCTGGGTTCAAGCCCCGCATCGGGCTTTCTGCTCAGCAAGGAGCCTGCTTCCTTCTCTCTCTCTGCCTGCCTCTCTGCCTGCTTGTGATTTCTCTCTGACAAATAAATAAATAAAATCTTAAAAAAAAAATGTATCATAGACCAAAACTTAAAACCTAACTCCAGAAAATCAAGGAGTTGATGAACTTTTTCTTAAAGGACCACACAGTAAATATTTTAGGCTTGTGAACATTATAATCTCTATTGCAATTACATAAGTCTGCCATTATGATGTGAAAGTGGTTATAGAAAATACAGAAATGAATGGATGATGCTGTGTTCTCATGAAACTTTTTTTTTTGCTGCCCACAAGAGACTCATTTTATTTTATTTTATTCTATTTTTTTTTTTAGGAAATTTTTATTACATATAAATGTAGGCAGCTGGTCTGTAGGCCATAGTTTGCTCACACCTGTTGTAGAAGAAGACATATAACAAAAATCTTCATGACCTTGAATTAGTCAAAGACTTCTTAGATATGACACCAAAGCATGATCTGCAGAGAAAAAAAAAACATAAATTGGGCTTTATCAAACTTAAAAATGTCTCCTCTTTGAAAGACACCATTAGAGAGTGAAAGACAAGTCTTGGAGACAATTTTTGCAAAACATATATCTGAGAGATGGCTTGTATCCAGAATACATAAAAAAAAATCCTCAAAACTCAATAATAAGAAGACCAACAAGCTAAATAATAAATGAGGCACTGCTTGTGCTTGCTCTCTCCCTCTCTCTCTGGCAAATAAATGGATGAAAATCTTTAAAAAAATAAATGGGGGAAATGTCTGAGGAGATACTTCACTAAAGATGATATACAGATGACACATGAACAGATGCACAACACCGTTAGTCGCTGGAGTAATGCCAACTTAAAAACCACAGTGAGATACCACTACATACCTATTAGAATGGCTAACCTAAAGAAGGCTGACTATATCAAATTTTGGTGAGGACATGGAGGAACTGGAATGTTCATACACTGCTGATAGGAATGCAAAATGGTCTATCTTCAGATTCATTCAGATGTTTTTGGAAACAGTTTGGAATATGATTTCTATCATATACAAACTATTTCATAAAAATATAAAAAGAGGGAAAGATATATATCTTATCTATATCTATGTCTATATATCTATATCTATATCTTAGGACTATGTAGTGTCCACAGTAGGAATGGTTTGAAGATAAAATTGTTAATGTAACTGACTCCATTACCAGATGAAAGGCAAAAAGAAATTTTACCATATCAATAGATACAACAAAACAAAGTGATTAGTCAAACAAAAAACACTCACATTGGATAAATTTCAGCACTTGTTTGGATGAGAAAGGTTATCTGTGAGAACCCAACAGCAAACATTATTCATGGCGAAATTTTAAAAACATAGCTAGACCCACAACAAGGACTCCTACTATCACCCCTACTACTCTACCCTACCTTGTATTGGAACCTACTGGGCCAGACAGCAAATGGCTGGAGAATGGCAAGAAAAAGCCAGAACTGTCTTTAATTGCTGATATGACTGTATAGAAAATCCAAGAGAATCTGTTTTCAAACTCTTAGAACCATATGACAGTTCAACAAAACTTCTGGGTACAAGACAACCTGCTAAAACCAATAGCACTCCTCTTGAACAGCAATACCAATGCTACATTGTTTAAAGGCAACCCTATTCACAAAGGCAATAAAACCTGTAAGGTACTTAAGATTAGGAGCACCTGAGTGGCTCAGTTGGTTAAGTGTATGACTCTTGGTTTTGGCTTAGGTTGTGATCTCAGGGATCTGAGATCAAGCCCAGCACTGGGCTCCACACTGTGTATGGAGTCTGCTTGAGATTCTCTCTCTCCATCTCCCTCTGCCCCTCTCTCCCTGCTCTCTCTCTTTCTCTCTCTCTCTCTCACACACACAAAAAGGTACTTAAGATTAAATCTTAGGAAAGATGTACAAGCCCTTTATTGAGGTAGTATAACAGAGTGGTTCAGAGCAGGGTTTCCAACACAAAATGCTTGGTTTCACCTGCAGCCCTACTGTTTACTGGCTTGGGTAAATTACTTGATCATTCCATGCCTCCATTTATTTGTAAAAGTGAGACAGTAATAATATCTACCTCATAAGGAAGTCAGAAAGGTTAACTGAGTTAAATGTTTATGATATTTATAAAGTGTTTACAACAGTAGCTGTACAAATAATACACATAAGTGTTTGCTACTATTGTTACAAAGAAAATTACAAAATTTGATTGAAGGACATGAAAAAACATCGGAATGAATTTGGGGATAGACCATGTCCATGGATGGGACACTTAGCATCAGAAGGGTATAAATTTTTTCCTGGTTAATTGTTAAGTTCTGTATAGTTGCAATGCAAATACCAACAGAATTTTAAAAGGAGATCTGAAAAGAGAAAATTTATGTAGGAAAGCAAAGGTCCATGACTAAACAAGATGATTTTGAAGAAAAAGACGGTGCCATCTGATTTATTTGGTATTGACTCATTATAAAATTATACAATGTGAGGCAGGTTATTACTGGCACGTGGGTCAGGTAAAAATGCCAATGGAAATAACAGAGTCCAGAAATACACCTCCATGTATATGGGAATAGAAAGGAAGAGGCATTATAAATCAGTGGGTGAAAGATGGGCCATTCCAAAAAATGATTTGGATATTAGATTCTTTCATATGGAAAAAGTATATAATTTAGCCTCTATCTTACCCAAAACAGAACAGCATGTTCCAAATGGGCTAAAATATAAATGTAAAAAGACATTCTGTAGCCCACTGATATAAGTCAGGAGGTAGAGAAGTATTTATCAAACAGAACACAAAAGGCCAAATACTTGAAAGAAAATATTGTTAAATTTCACATCAAAATGAGTTACTTCTATAGGAAAAGAGTACCATAAACAAAATTAGGAGAAAAGCAGCCAATTATAAGCCAATGTTTGAAAACACACACACACACACAGACACAGGATAGGTAGTAAAATTATATGAGCCTGCAGGCAATCAGTAAGAAAAAATTCAAGTAACCCAGTGGGGAAATGGGCAGAGAAAGAACAGATAATTCACAGAACAGGAAGTCACAAAGGCTAAACAGAAAGATTCTCAAACTTACTCAACCTTACTAATCAGGAAATGCAAATTAATCAATCATCACAGATCAGCTCCCTCATCAACTTGACGTGTTTAAGTCAATTCCGAGTGTTACGGGGAATTTGATACACTGCTGTAGGAGCATAAATTGTTTCTTGATTTGGCAACATGTAGGAGGTTACAAATGTACAGATACCATAATCCAGCGGCGCCTGCCTCCAGGTGCCCATCCTGGGAAACCCACTGGGGTATGAGGAGGTAGGTACAGCGATGTCACTGCAGCATTGTTTACAATCTCGGAAGGGTGGAAACAACCTACATACCCATTAACGTGGGTGGAGTGGGGTGGGAGAAATAACAAATGGATTGTGGTCACCAGTATGCTGGTAAATGTTTAACAACCCGCTGTCTAGGGGGAAAGCCTTAAATTATAGCATTTGTCAATCTCCGGGATATGAATGCTCCCACCATGGTGGATTTCTAGTACCACCATGACATCGCTGGAAGCAGAGTTGGGAAGAAACACACGAATCAGCTCCTGGTGAAGGTCCTCCGGGTGGGCTCCAAGACACCATTGATTATTTTCTTCCAGCATCTAAGATCAATGAAGGAACTAGGTAGAGCTGAAAAAAAAAATGCTTAGAAAAAAAGCAATTTGCGATATGGTATAATCAATAGGCTCGTGTTTATATAAATTTTAAAATTACACAAAATGATATAATGCATGTATACGCATTGAGGGATAGAACACGGATGGGAATAAAACAAAAATTTGGGGGTAGGGTTTGCCTTTGGAAAGAGAAGGATACAGAAAGGGACACAAAGAACTTCAGTGTATCTCCACGGTTTTATTTCTTAAAAGAGCTGAAGCAAATATGTCAGGATCTTAATATCGATTCCTTTTGAGTCAATATTCAAAAGGGGGGGTCTCTATTTATTCAAAGTATCTCATTAATATAAACATAATGCAAAAATAAAGCATGACCATGATTATGTAAAAAGAGAACTCCCTTGAAAGACCCTGGAAGGCCATCCAAGGGGGTTTTGGTTATTGGGCTTGGATTCCGGAACATTGTTTTTCCTATTGTCCTTATTGTCCTCATTTCCACATTTTCTCTTCTAAGTTTGGCTTCCACAGTGGCAGGAAGCCACTGAGCCCGTGAGTGCTGGGCCGGGTGACGTGCGTGCTGGCATCTGTATTTGATGGTTTTAGCACGTGCATCCAAATTCTCAGTCAGCCTCCATCTGAAGCACTGTGACTAGACTGAGGGTCTGGGGGGCGGGTTTTTGTTTGGCATCTTACCATGAGAAGATCCACCCTGGCACTCTTCCAGGAAACCTCTCTAGGGTGAAGCAGATGGTTCACAGAGGTGGGAAGCACCAAGAGACCACCTTAAAGCTCTACCCTGGGATCTGGGTGGTCACAGAGGGAAAGGTGGCAAGAAGTGTTTTCATTAGTAGCAGCTAACATGGGATGACCATACAAGCTGGGTAAGGCTCTGCCGCGGACTAGCTAGGTGACTTGGGGAAAGTGACTTGGTGCCTGTTGTTGGATTTGTTTCTGTTTTCATTTATAAAGTGAATACTGTAATAGATTGTATTATTGTGCAAACTATTTGCAACCTCCGCCTTGGGGGAGGATTGTCTGGTGTGCTCCATTGAGGTCACATGGCCATGTGACCTACCATGTCCCTCCTTGCCCTGTTGAACTCATGAGTGGTGGTTATGGAACTTACCTGGGGCCATGAAACTGCAAGAGGGAGCTCAGGGCCCACATCTTTCCTTTGCCTCTGCCAGGAGCCCAGCTCCGTCCGGCTTTGGGACTGCTCCATCAGCCTGGTCCCCAGAGTAAAGATGGCGAGGATCAGATGTGCAGTCAAGCTGGGAGAGTGAGACAGATTCAGTCAGCCACTGCATGGGAAAGGTCCTCCATTACTAGGCCATTCTGAATGAGACAGGGAGCTCACTTTGGAGAAGGAGATAATGTAGGTGACGTGCAGAGCCACCATGTGGCCTATAGGGATGCCGCGGTCAGGATAGAAGTCATGCACAGCTATAACAACCCACAAGTCTTGGGGACCAAACACATTGCATGTCTATTTCTTATGCACACTACACATCCTGCCCTTTGTAGTCATTCAGAAACCCCAGCTGGTGGTGATTCTATCTTGATGGATACTTTTTTCAAGACCCTGAGTAAAGAGGGAAAAAACGAATCTGGCAAACCACACTCAGGCTCGTAAAGCTCCAATTCATGAAAGATGCAGGCCACTTCCCCATTCCACTGTCCAAAGCTACTCTCATGACTATGGCCATTTAAAAAGTGATAGGAATGCAAATCCAGCCCATGCACAGGAGGCAGAAGTTGGGTATGTGAAGTCAGCACAGAGACCTCCCTAGGGCCATTGGGGAACGGTGGCTGGTGCTGGAGTTACTGTTCGTCATGACCTTTAGGCTGACTCCAAATGGGGAAAAGTGGCATGTGGGACCACATTCTAGACAAGGGACCAGCGTGCACAAATGCGGAGTCTGGAGGGCACCTGTCTTGCTGGGGACATTGCAGGAGTTCAGGAAAGAGCACGGTGCACACAGCGAACTGGCCAGAGATGCAGTCTGGAGCTGTTCCGTGAAGACCTCTGGATGTAGACATTAGCATGTGGCAGCTGGGAGCCTCAAAACATGGTAAGCAGGGAAGTGAACAGGGTCAGCTTTCAGTCCACATGAGGGAGGGGTGAATCCTTGAGTTCTGGCGGGGTGGTGAGGCTGGTGAGAGGAGCGGGATTTGTGAGCTCTGAGGGCGAGTCAGCAGGGCTGGAAGATCGACAGGACATGATGGCTTGAGAGGTGACAGATGTAGGAGGATACCAGTCCATCCTGAGTGGGGATGGGGACAAGGGCCAGCCTAGGCTGTTGGAGAGGAAGTGAGGGCCGCATTGGAGGTGGTGAACCGCTAAAAGTCACAGGTGATGACAATACTTCATTTCAGGAGGTTTGAGAGCAACAAGAACTCTCTTGCGCCTATGGGCTCTTTGACATCGGCTACTAAAGCCCAGCCTGCATAGAACCCATCACCTGCAATCCCATGCTGAGTACACGTGCCCAACGGAGGGGAGGACATGTGCATGCTAAGACATTGTTCTGTTCATAATAACCTCCAACCCGAAAGCAACCAAGTGCCCATCCGCAGGAGGAGACACAGTGTTGCATTTCCATGATGGAATATTAGGCAACAATGAAAAATGAATAATATTAAAATGCCAAATATGTCATGATGCGTGAGCCTTGGATACGGAATGTGGAACAAAACCAGATCCCCAAACACTCATGCTCTGTGATTTTCTTTGCACAAAACCCCCCAGACAACAAAGTCGCAGTGTTAGAAGTCCAGATAGGACTTTCTGTGGGGTGGACAGAGTGGGTCATGAGGAGCCCTTCAGAGGATGGCGGGGTCTTCTTTTCCTGAGGGGGGTGGTGGTTAATCAAGTGTTTGCTCTGTGACAGTTCAGGGAGCGGCACATCTAGCTTTTGTAGGCTTTTCTATACACAATCTGAACATCAGTCAAGACAAGCGGACTGAGATACAACCTTTCAGGGACCACCAGAAGGAGCATAACTTGGCAAGCAGCTGAATGGCGAAGAAGGGGGGTCCCCAAAGCAAATGGAAGGAGTGACGGGGCGGCCCCACAGGGTGAAGGCTGCTGAAAGGTCAGCTAAGAGAGGAGTCCAGGGACTCATCCACCGGTTCCAGGAAGAGGAAAGTCGTTATCAACCTTGCTGAGACCAGTTTCCCTTTGGGGAGGCAGGGTGGGACAGTGAGAAGAGGCCAGGTTGGTGGAGGGCTCCAGCAGTGAGTGTGGGGGGATGCGGAAGAGGAGATGGGGAATGTAGATGTGTTCCTTAGGTCATGAAACGGGGAGGACACCATGCTGGCAGCAAGAAGGGAACTCAGAGTCAGGACTGTTTCTTAATGTGGAAGACCCACGCAGGCTTTGCCGTGGGGAGCGCCCAGGGGGACTGCTGATAAATTTCACCTTATCACAGGGGTCCTCTCCACTCCCACTTTGTACAAGAGACCCCTATCACCACCCATCTCCATCCCAACCTGACTTATATGCTTACTCCACCTTGTTGATCTTGCCCTGCTCGTGGCTCAACCCCATGGGAATGGGGAGATTGATCTGTTCTGTTCCCCATGTTACCCCTGTGCTGGGAATGTAGTATATTTAGGAATATACTACTGTATATTCCTACTGTAGGAATGTTCCTACTGTAGGAACAGTAGATATTCCAGAAATATCTGTCATGGACAAATGAATGGGGAGGCAGACACAGAGAGAGGCTGGGGATAGGAGGACCGAGGGGTAGGGCAGCCCTGCATTGAGGGACCAGGGATGTTTGGAGACATAAAGAGGAAGCAATGGTTTGTACCAGGGTGAGTGTGGGCTGATGGGCAAGGCGCTGGTTCTGATGGGGACGGGTGCTTCAGGGGAAGAGAAGAGACAGTCTGGAGGAGCCCGGAGGAAGTGAGAGAAGACTGAGCAGATGGAGAGTGCAGAGGGACTGATGTGCCCTGGGGCCCACCAAGGCTGGAGATTGCCAACTCCAGGGGTCCTCTGCTTGACCCAGAAGCTGACAAAGGGGTGTGTTGATATGTTAGCCCAGGACAGGGCCATTTCCATGGGGATCCAGGGCCTCCTGGAAAATGGGGTGTGTGCTTCCACCGAATGACAGGTGGGGATGATGGACAGGGGGTCTCCCTAAGATCAGAGAAGAGACGAGTCTCAGCACGGTGATGGTATCAGCTACCATGCCAGAGCTTGGACAAGGCCAGGCCCCTACTGGGCAGGAACTGGCCACACCACCCCAGGATCACGCCATTTCACGGGCAAGGTTGTGCTAGCCACCCCCCTCCCTGTCAGGACTTGAACCCAGCCCGTGGCTTCTGGAGGCTGAGGCTGCAGCCATATTTTTATATAGAGATAGGGAGGCGAGCAGGGTATGGACAGGAAGCAGGGTGCTGGGCTCTGGATGTGAGGTTCGGGTAGCCCAGGCATGGGGGAGAGGGCAGAATGGGCCGGGCTTCAAGAGGGTGGGTGGGAGAGGACATGAACGTCAGCCTCCTTCACGAAAGTGCACCCCAAGCACATCCGACCTGTGTTTACCTGGTCCAGGACTGAACCTGCCACAGCTGTGCTCTGAGGTGGATGTTGTGAACAAGCTGAGGGTGGGACAGGTGGGGGGGCCATTCAAGAAGTAGGCGGACCCCCAGGACTCTCAGGGGTCCAGTCTTTTCCATTACACACAGCAGGGGTGTGTGGGGGGGGGGTCCGTTCTGGGCATTTCTGCCCCGTAAAAGCCCAGCTCTAGCTCCCAAACTCCCTCTCCCAGCAAGAAACCCCAGGCAAGGCATCCCTGGGTGGTTCAGTGGGTTAAGCCCACTTCGGCTCAGGTCATAGTCTCAGGGTCCTGGGATTGAGCCCCGTATCGGGCTCTCTGCTTAGCAGGGAACCTGCTTCTCTGTCTCTCTCTGCCTGCCTCTCTACCTACTTGTGATCTCTCTCTGTCAAATAAATAAATAAAATCTTTAAAAAAAAAGAAAGAAAAAAGAAACCCCAGGCAGCATCCACCTGCCCCAGTCTTCCTGACCCTGGCCTCCTGTCCCTGCCTCTTCTGGACTCCCCTGGCCCCCTGCAGTTTGGAGTCCCCAGGAAACCAGCTGAAAGAAGCAAAGCCTCACAGGATTCTGGGACTGGGGATCTCAGCTCCCTCTCCCACCTGGGGCAGAAGGCCCTTCAGCATTTGTTGCTCCTCCCAGGCAGCCTCCCCTCCCCCCGCCCTTTCCAAAGAGATTTTGCTGGGCAGCTAGGAAGGTACTGGGGGGGAGGGGTTTCCATCCTCCCCCCTCACCTCTTGAAGCCCCTAGTGCAACCTGTGCTCCCCACAGGGAACTCCATCCCTCAGGCAAAGTGTTAGCTTGGACAAAAGAGGGGACATATTTTTGAGGGGACTGCTCTGTGCTAGGCACTGTGTTCGAAGCAGGGCCACACTGGTGAAAAGGGAAGGGAGGCAGGAAAGGTCGGGTTTGGTGGAAAGGGAGACTGGCAGAGGGACCCGTTTTCCAGCCTGTTTTTGGAGGGCACCCAGCGCGGTTTCTACACTTTATTTTTACCGGTAGAGAGACTAGCAGGAGGATAGATCATGGAGCTCTGCCTGGAGGAGGCCAATTACTCCAGGCAGCCGATCCAGAGTTTTTACCTCGCAGGTTGCGGATTCTCCCGCCCTGTCTGACCCCGCCCCCCCCCGCCCCATCCCTCCAGCTTCTTCCCACCCGTCCAGTTTTGCGCTCCAGAGGGTCCTCTAAACTTGTCTGACCCACCTTCCTCTACCAACGAAGGGGACCCTTGTGCACCTTCCTTCCCCACTTCTGAAGTCTTCCAGGCTCCAAGGTGCCACCTTCAGCCGACCCTCATCCCGTCCCTGTCCTTCCGGTGGCTGCCCGCCAGCCCTACCTCTTCTACTCCCTCCGTTATTGGGCATCTCTTCCATAATTCCAGCACCTGGGCGGCCAAGGTGCCCCCCCAAAAGCTCAGCGGACCAGCGCTCCCCCCGCCTCTGCATCCAGGTGACCATCTCCTTCCTCCCTCTCCCGCCCGCACACTCAGGCACCAAAGGTGCCCACCCGCGGGGGCCGGAGCACGGCGGTGCCGCCCCTACCCGGGCGCGGCTCCACCTGCACAGCTCTGGGCGGCCGGCGCGCGGCTGGCTGCGCGGGCCGCGGGGGCGGAGGAGCGGGTGGCGCGAGGGAGGGGCCTGCGGAGCGGCGGCGGCGGCGGCGGCCCCAGCCCGCGCAGCCCGGCTCGGCCCCGGCTCGGTCGGCGCAGCGCCGCGCGGCGTACCCTCCCGCCGCCGCGCAGCCAGGCGCCCGGGCACCAGGCCGCCACCACCACCGCCGCCGCCGCCGCCGCCGCCGGGCGCACGACGCAGCGCGCACCGGCCGGGATGCGCGCCCGGGCCCTGGCCCGCCCCCACCCGCGGCCGCCGCCTGCCAGCCGCGCGCTCGCTTGACCGCGGCTCCCGCCCCGGCCGCCCCGCCCGTCCCAGGCCGCCCCCGGCCGCGATGCCCGCCCCCCGGGGCCCCGGCGGCCCGCCCCTGCTAGGCTGCGGCGGCATGGCCCGCGCGCCCGGCGCGACCTCTGCGGATTGCATCGGTGTGCGGCGGCGGGGCATGCCCAGGGCACCGGGCACGGCCTTCAATGGGCGAGGACACGGACACGCGGAAAATTAACCACAGCTTCCTGCGGGACCACAGCTATGTGACTGAAGGTAACGTACGTGTTGTCTGAGGCCCCCTCCGGCCGGCCGCGGCGTGGGGATGCCGTCGCACCGAATGCCCTCCGAAGGTTTGGACCGCGCGCTGTGTGTCGTGTCCCCCCACCCCACCCTACCCCACCCTGCCCCGGGTCCCGGAGGGAGGGAGCCCGAGGGCGCCGGCCTCCGCTGCCCAGCGCCCTCCTCCGCGCCGCCCTCCGGCAGGCAGCTTTAGGCCCCCAGGCCTGTGTGGCATCCTGAATCGGCCCTGGCCATCATTTGTAAAAAGGCCATTCCTGCGGTTAATCTGGTGAAGAAATCCAGGGAGATGTAGTGGCTTAGAATCCTGGGTTTGCCATTTCAGCCCTGCCCAAAGCCCACAGAATTTTCTAGGCTGCCCACTCCCCAGGGACGAAGAGGGATCCAGGGGGAAAAAAATCCAATGCTAGAACCCCCCCCCCCCCCCGAAGAGGCTCGCTGTCCCGGGGCACTCCCTGTACCTCCAAAGGCAGGGGCCCCTCGTGGGTGGGAGACGGCGGCCGGTTTGGGGTTGGTCTTTTATTCCCGGTGAGTTATACTGAGACAGAAAGAGCTGGCCCCAAACTGTCAGAATTTTCCCCTAAAAGTGGGACATGCCTTCCCAAAGGGGCCCTGCATTTGAAATCCCCCAAACTGGTCCAACAGGCCCAAGCCCAACCCCCACCCGGAGGTGGTAGAATCCCACTGGTCAGCGCTGATGGACCTGTGACTTCCAAGGGTCTCTCTCCTTCAGCTTGCCCAGAGAATGGTGGGGGACAGCTCCCAAACCGCAGCCAGGGGCCTGCGGAGCGAATCCCTGATTGAAGATGGGGTGATCACTAGCCGCGGGGTGTCAGCATGCGGCAGAGGGGACACCTGCGCTGGAGACCTTCCCGGGTTTAGGGACTGGCTGCACCTTCCTTAGGGGCCGATGAACTGGCCGCATAAGTGTTGGTGGGTTGGTAGCAAGAGGTCCCCCGGTGGGTGCCCCCAGTGGGAGGGACCCTGCGCATGGCGTTCCGCGGGGCTGGCGCGCGTGGGTGCCTGTGTCAGGAAACCTTGTGTTGGCTTGGTGGCGGGGAATCGACTCCCGGGTAGTGTCCGCGGTCTAGTGCCTGGCTCTGCCGGAAATGAGGCCGAGCCCAAGCCGGAGTCCCGCGGAGGCCCGGGAGCGCGGGGCCAGCGCGGGGCGGGACCCCTGCGTCCTGTCCCGGAGAGCTGAGGCTTGATGTGTATCCTGGGCGGAGGGACGCTGAGGGGTGGCGCTCCCCGCTCCCGGGAGGAGAACCGCTGAGTCACGCTTTGCTGATGGGGGAAGGGAAAGGGAAGGGGGTAGGGCTGCCTGGCTGGGTGAGGGCTCAGCCCCCAAGCTCGGGCTTTCTGGGGCCCAGGGAGCTGAAAGCGGCCCTTTGTGGGCTGCCTTGGTGAGGGCGAGGTAGAGTCAGCGTGCGTCGGGGTGTTTTTTCTGCGCGCAGGCTGCCGAGCGTAGAGGGTGAGAGGCCTCTGGGTTGTTGGCAGGTGCCCTTGTGGTCTGGCTCTGGCTGAGAGGGGATCTTGGCAGGTCATTCCGGTCTGGCTTTCTGCAGAAAGCCTCTGTTTTCTCATGTCAACCTTGAGTATGGTGGGATGGGATGCAGGACTCTGATTAAAAGTAAAACCCCCTATGCCGGACCCATAGCGGACATTTGCAAACATTAATTCCTTCTTCATCCCACCCCACCGCCCTTCTAGCTTGCTTCCAGAAATTTATTGGCTCTTACCAGAGCAGAGTAAGGGGGAAGTGCATCCTTTGAGAAAGAAGTGATGTTTTTAATTCCTATTCATTCATTCATTCAGCAAATATTTCCCTGCTATGTGCCAGTCACTGTTTTGGCCCTGGGGACTAGACAAAGATGCTGTCCTTGGGCAGCCTGTATTCTAGAAGGGAGCTCTGTGCTATTGAGGGAAAGCCCTTCTCACTAAGTCTCGGTTTCCTCATCTGTAGAATGGGAGTGAGAATACCATCCTGCCTACAAGGTCTTAGGGTTTCTGGGAAGGGCCAGTGGGACGGTGGATGAGGGAGCAGCCTTGGAGCTGTAAATTGTTAACTAGCAGCTGAAGTTTGTTGAACACCTACTGTGTGCCGGGGCCTCACGCAAGATCTCGTGTACATCGCTTCCCAATTTTATAGAAGAAACCGAGGCTTGACCTTGTCCACGTCCCAAACTGAGTGCCTGTATGTGTAGGGCGTAGGGCTTGGGGGCTGCCGTGCAGAGAAGAGTGAGATCAGAAATTCCTGTCCTCGGGGAGAGTAGGGTCTAGGAGAGGGAGCAAGAGCTGTGATTGTCATAATTAGAATTAGATGTGGTTTCTGGCTGCCCTGCATGAAGATGGACTTGCCCAGCACTGCACCTGGCATTTTATGCTCCATCACTGGGTGGGTTACGGATTTGGATGTCACTTAGACTTAGGTTCAAAGCCTGCTTCTGACTCTTCTCATGCTGTGTAATCTTAGACAAGTTATTAAACCTTTCTGAGCCTCACTTTTTCCCTTTGTAAAGGGAGAAATAATCATAACTTATCTCACGTTATTACTGTTGGGATGATCGGTGATTATGCTAATACAGAAAATACCCAGCACAGTGCTTGGTCAGCTGGAGGTATTTAATCAGGGGCACGGGTGTAATTTATACAGTTCCTGGAAGAGCTTGATGAGCAGATAATGGATGCTGAGATTTTGCGAAAGACCCAGGTGTACAAATTCCTGTTCCACCTGGTCATTTGGCCCACAAACACTCACTCACCACACCCCAGTGGCTCTGGTCTACTTCCTGTTCCTTAAGCAGGTCATTTTTTTTTTCCCTTGCCTCACAGCATTTGCACTGGCTGTGTTCTCTATCTAGACTATCCCCCTCCTGCTCTTCTTACCGCTGACTCCTTATCCTTTAGGTTTCGAGTTAAATGTCATCTTTGCCAGTGGGAGTCCTGCTTGAGTGCCTGAATCTCCACTTGTAAAATCTCAAACACTTTGGGAAGAGTTTAGATTTTGTTAGTCATTCACACCTTGGTATGAATTAGAGCAGATTCCTCCACCCCCCTCTACCCCCTTTAACTCTTGGCTCAGCTCAGCTGATAGAGTGTTGTTGTCACCACTAAGCATGGGTGCAGGCCACCCTGGGACATAGAACTTTGAAAGTTTGGGGGGAGGGTGCTGGGGAGAGCAGTACAGTTGAATCTCTCAAGACAGTAGAAGGACCTGGACCCTTGGGAGAGGGATTGCCAGGGGTAAGAGAGTGCCAGCAAGTCTCTGTGGGTTTAGACTTCTCAAGAGCCAGATATGGCCCAGGAAGGAATGCTTCCTGGCTGTGTTCCCTTGCTGTAGCCATGGAGCTCAGCTTTGGGGTGAATGAAGCAGGCGTCTCGAGGCTAGTCTGATTTACAAACCCCTTCCTCCCCTCCAGTCATCAGTGTTTAGGGGTCTGTCTTCTGGGTGTGGCCCTGGGCAGGCAGTGAGGGGCCAGACGCAGGGTTTTGGGGGCTCACACCCCAGGGGAGGTGGCAGTGGTCATTCCCAGGCACCTGAAGGGGAAGGCTCTTGAGGGCATGCTTTCCTGCTAGGACCGCAGTCCCAGCTTTTCTCCCTTGAGCATATCAGCCATGAACCTCTGTCGTACATGCGTTGCGTGCCTCTTGGATCCACAGAAAGACGCCTCTGTTTCCCTGACCCCATATGCTTGCCGTCCTCGCGTGTTGCATGTGATTTCAGAGCCATGGGCGTATCCTCACAGACTGGGTGGTTGAGGAAATGAAGCAGGGACTGGGACAGGGAGTTGTTAGGCTCAGGAGACTGTCATCAGCCTGTCTGAACCCAGCAGCTGGGCAGTTTCTGCAGCATGGAATTGTTCTCGTGTTTTGGACTAGTTGCGTGGGGATCCTGTTGGCCTTCTGCCCAGGCCCAGACCACACTGGGGAGGTGTGCTATTTGTGGGAGCCAAATTTGCCCCCCATGGAGGGTCTTGAGGCTGATCTCCCCAGTAGCCGACCCCTCACCTCACCAAGAGCATCGCAGTTCTCGGCCAGAGATCTGTGGCCATAGGCTGGGCCGGATTAGTCCTGGGGTCGTGCGTCCCTCTTGCAGTGATGGTTCCAGAATGCGCATGGGCTTGAGTGGACAGTAGAGCTTCAGGAAGTCAGTCTCTCTCTTGTGAAGGGACAGGAAAGCCCCCCCCCCCCCCATTGTTGCCCGCAGCCACCTTGAGACCACGAAGGGAGTAAGCCCTAAGGTGACAATGCTTTTGGTGCCCAGGCAGAGCGTGAGTGGCTGCTGGGGTCTCTGTGACTCGCTGATATCCTCCCCCCCTGGATTTCCAGTTTCATGGGCTGGCACATTCCCTTATCGCTTCACACCTTAATCAAGTTTCTGTGACTTGTAGCCAGCTACGACCTCTTTCCTGGTTATCCAGAAGACCAGGAGGCTCCCTTGTCACTCACGGCCAACATCTGAGATCCCCGAAACCAAGAGGTAGTTTGATGTGTTCACTTGCTGTTTGAGGAATCCTCTGTGATGGCTTTCATTGTACTCAAGTCAGAGTTGCCCAGTTCTGGTTTCCCTTTCTCGGCCGTCCCGAGGAAGCATTTCCAGCCTGATGAGAGATCCCAGGATCTGGTGTCAGGAGACCCACATCCCCGGTGGGGTCTGACTCTGGGTTCACCGTCTCGGGTGGGTCACACAATCTCAGAGCCTTAGCATCTTCTCTGGATTGCTGCTTTAGATCACTTGAAACGAGGGACGTAGTGTTGTTTGATATGGTAACATGTCGTGAGCTCCCCACCCTGCTTCGTGGAAGGAACACTGCCCATGAACTCACGGCGTGTAATGACTTGTGTATAAACATGCCCGGCCCAGAGCCCTGGACCCAGTCAGTGCCTAATAATCGTGGTCTGCCAACAATGATGCCTGCTCCTTTGGGGTACAGTTAGAGTAGCCCTAAGAACCATCATCAGACTGGCTAACCCCCCCTGTCCCCACTCCACTGGGAAGTGGAGGCTCAGAGAGGTCCCTTGTGGCTCTGCCCTCAAGCCAGCCCAGAGGGACAGTGGGGAGAGCCAGCATTTGGTTTGGAAAATCAAGCAGTGGACTTTTGGATCTCCACATCTTCCTTCCAGTTAGAAACATCACTTCCAGGAGCAATCCTGAAGTTTCCCAAGGTCATGCTGTCTCCTTTTCAGGGGTGGGGGCAGCGAAGGCAGCTGTAGGGTGTGGGGGCTCACCGCTGGGCGTTCTCCGTTCAGCCACATCACCTCTCTGAGCCTCAGTCTCCTTGCACGGCCTCCTGCCCTGGGTTGTCACATGGCCCTGAGGAGCAAAGGCCACGTGGACTCCAAAGGGCTACCTGTGTGGGGGAGGGCTTCCTGTTGTTACCAGTTTCCCCAAACCACATTGGGCTACACTGTAAGCAACATACTCATTTATTTCTAATCAATCCCAAGGTTAGGGTTGGTGCAGTCATGGGTTAGGCTTTTTCTCATTTTCTTTCTGCAAGATGGGAATCAGATTCTAGTAAAATTTTCCACATCATCTCCTGGTTGTCTTAACGTGTTCCAGCTTTTGGTTTTTATCCTTGAAGCACCAGAGCTAGGGGACCTTTTTGTAAGAGGGGACTGTAGGTCCGGAAGCGTGACTGTGTCACCCCAGGTTTAATGGCCAGGATCGGAGTCGCCATGGGGACGAGAGAGAAAGGACAGTCTCCAGTCTGCGGCACTAAGATGCACATGGTTAACAATTTGTGATAGTTCCTTCCAGTCTTTTTTTAATGCCCACGTCTGTGTTTAATAAAAGCTGTAATTGCTCCATATAAACCGTGTTGAAGGCGATTTTTTAAATGAAACATGAGCTTATAATAGAGTTCTCCAGTGCTTGGCGGGCTTCCTGGTTGTACAACCCGTGCAGTCACGTGGGGCCCGCCACACTCAGGAGGCCTGTTTTTGGTTTCGTACTCTGCCATTGCCATGTTGAAAGTTTTATAATTTTATCTCCAAACCCGCGTTTTGTAAGTGACATCTGATGGGACTGTGGAGTGGGCGCCTGAGCAGAGGTGATGCCTACAACACGTGTTTCGGCTGTTTTGTGTGGCTTCTGTACACACTTAACTTGCGTGCACTTTGAGTGTCGCTGAGCTCCCGCACGGTCTTGCTTGCGCTCTGGGTGGGCGTGCCCACAACCCTGTAGGCAGCAGTGGGAGCACACGGTGTGGAGAAGCCACTCTTTCCCCTGTGAACCAGAACCTGATTTGGACGCAGAAGGGAGAAGGTGACATTCTAAGGAGCTCGAGGGACCAAGGAACCCGGTTGTCATACCCCCTTACCCATGATACGTCCTTGTGTGAGCTGATCACTGATGCTGAGCAGGATGACCCAGCAGGGAAGGGAAGGATGGGACAGCCACAGTCCTTCCCTTTCAACGCCGTTCATCGTTGAGCCAAGGGGAGAGGAGCTGTGTGTGGAATGTGCAAGCACCAAAAAGTGAAGTAAAGCCAGATGGGCTGGTTTGGTGTTGTGTTCTGCTGCCCTGTAAGAGGAAAAGACACGTGCTTATGGAAGCTACCAGTTACGAATTGTGTATTTCAGTGATTCTGCATTCCAGTTAAATACTCTCATATTTGCATTTAAAACTGGAATTGCATAATAGAATGATGAGTGGCAAAATCCATGCTAGTAATTTAGACTTTCTTTTTTTTTTTTTTCCTATTGGCAAGGAGTGGCAAATGACACCATGGCAAGTCACGGGGAAAATGAAAGAGCGTTATTTTTTAGTATCTTTAATAACAGTTTCCCCCTCCTTTTTGAACAGGGTGCTCTGAATTTTCATTGTGCACTGGGCCCTAAAAATGATAGAATTGGCTCTGCTTTGCCATAGGGGACAGGCTGGAATTCCAGGGGGAGAGGACCCTTGGCCCGCTTCCCACCCCTCTTCGCTTGTGTGATTGGTGGAAATGTGAGAGTCTGTCACCCATTGGGCAACTTCTCCCTAGTGGACGGAGTTAAAATATTAAAGGTCGCTCCTCCTCCCCTGCCCATTGGGCCCTCACGGGGTGTGGGGGGGGGGCTGTTCCAAGGAGATGCCCATAGGTCTCTCATTGCAGTTTCCAGCCTTTAGACTTCTCTCTCCCCACAGGTCCAAGGGGAGGGGCAGTAGACTAGGGGTCCCTAGCTCCTCCTACCATTACCATTAATAAGGCAGATTTGATTGCCCTCTTGTCCACCTTCCCTGTGTGATCTCAAGTGCTAGCCGGCGAGGGGGGAGTACCCAACTGGTAACCCCAGCGCTGCCCCCAAACTCCATCCTTACTGGGCTGCACATTGTTCCTGTGATGGGTGTCCCATGGTCCAATTAATCACCCCCTGACGTTGGATAACGAGGTGGCTTTTTTTCTCGTATAACTAACGCCAAGCGAATGAGCCCTTTCTATGAATGAGGACACCCTACTCCCATCCCTCCCTCTAAGTCTGGAATAATTTCTTACGAAAGAACCCTGTGCACGCAATTTTATGTAAAAATTATGAGTGTGTTTAATGTTCTTGACACATATTGCCAAATTATTCTCCAGAGAATTTTTCTGTTTTACCACCTGCTGATCAGCATTTGGTATCCTAATTCATCTGACCTCCACAGATATCATAGACGAAAAATATTTGTTTTAGTTTATGTCTGAATACCAATGAGGTGGGACATTTCTTTTTCCTTTTGTTCAACAGACATTTACTGCTCCCCCTTATAAGCCGGGGGGACATGAGATGCTGGACGTGCAACACTGAGGAGCAAGTTCATTGCTGGCATTCATTCACTCACTCGCTCATTCATTTGTCGGACAGTTATCTCTGGAGCTGCCACTGAGGTCTGGGCACAAAAGAAGCCAGTGTGGCTGGACAGGGAGGGTGCGGGTGGGGTCAGAGCCCGGACAGGAGAGAGCTCAGGCAGAGCCCAGTGTTCGCCAACACTTAAAGGAAGGAGAATGAGAAGTCTGGGGCAGGGTAGAGGTAGTCACCCAGGTAGGAAGAAAACAGGAGGGCTGTGGAGTCCTAGACCTGACAGTGCAGCTAGGAAGGCACAGGGAGGGAAGAAGGATGGATGGCCAGCATTAAATCCTGCCATACCGTCAGGTAGGACAGTATCAGAAAGCGTCCCCAGGCCCCCTGTTCCATGTGTTCACACCCACTTGGCATCCTATCCCCCGGGGCTCTGCTTGGTGATGTCTTTCCACTAGCCCCTGCGGGCTGCAGCTCTCTCTCCCCACTCAGGTCTCCCTGCTGGCACACAGAATAGTTTGCTGTCTGTTCTCTGCTCTCCCCCAGAGCCCCTGCCCCCTGATTCTCCAGTCTCACTGTCTATGGGGCAAAGAATCCAGGTCCTAGAAGGCATGTTTTGAGAGCTCTGTACTCCTGGTTTCATTCTGTGGACAGGAGCCAGGCTGTGTCCTTGAAAGCATGGGGCTGTCTCTCCCAGGGTCTCAGATGCCACTGAGAGAGAGCTGCCCCCCACAGAGTGCCCTGGGGAGTCCTGCTGGTTAAATCAGGCCCTGCAAGAGAGATGCCCCTTTCCGACCACACTGGCAGCCAGCGGCCCTCGTGCAAAATGACCCATGTGGACTTTAGTATTAAATAATTGTAAAACAAATGTAATAACCATTAATATGATTAACCATTTACTGAGTGCATACTATATACCAGGCGTGATGCTAAGTACCTCATCTTATTGGTTCCTGACAAAATCCAGTGTTTTATGTATTCTCCCCATTTTACAAGGGAGAGAGCTGAGGTTTGGGCACTGGCCCTGAGTACCATGCATAAGGGGCAGAGCTGGGGTTTGGACACAGGCTGTCTGCCTGCAGAACCCACACTCCTGACCTCCACCTGTTGTGGAGGGACTAACAGGTCAGGGACGGAAGATCTGTTGAGATCTGATTACTTGCCTGGCTTAGGAGGTGTGGGATTTGAGCCCAGGAGTGCCTGGTGTGGTGCTCAGGCTGAACTTGTGGCAACGAATGCATCTGGCATGTCCATGTGTGTGGTTAAAGGCAATTGAGATGGGCCAGGAGCAGGAGGGATCCCCTCCCCTGCACGGGGGGTGGACGTGGGGGGCTGGATACAGCTCTGCAGAGGACAGGTGCTTTGGCACTGAAGGGAGTGGCATTCTCCAGGTCAGGAAGTGATGCCCTTTGGGACATGGCATTTGAGTACATTCCAGGCACGAAGAATAGCGTGTGCGAAGTGACATATTCTTTTTTTTCTTTTTTTAAGATTCTATTTATTTATTTGACTGAGAGAGAGAGAGATCACAAGCAGGTAGAGCAGCAGGCAGAGAGAGAGGGGAAGCAGGCTCCCCACTGAGCAGAGAGCCTGATGTGGGGCTCGATCCCAGGACCCTCGAGACCATGACCTGAGCCGAACGCAGAGGCTTAACCCACTGAGCCACCCGCGTGCCCCATGAAGTGACATATTCTTGTCTCTTGACAATGTCCAGGGTCCTTGGCCTGAGCCTAGGAAGCAGTTGCCAGGCAGCTTGGGGTGAAGTGCCCACCTGGGTGGGAGCCACTGCGCTGTCCAGGATGGGCCCTGCCTCCTTGTACAGTAGAAGCTATTGTCCTCCACAGTCCTGGGCTGAATGGCCCATTGAGGCAGGACAAAGACAGCTCAGAGGTCCCAGCTGCCCCAAGCAGGGATAGGATCACCAGCTCAGGCCTGGGGCTTCCTCTGGGCCTGCCTGGCCTCCTGCCTTCCTCCGCCCTGAGGAGATGGTGGCCTTGACACCTGAGTCAGCCAGTGCTGGGGCCTGGGTCCCTGGGGCCTGAGCTCTGGTCCTGGTCCAGCTGGCGGGTGCTTCCGCCTCAGAACCTGGTTCCCCACCTGTGAGACCTTCTGTGAGTACTGGGTAAAATCTCTGTATACAGACATAAATCTCCATAAAAGGCAGTTATTTATATTATCAGATGAGCTTTTGGCTTTTTTTTTTTTTTCAATTTCTAAAAGGTTTTATTTTTTTTAATTTTTTAATTTTTTAAAGATTTTATTTATTCATTTGGCAGAGAGAGATCACAAGTAGGTAGAGAGAGAGGGGGAAGCAGGCTCCCTGCCAAGCAGACAGCCTAATGTGGGACTCGATCCCAGGACCCTGAGATCATGACCTGAGCCAAAGGCAGAGGCTTAACCCACTGAGCCACCCAGGCGCCCCAGTTTCAAAAAGGTTTTAAGGAAACTTCCAAGTACGTACAGAGGTAGAGGAAATTGGATCTGGAATTGCTCCTCTCCCGTGGCCTTGCTCCAGCCGCTCTGAAGATTGCACCATGCCCCCTTCGCTGACTTTCCTCTCTTTCTGGCTGAAGAATTTTTTAGGCCAATTCAGTCCTCTGGTCATCTCCCCACTCCCTCAGCAGGCCAGGGCACATCTTGCCTGCCCAAGTGCCACCACCAGCCCTACCAGAATGAGTACTCATGCCTTCCCATCCGAATACTCAGTCATCCTGGCAAGGTCCCTACTTGTCTCACAAATGCCTTTTTCTAGTTATTGGGTTTGAACTAGGATCCCGAGTCCTGCACCTGAATGAGGGTGTTCTGTCTCTTAGGCCTTTCCTGTTTGAGACCAGTCCTGTATCCCATTTCCAGATCACTGAGTGTGGAAGACATTCGTTACTCTTCTGGAAAGATTACAGTTTTACCCCCCAGACTGTGTCTGGCTCCCAGTTGACTGATGGGTCTGGAAGGCTGATGGGCAGTTGCCTGTATCCTAGGAGTCAGCCCTGGGGCATGCCCCTATCTCCCTCCAGGGTCTTCCTCACCCTTCATCAGCTGGGAGAACCTGGTCACATTGCTCAGGGGGTTTAAGTGTCTTCAGTAAGACCTGGTCAGATGGCAGATTCATGAGCAAGAACAGTGGTTTCTGTTGGAAGCCACTGAGTTTTGAGATTTATTACATAGCAGTGGAAAACTGGAATAGTCCTGGATTCCCAGATTGAATTCCTAGTTGTGCCCAGCTCCTGCTCCTTCTGGGATGCCTTATCTAGCTATGGTGCTCTCCTTGATTCTGTAGCTCTTCCAGAACCTTTCAGGGACTTCCTTCTTATGTGTGTTTGCCTCTGTCATTTCTGTTCCTTATAACCAAAGAACCCTCATTCCTAGTCCCAGCCAGGACAGTGACTCAGCTCAGGTCATAAGACAGGACTGGTAGCCAGGCCTTTCTGAAACCTAGGACCCAGAGTCCTGCTCCATGAAACGTCAGTAGATACAGATATCGGATACATCTTCTTCGTCTTTCACAGCTCAGCACTTGTCACCCACCGGGTGCTGGGTAAGAAAGTGTCTGAGTGACCCAGTGAATAAAAGCCACCCTTCTGCCTAGCCACATCCCCTGAGCACATAGTCTTCTCTTTACAAAGTTCAGATAGGTACAGATTTCAGTGCCCATGTTCCTGTTAAATCACTCCAGACCCATAGCCACACGGATCAGACTTGAGCTACCATGGCGCGGTGACCATGAGGAAATGCATAAAGCAAAAACGTTGCCACTACCTTTTCAGTGTGCAGATCACTCAGTAAATAACAGGTGCATGTTGTGGACCACAACCCGGTCACTTCTTTCGGCGTCTATTGTTGGCTGGTCGCCACATATCTGTTAGTTCACAGACAGCAAAGCACATGGCAGCATCACCTCCTTGTCTCCCCTGAGAAACCCATGCGATGCTTTACGCAAATGGCAAATCAAAAAGAGGGAATTGGCCAACAGATAGCGGTCAGCAGGGGAGTGAAGGTGACCTGGCTAGAGCAAAAATAGGGATGTGGGGAAGGTGGGTGGAGTTAGAGAGGAAATTGCCAACTGGACTCTCACATGCAGCCAGGTACACAGAATGCGGGAGAACTTACTGACTCTAGAAGATGTTTCCTGGTGTTGGAAGCACATGGGGTAAAATCATAGGAGTTGAACTGAGCTTGGGAGGACGGGTCTCCAAGGCACAGGCAAGGTGCCAGCAGTTGGGTGGTCAATGGAAGCAGCACTGTCCAAATGCCTCCCCCATGCATTTGTTATTACAAAGAAATAAAAACACTTGAATTCTTGATATTTCTGAGGTTTTAAAATTACCATACTAAATACTGGTTTCACTATTTTTTTAATTTCTCTATACACTTAAAACTGTCAGTAAGAGAATTTTTTAAGACTTAAAGATTTTTTTTAAGTCACTGAACATTGGGGTGCCTTGGGGTGCCATCGGTTGAGCGTCTGACTCTTTTGTTTTTGACTCAGGTCATGATCTCGGGGTGGTTGAGTTTCAGCCCCATGTCAGGCTTTTCGCTCAGCATGGAGTCTGCTTGAGATTCTCTTTCTCTCTCTCTCCTTTTCCCTCTGCCTCTCCCCTGTGCTTCCAAACACACACTCTCCCCCCTCCACCCAAATAAATAAATAAATAAAATTAAAAAAAAATAAAGTCATAAGGTATATGTAATTTCCACATTGATTATTAAGATCACTTTGAATGGGGCACCTGGGTGGCTCAGTGGATTAAGCTGCTGCCTTCGGTTCAGGTTATGATCTCAGGGTCCTGGGATCGAGCCCCGCCTCGGGCTTTCTGCTCAGCAGGGAGCCTGCTTCCCCCTCTCTCTCTGTCTCTCTGCCACTTGTGATCTCTCTCTCTGTCAAATAAATAAATAAAATCTTTAAAAAAAAAAAGACCACTTTGAATGATTTGGGCGTGCACCATCAGTTTTGTTGTCCCCCAAACCGAGAACTTCCTGTTTTCATTCTGAATGAGTGGTATACCACATTGCCCCTCCACAGTGATGTTCTAAGCCCTGGCTGAAGGAGTGCAGTCAGTAGTCTCCTTATTGAAGGCAGCGACTCAAGAATATTAAATAATGCAAATCCCTTGCTGTGGCAATGGTCACGCAGCCCGTGGATCACTGTGAGTGGGACACACGCCTTCCCTCCACGGCACTCATCACGCAGACCTCCAGCTAGCCCGTCTGCTTCGCGAACAATCCATCACAGAATGAACTGGCTGGGGGAGTCAGAAACTGAATAATTGTGGCTCCTCCACCAGCTTTCAACGTGAAAGATGATAAAAACAACCCAGAATAGTTTATAGCCCCAAGGAGAGGTAAGGCTCTTTATTGAAGCTGTGAAAATATAATCCATCATCGTAATGTATCCCATATCGTCAGACTGTGGGAGCTGAGTTTCATGTATGTTAAGATGCTGCTCGCAAGAAGATATTAATTCTAGTTTTCTATTTTATCTCATTACAGAAACATGCAAAAATGCAGGAAGTAGAATGGGGGGGATATCTTGATGTTACTGCCCCAGAAACGTTCCAGTTTTACTGTATTTCCCTGTTTACCCTTCCCCTATAGATGGCCATATAAATACAGTTTGTATCTTTTAAAATATTTAACATCCTGGGTGCCTGGGTGGCTCAGTCGGTTAAGCAACTGCCTTCAGCTCAGGTCATGATGCCAGAGCACTGGGATCGAGTCCCGCATAGGGCTCCCAGCTCCACGGGGAGTCTGCTTCTCCCTCTGACCTTCTCCTCTCTCATGCTCTCTCTCAGTGTCTCTCTCTAAAATAAATAAACAAAATCTTAAAAAAAAATATTTAACATCCTGAAACATTTCCCTATGTTGTCATAATTTCCGAGTAAATAATTTTTAATGGCTGTATGATAGCCCATCACATACATATAATTATTCACCCAATAACTAGGTATGGATCCATTCATTAGACTGGGGTGGATGCCTGCAGTGGGGGTGTGGGTGGGTGGGGAGTGGGTGTGGGAAGGAGGGATTGGGCCCAGCCCCTCCCTGGAGACGGTCTGGAACCAGGGAGACATAAACAGATGGTGGTGATACAGCGTGCTGGGTGCTGAGAGACAGTGGGATGCCATAGCTGGGACCCCATGGCAGCGTGGGGGCAGGGCTGAGTCAAGAGCTAAGGCCATCAGAAAGGATGAATATCCAACTTTTGTAGCACCATGGACGGGACTGGAGGGGATTATGCTGAGTGAAGTAAGTCAAGCAGAGAGAGTCAATTATCATATGGTTTCACTTATTTGTGGAGCATAAGAAATAACACGGAGGACATGGAGAGATGGAGAGGAGAAGGGAGTTGAGGGAAATTGGAGGGGGAGATGAACCATGAGAGACTATGGACTCTGAGAAACAATCTGAGGGTTTTGAAGGGGTGGGGGGTGGGAAGTAAGTTGGGGAGCCAGGTGGTGGGTATTATGGAGGGCATGCATTGCATGGAGCACTGGGTATGGTGCAAAAACAATGAATTCTGTTACACTGAAAAGAAAAAAAAAAAAAAAAGCTAAGGAGCAGCCAGTAGGGAGTGGGGGAGAAGCTGTTCCCAGTACTCAGATGTTATGGCAGAAGCAGATCGGTGAGAACAAGCATGGCCCTAGGGTTGCTGGAGCATTAACTTTTGGGGTCTTGGAGCCCCAGGGCTGGCCTGGTTCATGAGAAGACAGACCAGACTGCTGTTGGGAAAGGGCCCTTGGTCATCTGTCCGGGCACAGGAGGAAGAGGAGCAAGACCGGCCAGAGATCTCCGGGGGTTTGGAGAGTGAAGTGGGACTGGAGGGGGTGGGGTGGGGAATGAAGATCAGAGTGGGGTGTGAGCACCTCCAGGAAAGGTGAGAAAGTTCCCCCCACTCCCACTGCAGTGAGGCTCCTGGGGTGGGCAGGGGAGGGGAGTAGAGGTGAGTGTTGCACAAAGGGGAGGTAGGCTGGAAGGGTTTAGTGGCTTGCCCTGTAGAGGGAGAAGGGTTGAGCCTCCTTCCATGATCTGTCCATACAAGAGTGCTCCTGAGGCTGGCAGCACTGGGGGCAGTGAGGGGAGGGTGGAGAAACGGCCCCACTCCTGGACACTGGCATCCCAGCTTTGGGTGCTGGAAAGTGAGATGTGAGATCATCCTCATCAGTGCCTTCCCGTATTTCAGGATATTCTTGTCTCTGGGTATCTGGGAATGCAATTTCTTGGTGAAAGGATAGGAGAGTTCTTAGGGGCTTGAATAAAGACGGGACTCTCATGTTGTCACTAAAACAAAAATAAAATTCATCAAAAATTTTTGTTTGGGTGATCTTCAAAAGTATAAGTCCATGGGTATCCTGCAGCTCTGGCCAAACCGTAGATTAGAGTGAAACCATCAGTCTGTGTCTCTCCTGCTTAAGGAAAAAGAGGGTCGATTTCAGCTGTGGTGCCTGGTGACTTATGACTGTTTCACGGTCTCTTGATGTGTGTCTGATGGTGATGGGCTTCGGCTGTGCAGGGAGGACTCATGCTGCGAACCTTTCTCTGCGTCTACAACTCTCTTGGCTTCGTGGGCGAATGACCATGGCGGGCGGTGAGGATGACAGGCGAAGCTATCACTTCTTGACTGTTATGGTGTCACGTGTCGTGGTGACATCGTACCCACCCTCGGGGGTGGTGGGAGTGACTCCCTTTTGTGTATCAGGAATTGGAGCCCCCGGAAAAGTCAGGTAGGACGCCTAGAGTCTCACAGTGGGTGTTATGTTAACTATATGCCTTGACAAACCATTCTAAATCTTAGTGACAACCATTTTATCATGTCCTCTGGATTCTGTGGATCAGGAATTTGGGCAGGGCTTGGCTGGGCGAATTGGCTCTGCATGGCCATTGCTGAGTCCCCCCTTCTAAGCCAGTGGGTGGGCTGGTCCGTAGGGGGTTTCACACACATGCGTGGTGGGGATGGCTGGGATGGTGCTCTCCCCTGGGACCGTCAACAGAGCCCCTCCAGCATGGCAGTCCCAAGGCGGATGGACTCCTTCAGGGGCAGCTGGCTTTCTCAGATCAGGTGTCCTAAGAAGCAGGTGGGAGACTTGACTTCCTGACCTCCTTGGAGTCTCCTTCATCAGTCCTGTGGCTTTAGTTCAGTTGAGTCACTGGCCAGGCCAGGTTCCAGGGGAGGTAGAGTCTGCCTTTGGACATGGGAAAGGCCAGGTCCACCGTGGAAGAGCAGATGGGATGGGAGACAGTGCCGTAGCCCTCGTTGGGAAACCGTCTGCTGTAGATGGCTGTCCGAGCCAAGCTCTGCGCTGGGTCTGACCTTGGAGCGGCTGCATCTCCAGCCGGGGAGCAACATTCTCCCTTGCCGTCCTGACCGGCCTGCAGAAACGGAGGCCTCTTCCACGTACCATTTCCCTAATCAGAAGTAAAAAATCATCCTGTACTTTTGCCAGTCTAAATACGGAGTTCATGGTGATGGGGATGAACCTTGAGGCCAGTATGCTAAGTGAAGTAAGGCAGACAGGGAAGGACAAATGCCATAAGATCTCACTTACATGTGAAATCGACAAAGGCCAAAGGCATGGAAACAGAGACGGGGATGGTGGTTGCCAGGGGCTGGGGGTGGGGGAAATGGGGAGATGCTGGTCAAAGGGTACAAGCTTCCAGTTACAAGATGAAGCAGCTGTGGGATCGAATGTCCAGCAGGGTGATGATAGTTAATAGTACTGTCTTACATACTTGAAAGTTGCTAAGAGAGTAGATCTTAAATATTCTCATTGTAAAGGAGAAATGGCAGTCACGTGATGTGGTGGAGAGCTCGGCTAATGCTATGGTGGTAATCATTTTACAGCATTTGAGCAGATCAAATCAACACCTTAAACTCACACACCTTAAACTTACCCAGTGTTGCACGTAATTGTATCTCCGTGAAGCTGGAAACAAATAAATACAGAAAACAAGAGGTGAATACAAGCTTTCTTTAGGAGGTAGATTTCCCACAGACCTGTCACTCCCTGTGTGTCCCAGGCAGAAGTTGTTAACGCAGAGGAGGGTGGGATTGGGGGCAGCGGGAGTCGCCCCCGCCCCTCCCCCTCTGCAGGTGCACTGCGTTGTGTGCCCACATCAGGGAAGGTGGCTTTGGGTGGAGCGGTGCTTTCTTTCTTAGCAGGGCCCCTGCGGTGGGGGAGGAATGCCGAAGAGAAACAGGTGTGCTGGCTGGTTTTCTGCTTGGCTTGACTCTAAGGACACACTGACCTCATGGATCACCCTATTTGCTCAGCCTCATGGAAGCAGTTTTATTGGAAACCATTATGGCGTGGTGGCCCGGGCCGAGACACAGTGTACGTGGCATCCGCCCCCCAGGCAATGGATGCCATGCCCTGAGTGAATGTGGTGGAGGCGGAAGGGAGCTGCCTTGACATTCAGTGAGAGCCCCTGTGTGCCTGCAGGGCGGGGTGGGCATTGTCCGGGCATTGTTCCTGAGGCAGATGTCATCATTGTCCCCATTCAGCAGACGGGAGCTCAGGGAGATGAAGGGACCAGAGTCTCACTGCTAGGACTCTCTTTAGCCTGTCTGCCCCTCTCCCCCCAACCCTCTGGCTCCCTCCTCCACCAGGCTGCTCCTTTGCCAGAGACAGGAACACCTTTGGGTCTTGCTCCCAATGAGAGGTGAGCCTTGAGTGCCAGGCAATGACCTTTCTCCTCCAGATCCTGTCCTCTGGGGCAGGGGAGCATTGGGGTGCAATAGAGGCTCCCCTGGGTCTCTGGGCTCAGAGTAAGAGTGTGTGTGTGGGTGGGGTTCCCTTTCCTTTGGGTATTAGCAAAGCTAATGGAAAGAGCCTCTGTCCACCAGGGATTATGCAGGTTACAGAATAGGCAGGTGCCTTGGGTTTGGCCAAAGCAGATGGGCTCAGCCTATGCCCTCAGGACCCCTGGCCAGGCTGTGGCTCTGGTGGCCCAGTGGGTATTCATGCCTTTAATTAACAAAACGAAACAAAACACAAAAATACAGCTTTTTTGAGATGCAGTTGACATATTGTTGCAATTCACCCATTTAAAGTCTACAATGCAACGGTGTTTGGTATATTACATGATTGATTTTTCAAAAATCGAGGCAGAGTACACATAACATAAAATTTGCCCTGTTAACCCTTTTTCAGTGTACAGATGCCTCTAATCACATCCACAGTGTTGTGCAACCATCATCACTGTGTATTTCCAAAACCCCGTAATTACTCCAAGCAGAAGATCTGGACCCATTAAGCAACAGCCCTCCCTCCCCCGCTGCTGCCTGCCTGCCTCTCTTAGGGACCTCGTGTAAATACAGTCACACACTGCATGTCTTCTGTGCCTGGCTTGGTTCCCTGGGCATACGCCATCCAGATACATCCGTGTCGGAGCAGCTGGGAATGAGCCTCAGGGTCGCTGGGACAGAACCAAGCCGCACAAGTGGTCTTGGTATTGCGCACGTGGGTGAGGCGGGGAGAAACCCGGCCACAGCACCCCTCCTCCAACATTTGCTGGTGCCTGGGTGACACGTGGTGGGCCTGTCCTCTCTCCAGCCAGCGGGCACCTGCCTTATCTTCTTTGCATCAAGAGGTAGGAGTGATTCTCCGCATTTTACAGCTGAGGAAACAGAGGGCCCTGGGAGGTAGGACTCCCCCAGCCAGGTGGAGGCGGAGCTGGGGTGCACCTGGGCTGCTTCCTCATGCTGCAGGCACTTGTGTGGACTCCCGACTCCGCTCTTTCCCATCTTGGGGCCCCTCCCCCCTGCTTTGCCCCCTAGTGCTTTTGTAGCTGATGCCCAGAAGGGCACCAAAGGGGACTCCAGTCACCCTGGGGATGGTGTTCCTTTGCGTTCACGTTCCTGAGTGCCATTGACCTGCCCCAGCCTCTCTTGGTGCCCCTTAGCTTCATCTCTAAGCCAAAAAGAATGTCTTCTCGGGGTCTCTTTAAGTCTGGACAGAGAGGTAAGGCAGCAGGTGTGCTTGTTACTCAGAAAGGTCCCATCAGAGGCTCCTCTTCCATGAGCAGGGAACCCCAAGTGGAGAGAGCCCAAAACACTTGTGGCATCTCAGGGAAAGACGCTGCAGGGTGGCTCTGAAGACCTTGACCCTTGGCCCTGACCCACCCCAATCCCAGCCTCGCCATGAACCACCTGAAGGACATCTAGCAGCGTGGTCTCTAGGAGCCGGAGGCGGGGACGGGGCAGCTTAGCCAGCCCAGCCCAGCCCTGAGGGCTCCTGTGCTGCCTCCTGTGTTCTCGGGCGGGTCCCAATCTGTGCTGGGCCAGAGGGTGAATGTATCACCAGGAGAGTGTGAGCTGGGACAGCTGGCAGGACAGAGCTGGCTCCAAGGACCCACACGGGCCTTGTGTGAAGGCCTCTGTAGATGACTTTACTTCCAGTTGGCTCCCTGAGTCCCCGACTTGGAAGTGTTTGGGGTAGGGCTGGGAGGCCCCAGGGTCAACCCTGTGAACTCCGTGTGAACCCCGAGTAGACCTCCCTGATGGCATCTTCCCTGGGGTGACCCAATTAAAAAAAAACAAAAACAAAACCACAGACTGGGACACTTGGCTAGCTACATGTGTGTCCATAGGGGGACCGTGGGGCAGGAGGTGGTAAACTGGGGCAGTGGCTGAAAACCTGGAGGTTGGGGTCCCTCGCGAGGGGCGGTGTGGTGTGGGGACGGGTAATGATGGTGGGCTTGGAGACTGCGTGCAGACGCAGGCTCTCCTGGTGACTGGCTGCGTGACCCTGGGGAAGCCACAAGGCCTCCCTGGGCCTCAGTTCCCTCATTTGTGAAATGCAGCCTGTCTCGAGGGCACAAATGCCCATGTGTTCTCTGCAGACGGCAGCATGTGGCCACAAGGCACCAGGCCAGGAGCTGGGGCCCATTATGGGGAGACAGGGGCTGGGAAGTGAGGCAGGTCCCTTATACCTTGACAGACTCCAGTCTTCACACATTTGGGATCTGAGGGGGACGTGGGGACGTGCGTGGTCATTGTGAGGGACACATGGCCCTCAGGCCAGCAGAAGGTGGCTGGACCCATTTATACATCTAAGGAAGGCACAGGCAGAGTGGGACCCTGCCCCTCTGGTCTGGTCTGGTCTCCTGTCCAGGCTGTCAGGAGGCCCTGATCCCCAGCCCTGGTCCCGGGAGGGGTCCTCTGTACCCTGCCCCGCTGCTCCAGCACTCCAGGGCAGGGAGAGGGTGCTCTGGTTTGTGGGTTTGGGCTAAGTTGTGACATAAGCTTGGGGTGGGGGGTGGGTGAGGTCATTTCTGTGTTCTGGAAGAGCCAGTCTTTTTGGTGTTAGGGCTTACTTCCCATCCTCCCAGCTGAGCCCGATCCTGCATACTGAGTCCTCCTCTCCCTGACCCAGGGGGAGCTTCAGGCTCGGGCAGGAATGGGGGTGCCGTTTATAGGGTCTCCAGATACCCCAGGCGAGTCCTCAAGGGGAGGAGGAAGGAAAGGCTTACTGAGTACAGAGAAGGCCCAGGAGCCCTGGAGGGCAGGCAGGGGTGTCCTTTCTGCCCGCCTGCCTCCCTGGCCACCCCCAAACTGGGCCCCACGGGACAGCAGAGATGACACAGAGGTAGCTGGGAATTCATTATGCTTCGGCTTTGGAAACACATAGCTATAAAAACCTATCAGCGGTGCAGCCCCTTCTCCATAAAACAGGCTTCGCTGGATTTATAACCCGAGGCCCTGGTCCGGGGCTGCTCTCAGAGGAGGAGCAAAGCAGCCCTCTCCGCGCTGAGAGGTGGTGCCGTTGGTTGCGGAGGGCTCAAAAAAACAGGGACCGGGAGAGAGGGCACGTCCACTGTTCATGTGTTAGATGGACTTTGTCGCCATAAGAAGCTGCATTTGGTTGGAGGACGTGGGGCGTTTGGGAGGGGAGAGAGGCAGAAGAGGAGAAATACTCACCCTGCTGAGAAGGAGACTCACGTTTGAGAGGACTTACGTTTACCTGAGGTGCGAATCTTTGGCCCGTGGTTTATTGAGCTCATACTACATGTTAGGTGCTTTGCTTGGAGTGGGGAATAGGGCCATTGATGTGCTTGACAAGGGCTGTGTTCCGAGAAGTCCCCAGAACAGTCAGGGTGGATGGTGGTCAGTGCTTCGATGGTGGCAGGGAGGAGCCTCCGGGCTGGGCTTCCCAGAGGAAGTCCTAGGTGGTGGGAAGTCAGGGAGGGCTTCCTGGAAGACGTGTATTCGCTCAGTATGTATTTATTGAGGCATGCTCTATGCAGGCATTGAGATTGGTTTGGGGGAGAACGGGAGACCCAGGGTCCTGAGAAAGTTCTGGAGTCTAAGGAGGAACAGGAGAGGGGAAGATGGTTCTAGAACAGTGAATTGGAAGTGGGTGGCACGGAAAGGGGGAAGTGGAGGCAGGCCTGGCTCAGGACTCCTTGTGGGTGTGGGATTGTCATTGCCTCCCATCGACAGGCAAGGAAATGGAGGTGGGGGCTTCACAGCTCCGACGTGGGTGGGCTGCAGATGCCAAACCCAGGCCCCCCACGGTGTGCACAGACCGCCCTGTACCCCTGGGGCCTTGAGGTGGGCACTGTGTCCAGGATGGCTCATGGCGCTTGTTGGCGGCCCCCCGTCGGCCTTCCTTCGCTGTTGGCCAGCGTGCTTTGAGCAGGCGCCGCGGGGCCAGATCCCCCAAGCTGACCCACTGTGCGTCTCATCTGGCATTTTCCTTCAAGCTCTTGGCAAGCTGCCAGAGTCCGGCTGAGCTGCTGCTCGATTTTTCCCTGACCCAGATGAAGAGCTGGGTAGCCAGCCATACACCCACTAAAGCAAGAGGCAGAACCCTGATTTCCGGTTAAAATGTGGATGTCGATAGCAGGTGAGGGAAGTCGGCGTTGGTGGAAAAGACACCAGACACTGGCCAGAGGCCCCAACCACGGTCCTTGTCGTGATAACCACCTGCAGTTGGGGCCGGCTCTCCCTTCCCCCTAGCCCCTCACCGATGAGAAAAATGAGGCTCAGAGAGGTCAGGCTCCCTGCCCAGATTTGCACAGCCAGCAAGGGGGTGGACTTGGGATTCAACCCAGCCTTTCCTGACTCCAGAGTGTACGCCATTTCCGCCACACCCAGCATCTCCCAGAGCTAATTCTGCTGCTGCCTGAGACTCCGCCCCCAAAGCCATCTGGGACACGCAACACAAGTGACACAGAATTAGGAGGAAATCCTACAAAAACAGGGCATGGTGGCTTTCTCAGCTGATTGGGATCTGCCTCTTTTCAGGGCTCTCTGCCTCCCAACCCCCACCCCAGTTCCTGCACCCGGACCTGGTGGAAATCATAGCTCACCAGCATTTGCCTTCTGGTGAAAGAAGAGAAGATTCTGGCCCCTTGGAGCTGGGAGACTGTGCGCTGTCCAGGTGGCCTGGAGTCCTGGGGCTTTGAGATTTGCTTCCCCACGGAGTAGATTTACAGGTCTCCTGCCTGCTTTGGGCAACACACCTTGCTGTGCATGGGGTGGACTTCTTGACGCAGGAGGTCCTCTGCACAGACCCCAGGATTGGGGCCCACGGATGAGGCACGGTGCAGTCGGAGGCCTGGGCGCCCCGGGGGCCTCACATCTGTACGGCTCTGTATTTTCCTTTCTCTCAAGTATGTGTTTTGTGGGTTTTTATGAGCAGTTGCTTTTACAGTCATTAAAAAAGAATCCAATTCATTTTATTGTTAAAAATTAATGTCACGTGGGCACCTGGGTGGCTCAGTTGGTTGAGCAACTGCCTTTGGCTCAGGTCATGATCCCGGACTTCCAGGATCGAGTCCCGCATCGGGCTCCCAGCTCCCTGGGGAGTCTGCTTCTCCCTCTGACCTTCTCCTCTCTCATGCTCTCTCTCACTCATTCTCCCTCAAATAAACAAATGAAATCTTTAAAAAAAATTAATGTCATGTATTCATATGATTAAAAATGTTGGGAGCACTCAGAAGCCCCGTATGAAAATACTGTTCTTTCTGAATTGGCCCAGAAAGTTATGCTCTGTTGTGTTTAACGGCTGGAGAGAGTTCTGGGTAGGGATGGAGCTGTCACCTGTTAGGCTAGCCTGTCTCGTTTTTTTCTGTTCCCTGTTTTGCACGATGCTGCAAATGAACCCCCGTGCCATGTATTTTGAGTAAGGGAACTAAATCTCTGGTGCCCGTTTCCCCAATCCTTACCAGCACTGGGTTTCATGGCTCTCTACCCTTTGCAAAGCCTTTCCTTCAGAAACAGTCCCGAGGCCACCTCTGTGCTGCCCGCCCCCCAGGTGGGAGGACACTGAGTGGAGTGCGCCCAGGCCCTGTGTGCAGGTATGCGCACTGTACCTGGCTGGCCTTGCAGGCTCCCTCTTAGGGGATCGAGGTTGGCTGGTTGGTGACTAGGGCTGATGGTGGGGCTTCCAAGGGGCTCTCTGCGGGAAACGCCATCCTCAGGGACATTTCAGTGGTCTGCTGGGGTCAGCTCTGCCCCCCACTCCCCGTTATCCAAGACCTCACTTAACCTGATGTAGGGCCTTCCAGTAGCATGTTCCCTTTGGGGTTCTGCCCACTGGCCTGTGGTCCCTTTGCTTTCCTGGAGCTAGGGGAACAGCCAGATGTAGATGGCAATTCCTGTCCTTGGCCCTGCTCCAGGCGTTCCTGGCTGAAGGCCCCAGGGAGGGTCTCTTAGCTTCCTGGACCTCAGCTTTTCCACCTCCCAGGTCAGCAGAGCCTGCGCACCTTGGCCTTGGTGGTTCTGGCTGGGGGTTCTCCCTGAGTCCTAGGAGCCACAGTGCTGCGAGGTGGACCATGGGACTCGCTGGAGGGATGGGGTGATCCAGATGGAGGGGATAGTGACATGCAGCATAGGCTGGGGGGGCCTCTCTCAAGGGTCAGGTTGGGTCCTGAGCCTGAGACTTCATCCAGCCACAGCCTGGAGCTGGAGAAGGTGGGCTGACCCGGGCAGGGCAGTGCAGGGGGCCCCATAGTGGGCTGTGAGCAAGTGTCAGGGGACCTGGTCCTGAGTCCTGCCCTCTACCCTCTCCCTGTGACCTCTCGGGGCCTCAGTGTACCCATCAGCAAAGTGGGGGCAACAGTTCTCAAAGTCAGAGGGTGGCTTTGAGAACCATATGGCCCAGGAAGTGCCTGGTGCACATTTGTGGCCAGTGCTGTTCTTGCTAGCCGGGGGCTTTTCTTATTCTCATTTGCCAACTGCATGTGATGGCTGATGCACCCCACGGGGAGTGTGCAGGAGCCCCCCACTCTCCCTGCCCCAGCAGGGTTTCAAAATCCTTTGATGGCATGAACCGAAGAACTTTTCCTTACTATTTTAGGATTCTGAGGCCACCATGGCCCCAGCAGGGGGAGGGAGGCAGTGATTTGAGAACTGCAGGTGTCTCCGTATCTGGTCTTACCCGGGGTGCTGGAGAACGTGGAGGCTCCGAGTCAGGGGCTTGTCCTGGTCACTTTGGGATGACAGACCCTGGATTAGACCCCAGGGCCACATCCCTGCAAACCTGGGCCCTCCCGATGGGAGACAGATGGATGTTTTAGATGCATGGGTGATTTCCTCCTTGTTGTTCACTTGCCAGGGAAGTGGTCTTGTGCACCTCCCCCCTACCCCTTGCCAGCAGGGAATTGAGGTTAAATTGACCCCCAGGTCCCGCTCACCTCTGCTGCCGGAGTGAGTGGGTGGGCGGCACGGGGCTGAGCCCAGGGCCTCAAAATTTCCATGGCATCCTGTGTGCGGGTGAGAGTCCGCCTCCTTCCACTCCCTTCATCACATTTATCCCCGAGCACTTCCTCCGCAGGGAAGACAGCAGCCTGTTACGGGGTTATTTCAAGGGGATCCCCATGGAAACGGAGAGTGGGAGGCTCCCTCAGCACTGGAGTGTTGGGAGTTGCCTGCGCTGCCTGTCCCCAGCCCATCCGGCTGAAGGGTGTGAGGGCCTCTCCCAGTCCTCCCTCTGCACCTCGTGGGTCTCAGGCTGGGAATCCCGGGTCCCTGCTCTCGTCCATGGGCAAGTGTGACCCCCAGCACTGCCTCCTGAGCCCCCCAGTTGTGTGACACTGAGGCTGGCTCACAGGGAACTCCAGAGGCAGGCTGGGGCTGCTCTTTCCTTCAGCAGGTGGAGGGCTGCAGCCTCCCCCGTTCTCTGGGCACAGCGCTTTGAGCCTATTAACCAGCTGCTGCCTGAATAAGGCCTTGGTTCATCCCTCAGCCCTCCATCCAGCACACTTGCATTTCACCAGCAGAATCTTTTGCTCTGGGAACGTGCTGGTGTGGATTGCATAGCGTCCCACCCCCGGAGCCTCCCTTTTCCCATCTGATCAGTGGGGGACACAGACTGGTGAGGAGCAAGCTCCTGGAGGCAGGGGGACCCTGGGGAGACCTGCAGAAGTGTCCTCAAGGTGGTGAGACTCGTCCGCTCTCGCAAGCCCCTGCATAGGCACGGCGCATCTCAGCGTGTGGCGGGCTTTCCCACCTGTGCCCTGTTTGTTGATGAGGCAGGTGGCATTCGTGTCCATTTTACAGATGAGGAAACTGAGGCTCAGGGAGGCATTGTGATCAGTGCCCATGTCTGGGAAGAGGCAGAGCTGGAGCTCAAGCCCAGGTCTGATCCAGCTCCGCTGCTCCAGGCAATGGGGCAGCTGCTAGGGCTGGCAGCAGGGGTGGGTTAAGACCACAGGGTGGCCTGAGGTGGGGAGAGGGGGAGGGGTGAGGCTTGGCAGGCGAGTGGGGCGGGGCTGGAAAAGTGATGTCCCCTATTCTTCCAGGTCCGGCTGCGGCTGCGCTTGGTGGAGGTGGGGTAGGGGCTGGTAGAAGGGGACATTGAAGATGCTGCAGGCACCTCTCTGAGTTCTAGAGTCTCAGGATAATAACTAACATCTGTGGGCACTTCCTACGGATCAGGAACTGTCTGATCTCTTTACCTTAATCTTCAACATGGCCCCCATAGGGTAGGTGGTCACTGCCTTTGTCACTGGCTTTTTACAGGTGAGCAAAATGTGCCCAGATTCCCTCAGCCAGGAGTGGCAGAGCCCACATTCAGGAAATGCCAGCTCTCAGAGTCAGGGCAAGGTCCTCAGGTCAGCACCCAGATGAGGCCCTTGGGTGGACTGGAAGCCATGTGGCCACTCAGGGACAGCAGATCATTTCTTCCTTTTCAAGTTCTGGGACACATGAGGGCTGAGACTCAGGGGAAGGACCCCCTTGCTTCCCTTGGAACACCACATCGGCGGGAGAACGTTTGGAGCTAGCAGGAATCTTGGTGCTTAGAAAGGCCTCTTGAACCACTTGGATTAGTGAAAGTTACACATGTAGAGCCCCGCTTTTCTCGCAGTTTTAACTTTGCAATCTCACTAGCCTGTGTATGAGCCTGTGCCTTTGTGTAAGAGAACTGCCACCTAGCTTGCTCTTTGGATGTTTGGTTCACAGATGCAAAAGCTGAGCTCCCTCGGATAATCGGTCCTTCTGCAAACTTGCTTAATTAACTTCCCCCAAATTGGTTCCAGTTGGATTCATTAAATGCACAGCTGCTGATGCAGATGTGCAAATGATCCCAGCATGTCCTGTCTTACCTGGGCAGTGAACACGAGAATCTGGAATGTTCTTAGCTGGAGCGCACAGATGACCAGGAGTCAACCTGAAAAGGCTCAGGGAGAGGTTTTTGAGGCCGCCGGGCTGTGGATGGAAAGGTGCCCCACAGAAATGATCCTTGGATGTTTCTCTGATCTCTGTGGGATCATTATTATATGTCACAGTAAAAACTGCTGAGTGCAGAACCATCTGCCCGGCTAGTCATCACTCAGAAAACACGGGGACATTGGACCTTCCATTTGCAGATTCCTTATGTTCAAAGAAGGTTAGAAACTAAGTCTCTCCACCCTTAGTAGGCTCGGAAATGCAGAATCGTGGTCTCTGAAGCAGCAGAGCTGTAGAGGCAGAGAGAAGGAGCAGGGTGACTTTGAGACCCTTGGGGGAAATTGCGTGAGCGAGAACCCTTGAGAGCTAGTGGCACAGTGCATGCGGAATTCCCAGGACTTCTGGCTCTCCTACTTCCTATCTGGGGCACTTGGGGCAAGTTATGGGGCCTCTTTAAGCCTCAGTCTTCTCATCTGCAAAATGGGAGAGGTAGCAACGAGGCTCTGCTGTTGTTGGGAAGATAAAGAGAGAAGATGGGTATGAGGGTGCCTGGGTGGCTCAGTCATTAAGCAGCTGCCTTTGGGTTGGGTCATGATCCCAGGGTCCTGGGATCGAGCCCCGTGTCAGGCTCTTTGCTCAAGGGGAAGTCTGCTTCTCTCTCTCCTACTCCCCCTGCTTGTGTTTCCTCTCTTACTGTGTCTCCCTCTGTCAAATAAATAAATAAAATGTTAAAGAAAAGAAAAGGAAATGGGTGTGGAAAATGGCTGTCACTCGGACTGATACCCCTCCTGGCCACGCCCCCCAGCCACCTGGGCCTCTACAGACACAGACATCCTCTAATAAGGGTCAGGGCAAGATCTGATTTATCACTCTGGTTTCTGTACCTGGGGAGACTAGCTCTCGTCTGTGTCGAGCACTTGGTAGCCATCTGTATAGTCAGTCTTTGTCCGTGATTTGGTTCTGGGCTGTAGTTTTCTTGATCTGTCCGTTCTTTCCTCGATCCTGGGCAAAGGGCTGCAGGCAGTCCAAATCTGTGACTGGAGTGGTGGCTTAGGCTGCTGCTGAGCTGGGCTGGCTCAACACTGGCCTTGTCATGCTGCTTGCAAGTCTGTGTGGGCCAGATGAGGCAGCCGGATAAGTTGCACCCAGGAGCCATCTGTTCCCAGCCCTTGGACCAGATGGTCTGCAAGGACACCTGGGGGCGGAGTAGGGAGGGAATACATTTACTGAGCACCCAGCATCTTCCGGAGCCTCTCTATCGCCCTGTAAGCCCGGCATGGCCATTGTGATCATACGGACCAGGAACACAAGGCCCAGAGCGTTCAAGTCACTGGTGAAGGTCACACAGCCAGGAAGTGGTGGTGTGGGATTTGAACCCCGGGCTTTCTGATTCTTTGCTTGTGTCCTTTCCACCACGCTGCTGAGGTTCGCTGTCGTCTGGCTGGATTTAGCACCAGTGATTTATGGGAAATATCCATAAATAGGGAGTGACTCATGCAGGAGTAAGCCGGCTCCTCTCACGGTGCCTGATGACCCCCAGGTCCCAGGGGATTCTTGGGCTTTTGAACGCCAGTAGTATCAGGCAGCCAGGACAGAACATTTGGGCTGGAGTGCACCCCGTGTGTGTCACAAGATACCCATGGCCTATACAAACCTTCCTAATAAAATCAGCCAAAGACAGAGAAGCCAGAGTCACTTTTATGAGATGGTGCTGATAGTATGAAGGTTGATCAGGCTGGCGTGTGTGATGAATTTAGTCCTGCTTGGCGGCTGCTGGGTGGGCTGGCTGGGATCCTCACTAAAGCAGGGCCAAGGGGAGAGGGAAGGGGCCCCATCTCTCCTGGAAATTGAAAAACTTGGGGCCACCACAGAGCTTTGTTCTCCATGATGCTGAGAGTGGAACACAGGGTTTCCTACAAAGTGTGGGAACAGGTGTGGATGGTGCTAAGCCTGCAGGGGGGCAGCCAAGCATAGTGATCCAGGGCATGGGCTTTGGAGCCCAGCAGACTCAAGGTCAGGTCCTCTGCATGGCCCTGGGCACGTCATGCAAGTTCTCTGAGCCTCGGTTTCCATGGCTGTGACAGGAGAAATACAGGGACCTTCCTTCAGTGAATTCTGGGGACCCAGAACTCATTATGGAGAACGCTGGGCTCAACCTCGCAGCCAGCGGCCGCTCCGTGTATTCAAAGCCCGATTCCTCTTACTGGCTCTGTGACCCAGGGCTGGTTGCTTAACCACTCTGTGCATAGGTTTCTTCATCTGTAAAACAGGGACGATAAAAGCATTCTCGTGCCATAGGGTCATTGGAAACTTAAATGGTTTAATTCATAGAGAATACTCAGTGAGTCCCTGGGACAAGGAAAGTGCCGTTTGTGTTGGTGGCTCTGATTATCACCATGCTCAGCAGCATGGTCACCGTGTCCTCTCCTGGGGCCCCTGGTGCATGTTGGGGCCTGATGCCACCTGAAACTAAACGGAGCTGAATGGTCAGCAGAGCATCACGGTCAAGGCTTGGCAGCCCCATGGGTTGAAGCAGGTGGCTGAGGGTGGTTTTTGCTTCCCCCAGGAGTTTTGGAGTGTCCAAGGCGGTTGGTCCTGAGCCCAGGCCTCTGCCCACTTGCCCAACTTCCTGTCAAGAGCAGGCAGGAGCTGATCCCCAGCCCCAGGCGCGAGAATCATCTGCAGCCCGAGGCTCAGAGGGGAGCATGGGCCTTCTGCTGCTGGGACAGATGGCGGGGAGTAGCAGCCCAGGTGCTGGGAATGGATGTGGGAGACGGCCCTCTGGACAGGCTGGTGGCTTCCTCACCCTGGGGCCGCTCAAGCCGCCGGCAGTTTCACTGCATGGCTACGATGCCACATGTCACATCAGAATATGACAGCCCAAGCTCAGCAGCTCAAGGAACAAGACGAATCAGAGGGTGAGGTAGTCGTCTTGGCCAACTGGCTTCTCCCACACACAGTTGGTATTTGAGTCAGATTGGCTGTGTGCTGGGTTTGACCCAAGTGGCCAGGTGGCTTCTGCTGTGGCCTGAGAGACATGGCAGGGGGGAGGGAGGAGCTACTGCCCAGCTGGTGTTTAGTTCCCTGTGGCTGGGCTGGAGGAGGGTCTATCATCCTGAACTGCCGAAGAAGACATGAGACAAGGGTTCTGGGTCCTTGTGCAGAGACACATGGTGCCTGGTGGAGTCGTTGGGGGGCCACCCCCTCCCTTCCACAACATCACACCTTTGTTACTTACCTGTGTCATCCCGGAGGTCCCTCTTCTCCTCATGGGGATGGCCACTAGAGCCAAGGAGGCCCAGGCTGAGGAATGGAGGTCTAGGTGAGGGTGAGGAACAGGGACATGAGTGTGTTGAGTGGTAACCCAGCTGCAGAGGGTGTTAAGAGCAGTTAGCCAGGTGCGCAAGCCTGGAGGGCCCTCAGGTGGAGGTCACAGCAGAGCGCAGACCAGGCAGAGGGCAAGCATGCGTGGAGAGACTGCAGGCCATCCGGTAAAGCAGACTGTAAGACAGGGTGGGATTTGGAGGCTGTGGGTTGTGGAGGCCTGCTAGGCTAGATTTTCCCTGGGGCTGGTGGGATGGGAAGGGCTCTTAGCTGAGGAGGGAAAGACCATAACTGGGTTGAGAAGGGCCGCTATGGCATTGGTGAGGAGAGGGGCTGTGGCCAATGTTGTCAGGCCTCTGCTATATCCCCTCAGAGCCCCGTACTTTTGTGCATAAGGACCCCAGAGTGCTTCCTTTTCCAAGAGCCTATACCTGGGTCTCCCACAGGCTGCTGGAGCTCCCCTTGCCTGTGCCCTGGGGGCCTCGAGGTTCCTGGGCATCTGTGTCCTCTGAGGGGCAGCCATGACTGCCAGGGGTCATGGTACAAATACCCTGGCCTCCTGCTCCTCGTGGGGACACTCTGGGGGTGACCTGACCTACACTGTCCCCAGAAATCCCCTCAGGGCTCAGCCAGGTTGTCCTCTGTGCGCCTTTTCTGGGCCTCACTGCCTTCTTGGCCTCCTTTCTGTCCTGGTCCCAACTCCCCAAGCTCTCCCTGGTTTTTCCCAGGAACATGCACTAATCACTTCTGCTCAGAACCTTGCCTCAGAGTCAACTTCTGGACACAACCTAAGACAGGTCAGTGAAGAAGCCAGGCTATCACTCAAAAAAAAGGGCCTTCAGGGGAAATGCGATGAGACAGGACCAAGGCAGTGGCTATCAGCTCAGCTAGGAGGCTTGGAGGCGAAGGCAGATGGGGAGGGCAGTGCTGAGGCCCTAATGGAACTGAGCCTGGAAGTCAGCACCTTGGACAGCACCAGCCAGGGTTGGCGCAGGGGGGGCAACTGGATTCTTTACCTTGGGTCTCCCCATTGGTTGGACCTCCAGGACCACAATGGGGTTTAAAAAATTGAGCATTTTACACCACTGCTGAAAATCAGGCTATTGTCTGATAAGTGCCATCCTGCCCAGGGGTTTGGGCCTCCTTCAGGAAGTTGCTGCTCTGTTCCTCCACACCCACCAGGCTAATCCTTGGCTCCATGGATAGGAACTGATAGGACTTTGGGTTTCCTTGTTTCCGCTTCTCCTGTAAATGGGATTGGAATTCTGGCTTGAGCTTGCCAAGACATAGGACTGATTGTTCAGGCATGAGGCTCTGAAGGTAGATAGATACCCTTTCCTGAGGACTTCCCAGAAAATGAATCTGTGAAGCCTTTGTTCACTGGGCCGTGACCCATCTGCCCAACATGGATGCTTTGCATTTGTCTGTTGACCCCTGGCTAGGCCCTGAGAACCTAGAGATGGCTCAGTCCCCAGGGTCATGCCTCGTGGAGGTAGTGTGGAGAGGAGACAGCTGGACAAAGAGACAACTATGATGTGTGTCATTTTGATGAGTTCTGGGAGGGAGGGCGTCATAGGGACTGTGACACCTCTGTGTGGCAATGGAGGGATGGGGAATGTGTCGGTGTTCCTTGAGCTGGTCTTAAGAGCTTAGCAGAGTTTTCCAGGCAGTAAAGGAAAGCAGAGGGCAGGGCGGCTGGAGGCGTTCGTCCCTAAAGAATGTGAAATGGCATAGTGAGCATGACGAATGGTAAATAGCAATGTGTGGGTTAAGTTTAAGCTGGCTAAGCTGGGGCTGGAAGTGTGGGTTTGGTCAGCAAGAACTCAAAACGCGTGCGTGTGCATTTGGACTTGACCCTGAAGGTGTAGCCATCCAACAAGAGTATTTATGCTGGAGTGCGATGGAGTCGGATTTTCAGTTTAGAAAGCTCTCTCCAGATCTGGAGGGAAGAGGAGACAAGACAGGGGAGCCTGGAGGTAGGAGAGCCATGGGGAGACTTGCAGACTTCCTAGGGGAAGGGAGAGGGCTGGTCCCAGGGTCTGGCCACGAGGCTATGACCAGAAGCATCCATCAGCCCAGATCACGTCTCCCTAATTTAGAAGAAAATGACAGGAAAGACACTTGTCACCTCTGCTCTTCTGGAAGGGAAATGAACTATTTTGAACCATGCCAAAGTTAGATTTTAAAATTTCTTCTTCATCTGTGTCTCATTTAGAGCACTAGAACTAGTGAGAACATCGTGCCGTAAATCAGGGCACGTCACAGGCTGTAGAGCGAGTCATCTCTGCACGAGCGCACAGTGTGCATTTATAATAAATCTAATTCTTTATCCTTCTGGGCTTTAGACTAGAGTAATTAGTAATTCCTGCTGATGCTGGGAAACCAGTGCTTATTCAGGGTTAATGCCAAGCAAGTTTGTTTGAACTGCTTTTGCTGTTGCTAATGGGTGTCACAGTGGGTTCTTCTGCCTGGTTGCAGAGGGGAAGCATCCCATTTATTTCCTTCTTGCCTTTTTCATAAACAGGGGCAGCAATAGTAATAAACGTCATTTGCTGAGTTCTTCCCCTGTCCCCCGGAGCTGCTGAGGGGGTCCTTGTGAAAGGATCCTCTGTCCCAGATGTCATCTGCCTTATGTGTTCTGAGGTCCTGGGACTGGTCTCATCGCTGGGTTTGCTCTGTGCCCACACTGTGTCAGGTTTCTACCCCATAAGCTGTTGTCGGTCAGGGACCACCTCTGCATCATACATGTTATTATTAGCTTAATATTTTTCTTTAAAAAACTGGCTCTCTACCATAAATGGAAAAGCAACAAATCAGGCCAAAAGTAAAAGGTTAACGGTAAAAATCAGTGTGGGGTTCTCTGCCCCAGCAGGATGTATAGGTTCCTGGGAAACCTCTGAATTGGGAAAATCGCATGCTGACACGGGCTGGTGGACAGAATGAGGCCGGGGCAGAGCTCTGGAAACCTATTCACCTTGAACCAGAGTGCTAACAAATATAGAAACAATTCTCTAAAAATCTAGCATAGTTAAAAAACACATGTTAGGGGTGCCTGGGAGGCTCAGTGGGTTGAGCATCTGCCTTCGACTCAGGTCATGATCTCGGGGTCCTGGGATCGAGTCCGCATCGGGCTCCCTGCTCATCGGGGAATCTGCCTGTCCCTCTGCATCTGCCCTTCCCCCCTGCTCGTGCTCCCTCTCTCTGTCTCTCAAATAAATAAAGTCTTAAAGAAACACAGGTTAAATTCCTAATAAATATTGGAGCAATTATATAATTTTCTCCGGTAAAACAGGGTGAAGGTTGTTTGATGTACAGGTGGAGACAAGTCCCAAGCACAGAAGAGAGACTTGCCCGCCAGACCCTTGCGGACTGAGCCAAGAGGAGGGAGGGCGGGAGCCAGCGAGTGAGCGGGCGTGGTTTCCTGTGCTGTCTTCCTTGGTGCCTTGCTGGGTTGAGCCGCTCGTGGTTTTTGTGTTCAGCGGCTCCCACTGCCTGGCACAAAACAGTCACACGCCAAGGAGCATCATGCCCGAGCCAGCCTGACTTTCCCTTTCTCCCGACGTCATTCCCTTGTTCGCGAGACGCACGTGATGCACTTTGCTTTGCAGCAACTGTGGGGAGGCAGGCAGCGGTGTTCTGTACAGGCTAGGGATGCTGTGGCAGGGCTGGGGGCAGGACTCTTCCTCCAGGCACCTGGGATGAGAAAGGATGGGAAGGAGAGGTTTTGTGAGGACTCTGGCATAAGCACACTCTTAGTTGTCTTCCAGAAGATCTGATAAAACCGCAGTCAAGCCAACAGCAGGGCTGCTTGGGGATTGGTCCAGACAAAAATGAGGGCAACAAGCCAAAATATTTCCATCCCCTCCCTCGAAAGGGTTGATAGTTGTGTTACGTGAGAAAACTTACTTAAGGAGACAGCAGTTGGCAGCTCACTCCCGCAGCGGGGTGGGGGGTGGGGGCTTTATCTAAGTGCAGGGGTATTGTGAGGATTCGATGAGCTGGGGTACGAAGGCGCAGACCGCAGAGGTGGCCATGGTGTTGAGGGGCCGTCCAGGTGGCACAGACTTGCTCACTCTGCTGAGCAAGCTGCTCTGCCTGTCTTTGTGCACCGAGTTCCTGGTGCGTTTCTAGATCCTTACAAATACATCCCCGTAAACACAGGAGACCCATGGCAAGGGACACATTCCCTCTGCTTTCCATCTTTGCTGGCTGAGTTCAGCTTTGAAGATGGGGCCCTCGTGGGTTTCTAATGTCCAGGTTCTGGGTGAAGGGACATGGATGAGAGCTCTGGTCCCAGCTTCCCTGGCTCCTATCAAGCCAAGCTCCTCTCTGGGCTCATGTTCCCCATCTTTAAAAAAAAAAACCCTTCCTTTTATGGCCTCAGGAGGCCTTTGCTGCCCTCGAGTCTCAGATCCCCCTGTGGCCAGCCGGCCAGAAGAAGGATGTCTTACGCCAGGGACGCGATTTCCTTTTGAGCAATTCCAGTCATGTCTCTTGATGGCCACGTTCCCCTAGCACTTCAGCGGCTTTTTTGAGGAAATGGACTAAGAGGCGTGGCCTTCACATTGGTGACTGGTAAACGTGTCTGGTTGGGCAGTGAGCATCTCTGCACCAACGAAAAGCATTCACTGCTCTTCTCTAATCCCCCAAATCTCCAAAAGCCAGAAGATTTTTTGTAACGTGTTTGGCAGCAAAACCTGACTTAAAGTGATGTCTTGAGTTGATCAAGAGTATTTATCCCTTCAGCATGAATTTTCGTATGTTTTGCTCCAGAAAGAGAAACGTGGTTCAGCATGGGGCACTGGCCCAGATCCTCGTGGCGAGGTCTGCAGTGTATGGAAGGCAGGGTGGGGAACTCCTCTGCTTTTGCTCACTCCCCCACCCCTGCGGGAGCCCAGCTCAGAGCGGGCAATCATGGCAGGGGAGCTGGAGACCGGCCTGGGGGTGTGGATGGTGGGGGGAGTGGGGAGCCAGTGTCTGGAGAGGTGTCTGTGGAGGCTGGCCCAGCCTCCACCCTGAGTCCACACAGCTGGAAAGCATCCAAGGCAGGCTTGAGATTTTGAGAACCCAGGCTCTTGGCGGCGGTGGCGGTGGTGGGGGGTGGGGGGGTGGGTCTTCCTCAGAAGCTGACCCTAAGACCAGACAGGAATGCAAGTGATTAGTAAAGATGTGCTCCCAGGGGACACTCAGTGGGGCACGGGGGAGGCAGGGCAGGGCAGAGCTGGGTGTGATTTCCAGTGAAAGTAGTTTCTGGCCTGAATCTGGCAGATTGTCCTCACAGAATAAGGCAGGCACTATGGTGATGGGCCTGGAGTGGGGGCTGGTCATCACCATGTCCAGGCCCTCCCCGTTCTCTTTGGGGGTGGGAAAGCAGCTCCAGGAGCAGGACAGCATCTTCTTTCCAGAGATTTCCAGGTGCAGGTGGGCAGAAACTTGCACACAGAGAACCCAGGCGAGGGGTTGAGGTGGGTAGGGCCTGGAGGAGCTTGGAGACAGGGAACAGGGAGTGGATGGAAAACAGTGTCCACAGTGCAGGCTTGGTGCTCAGTCCCAGGACACAGACTGGGGAAGGGCGGACTTAGAGAGGAACCAGGGCGTGGTGGTCTAACCTCTGTGTCCTCCTGGGTCCTGGCGGCCTGCCGGTGTCTCTGCCGGGCCTTCCTCAATGCAGAGGCCCTCAGAAGCCCTGTGGCCCTGCCTTACTTAGCCCCAGGAGGTGGGCCTCACCCCATCACATGTTGAAGATCACCTTCCCAAGCAGCTCATGCTAGCTCATGGGAGCCAGTTACCAAGCTTCTCGTCTTGTGAGCTGGTCCTTAACTTGGCAGTAGGTTGAACTCAGCCACAGTATGAGTATTCCCCCCCATGGAGATGGGCGGATGCTACTGTGCAGCCTCTCCTCCCTCTACAGTTCAGCCCCTGTCTTGGGTGGGCTCAGTCTGAGATTCTGAGAGCTCAGTATGACCGTGGATCTCTGGCTGGGGGCCTTGCCTCACGCTAAGACTCTGCACACCAGTTTTTCCCAGCACCGTGCATGGTGGGGTCTAGTCACTTAGGGGAGTCCCCTTTCTCTTCCTGAACCTATGGTCCCCTTTGGCTTTTCATGGACACAAGGCACTGGAAGTGGAGCAGAGAAAACACGGATTTTGGAGCCAGGCCGCTGGTGTAGGCTGTGTGACCTCAGACAACTTGCTAGACCTCTCTGGGCCTTGCCTTCCTTCTGGGAAATCTGAATTGGACCTCCCAGGGCTTCTAGGGAGGTTGGGGGAGACCGTGCAGGTGGTCACTGTGAAACAGCATGGCTATCTAGGGTCTAGCCGTGGCGGAGTGTCATTGATACTGGTGCTGGGGAAAATCAGCTCATTGTGGGGAAGGAAATGGATTCACGTGGCCACTTCTTAAGTGGAAGTTCACATCCCAGCCTTGGTCTGGGCACCGTTGGGAGGTGGTATGACAGACTAGGCTCTGAGTGGCTTCCTTAGCCTCAGCGACTGGGGCATTCAGGTGAGGGTCAGGCCCCTGTAGACAGGGTGTGTGACCTTGGGCAAGGTTGTTGACTCCTCTGGGGCTGTGCCCTTGTTGCACCCTCTCTGCGCTGGCCAGTTGGAGCAGGCCATCCCCGGCAAGGACCCCCTGATCCTCAGACCTCGGGAAGCTTCCTGGGAGCCAGCCTGCCCTCCTGGAGCCTTTCTTCTTGGACGTGACTGGGCATTCGTTTATCCCCTGACTGTGAACCAGAACAAGAATTGATGCCCATGGTGTTAGCATACAATAAAGCTTCAAGGAGCTGGTTAAATGCTAGGAGACAGGTCATAAATTTGGCTTTTCTTCCCGGTCAGAGCTTCCTCACTACAGACAGGGGGAAGCAAGACAGCAGCACCATACATTCTGCGGCAAACTTAATCTGGAAGGCAGTTTAATCTGGAACCACGGCCAGGACCGTGGGGGGCCCCTCGCACTGTTCGTGACCATGGACTGGGGTGTCACTCTGATTCAGCACTGGAATTAATTCTGTCATATCTGACTGCTTGCTTTTGGGGTTCCTTTTAATATCTGTTGTTGATTTCATTCATGGTTCCCCTTCTTTCTAGTCTTTTTGTGTGTGTGTGAGCATTTAATATTGTTTATTACTCCTTCCTTCTAGTTTTAAAACACATCTTAGAGAGGCTTGGTCGGGGGGGGGTCCTCATCATTTTTTTTTTTTTACCATGTAGGAGGGCCTGAGATTTACTATTAATTGACTCTTGATTATCTGATTTGAATCACACGTTATTTTTTTTTTAAGGGATGTGAAAATAAGCTTAGAAATGAACATAAAAGATGGGGTGTTGAAGTTAGAAAAAAGCAGTGTCACAGTCAGAAATTCGTGCTGCATCTGCCTGGTCATGGGGTTTTGAACCAGGATGGCAACTACAGCCTGCAGGCCAAACCCAGCCCACTGCCTGTTTTGATAACTATGGTTTTACGGGAACACAGCCACAGCTGCTCATTTCCAGACTGTGTGTGGCTGCCTCTGCACAATCATTGCAGAGGTGGGGACCTGTGACAGAAGCCGTGTAGCCCACAGACTCTCTCCATGTTGACTCTCTGGTCTTTTTCAGAGTTTGCCAACACTGATGTTTACAGTCAGCTTGGCTGGGCCGTGGTGCCCAGACATGTGGTCCGACATTATTCTAGATGTTCCTGCGAGGGCATTCTTAGACGTGATTAACATTGAAATCCGTAGACATTGAGTTAAGCAGATTACCTTTTATGATATGGGTGGGCCTCATCTAATTAGTTGATGGCTGGAATAGAATGAAGACTGACATCCTCTGGGCAAGGGGGAATTCTGCCAGAAGACTCACAAATTGCAACATGACCTCTTTCTGAGTCTTCAGGCTGCTGGGCAACCTTGCAGCCTTCGGACTTTTCAGCCTCCATAATCACATGAGTCAATTCCTTATTAGATTTCTTTCTCTGTATAAACATCTTACTGGTTTTGTTTTCCCTGACTCATAGGCTGACCCTTGAGTTAGAGGAAAGCATGTGGTTCAGGGTCAGATCATAATGTATCGAAAGACTGTGCCTATCCTAGGAGTCAGGCAGACTGGATCTGAATCCCAGCTCTGCCCCTTCCTGGTTGGGACTTGGAGCTGATCTCTTTACCTCTCAGGGCTCTCGTTCTGTTTCTGGAGCTTATAGCCATCTGCTGCCCACTTTGCAGGGTCCTCGTGCATGACTGAGACACTTAACAAGGGTTCTGGTGGCTGTTCTGGCCACTGTCAGTGTTAACACCGTAAATGAGTTGCCTGGCTTATTCATCCGTCTCTTGTGAATTTGGTTCAGTGGAGTCAGCCGTCCAGTCCTGTGAAACTCTGGCTGGCCCTGACAAAATGTGGTTTCTGAGCCAGAAAAGTGGAGGCCCTGACCTTTGGTGGTAGAGTCACAGGTGGCTTTGTGACCTTGGTCTCCTCTCTATCCCCCCGTCTCTCCTCCACAGAACCAAACAGGCCCCACGTCCAGAAGCTGGACACTGGGATATTGTCACTTGATATTGTGGCTGGATGATGGGAGCTTCAGGCCAGCTGTGTCCTGACTTCTTGCTATGAGTGAGTCTTGTAGAGAGGTGTCTGTCCAGGGCACAGCCATGACAGGAACCAGAGGCGAACAGAGGCAATGCAGGTCTCCTCCCAGGAGGCGCTTCCAGCCTTCCCTTCCAGTTACCCGCTGGATAAGCTCGCTGCAGGGAGAGATGGGACGAACGAGTGGCAGGTGCACGAAGAGGAAAGTAGAGGAGGTACTGCTGTGCTGGATGGCCTGGAAGGTATGAGTGCTGACCCGACACTGTCCTTTCAAGATTTCAAATTGTGGCTCCTCACCTGGCCTGCTCTGGGGCTTGATTCCTCATTTCCAAAGCAGGGGCACCAGTGCCCACCTCGGTGGCACTCCATGTCAGGGGAGGAACTAGGATTGTGGGTGACCCGGGCCGAGGATCCTCCTTCTCAGCATCCTGCCTATGCTGTCCCCACGTAGGTTGGGCACCTGGATCTTCTCCCTCCATACCTGGCATGCCTATGAGGTCATAACCTCCTTCTGGTTTCAGCTGCTTACTGGGTCTTTCGGTACTGAGCCCTGCGGGGGGGCTCACATCCAGTAGGAGATGCGCAAACACACCTAACGGGCCACTGACCATTAGAGGTGAGGGTGGCAGAGAAGGGGGTGGCTGTCATCACTGGGGGTGTGGACAGGTGTCACGAGGAGGGCAAGGCGGGGCATGGCCCTATAGACCAGCTGTGTGAAACTCAGATGCACAGTAGGGAAGCTGCTCCCATTTCTGTCTGGCTGGAGCTGAGTGTGGGAGAAGGGGCAAGGAGCCTGGGATCCTGGCAGGGGCAGCCTCCTGGGAAGGTCTCCGGCATGAGAGCCCCGGGCCCCCTTGGCCTGGTTGCAAATGGCAACACTCAGGATGTAGTTGCTGAGTTAGTTGGAAGGAACTGTTCAGGATTTCCTGATCTTCATTTGAGCACTGAGGTATTGAATGTCGAGCCATCGTTCTCCCACTTAGGTCTTTTATTCATTCAACAAACATGTATGGAGTCCCTGCTATGTGCCAGACCTGTTCTAGGCAATGGGCTTGCGGCAGGGGCCTGGCAGACTCCTCGTGGCTCTCCAAGCGCCACGGGAGCAGAGCAGTCAGTAGGGTTCCTATGTGGGTCCCATTAGCCAAGAGCCAGGCTCTGGGCCCAAGAGGAGGGTAGGGGGGCCTGCTGTGCAGGTGGGAAGAATGCAGGCTGGCCATCAGAGCTGAGCGTGAATCCTGCTTTTCCATGTGACTCCCTGATGACCTCGGGCAGGTGACCCGACCTCTTGGGGCTTGTTCCTCTTTTTATGAATGGAGTCTGAACTTGATTTCTTGAAGGCCTGGCCAGCACCTACCTCCACGATGCCATTCCTTCTCTGCTCTACATAGTCCGTTCTGTCTTCTGACACTGCCATTGGGAGTGCTTTGGAATGCTGTCAGGGAGCATAGAATAAAGTCGGGGTGCTGCAGGCTTCATGGGGATGGCCCTATCCTCACACCGGAAACACAAGGACCATGTGGTTGGGCAGGTGTGAATACCTCTGGCAAGCCCACATTTCCCTGAGCAGCCGAGCCAGCCACTCCCTGGACTGGTCCCCAACCCCACGTCCCGAGGCCATGAGCACCCGAGGGCCAGGCTCCGTCTTGTTCCTCTCCCTCCGGCACACAGCAGGTCCGCAGGAAGAGCTTGTGGAAACACGTGCGGATGGAAGAGTTCCTCCTGCTGGGAGTGTTGGCAGCTGACCGTGGCAGTAGGCCACCTCTCCCCTCCGTGACAAGTGTGGTGGGTGAGGGCTGTAGGCCACTGGCCGCTGTTTGCTTCCTCACACTCCCAGGCCCGGCGGACAGACCCAGTGGGTCCCCGGGATGGAGCCTGCCAGGAAAGGAGGTGATTGGCCATGGCCCCGCGGGCACCGTGGCGAGGGCTGGGTGCCTCCTGGCTCCTCGGTTTGGCTGCAGGGATCAGAGCCCGGCTCTGAGAGATGGTCCACCCCACCCCGGCTGCAGAGACCCCCAGGCACACTCAAGTATTGATTCTGAGGCCCTGTTCTCCCACATGGGATTGGCCCCCACAGATCCCGCTCCCTGCCGTCTTGGTTGGTTTGGGCTGCCCTGACGAGGCCTGGCAGGCTTGGTCAACGAGCACTGATTTCTCACAATGCCAGCGGCTGGAAGCCCGTAGTTAAAGTACCAGCCAGCTCTCGGTGAGAGCTCTCTTCCTGGCTTGCACACGGCTACCTTCTTGCGGTGTGCTCACAGGGTACAGAGAGAAGCCAGCCCTCCCATTTCTTCCCATTAGAAGAGCGCTAATCCCCTGAGGGCTCCACCATAGTGACCGGCTTACCTCCCAGAGGCCCCACCTCCCAATACCATCCCGCTGGGGGTTAGGGTCTCAACATGTGAATTCTGGGGGGATACCAATGCTCAGTCCACGGCACCTGGGATCTGATGCTGGAGCAGCTTCAGAAATGCCAGGCTGTGCTGCTCTGTGAGCGATGGGCAGGGACGAGCTTTTCTCAGGGTTCCTGTATCCTCCAGACAGGAAGTTTCAGCGGCTTGGGCTGCCCGGGGTTCTGTTCCTGCACAAAGGCAGAGAGAGGGTTTTGCATTTGCTTGGAAGCCAAAAGCCACAGGTTCACACACTGGGGCAGGTGGCAGAGGTGAACACGTGGGGTTCCTGAGCCTGTTCTTAATGACCATGGGGAGGGAGTGGCTGAGCTTCTGCCCTGGGCACAGAGTCTTCCCATCAGCTCACTAGGGCTGGGGAGGGTGGGCTCAGGGCAGCACAGCAGGCTACTGTAGGGACCCGACAGAGAAGGAAAGCCCTTGATCTACCCCGAGCGGCCTCTGCCTTCCGGCACACAGCCCTGCCACATTCTTCCTTTCATCCTCAGACCACCTGTGATGAATGAGCACAGGAACAGCGAACGCCGTCTTTAGAGCCTTCTGGGTCCCAGGCTTGTGCTAAATTCTTTACCTATACTAACTGAAGTCTTCCCCAGGACAGTCCTAGAGCTGGAGACTTGCATCCCCAAGGCCCAGAGGAAGAAATGGGCACAGAGAGGCCAGCTAGGTAGCTAGGCAGGGCTGGAGTTGGGATTTGAACCTACAAAGTCGGGCTCTGAGGTCTTAGCATTGGCCATTTGTGAGTGAAGAAGTAGACTTTCTGAGGTGAGGTCATTGTCCTGGGTCTCGTGCAAGGTGTGGCAGCTGGCAGGGTTGCCCTTCCCACCCCCCTGCCTCTCTTGCAGAACTCTACACACAGGGCACAGTCCTGTCCCTGAGCCTTTGCACACCCAGCTCCTCTGCCTAGAGTGTCTTTCCTCCCCAGCAGTGTGAAACCCCACCAACGGTCCAGGCCTATGCACAGGGCCTGCTTTGAGGGGTCTTTGCTGGGATCCCCAAGGTATACCTCACCAACACTGCTTGTTCCGTTTGGCGTCTGTTTCCCCAGCGGGAATGCAGTTTCTTAAGGACGTGCGTTTTTTGCTTACTAAACTTCCCCTCCGCATGGATAGCACAGGCCTGGCACGCAGTAGGGCTCTCAGTGTTGGTTGAAGAAATGAGCCAGTGCCAGGTGAATGCATCTCGGCTTCTCCTGTGCAGGGCTCAGCCACAGGAGGAAGTGAGTGTCTGGCAGGCCCTGGGACAGGATGTGAACCCATGTCGCCGGGTTGTTCCCTGCCTGACAGATGATGTGTGTAAGATGCACGGCATGTTACTGGCACTCGGTGGGCACCCAATCAGTGCTAGATAGGATTCTTTTGAAACTTCAGTGAAGCGGATGTGACCTTTATTGAGGTTCTCTGATGTTCTAGAGCCTGTACATGTGTTACTGTTATGGGCTGAACCGTGTGTCCCCCCAAGATTCATATGTTGGGTCCTAACCCCAGCATCTCTGAACGGTACTGTGTCCTTCTCCAGAGCTGGTGCCAAGGGGGTGGACTTAGTTTCACCTGCAAGCCGCTAAGCTCAGAGGGTGCCACCCAAATCCTTCTGTAGAATGTATGTATATGCCTGGCCTGGTTACCGAGCCCTTTTTCACCTGCATTTCATTTGATGCTGACCACACCGCACAAACGGGGGAATCTGAGTGGGTGCCGACCCCGGCATGGTGCAGGGACGGTGCTCCCTTGGCAGCCCTGTGCCAGGCGCCCTCCTGTCTTCCCTCAGCTCACTGGCGGTGGAAGCCACCTGGTTGGTCCACACAGTGCCAGCCAGGTGTGTGGCAGCTGCCGGGCACCTGGCACAAAGCAGGTGACGCTCCTGCTCCGGAGCTGTCCATCACGGGGAGCCACAAACAGGGGAACACCTCGGTGCCAGGTGGGGTGCTCTGATTGCCGGAAATGGCATGGGGCACTGGTCCCAGCTAGGGCCTGGAGACCGGGCAGGAGCCACAAAGCCAGATCCGTCACTGTTAGCCTGGGAAGCTGGGAAGCAGGAAGCCTGCAGTGCCCCTGGACAGAACAGACCAACTGCAGGACCTCGGGCCACGTGACCACTGCCCAGTTCCGGGTCTCTTCTCTTTATGAGCATCCGATTGGCCCGTGCAGGTCATGTGGCAGCCAGGAAGCCCGTGATTGGCCGAGCCCGTGATTGGCCGAGCCCACATGCCTGCGTGTGGCTGAGGGCGCTGAGACGGGTCTGGCTGCCACATTTCTGCTGAGGGCGTGCGGTGGGGGTTCACCCCAAATAGGAAGGGGACACCCACAGAGCAGCCAAAAGGACATCAGACGCTCATCACTCCCACTGTGCATCCCCCAGTGCGCTTGGGGTGAAGGGTACTGACATGGGGTTGTGCCTCGGTGCCTATGGCTCCCGCGATCCCCTCTACCAGGAACACCCTCCGTGTTCCTCGGAGCCCAGCCCTGCAGCCCTCCTCCACGGAGCCCTCCTCAGGCCCACCAGGCCACCCCTTCACTCCCACCCGCAGCAGCAGCAGCAGCAGCAGCAGCAGCCGCCGCCGCCTTCCTCCCATGGCTGTTTGCCCAGTCGAGAAAGCCCCGGCTTGGTAAACAGGTGATGATACATTCACCTAAAGTATCTGATTAGTGACATTCAGCCTCGTGTTCAGTGAGCTCCTAGTGCGGCGCAGTCCTGGTGCCAGGAATGTTGGGAAAGTCTCTACAGGTCAGATGTGCATTGGTCCAGACATTATCCGCAGCTGGTATCGCCCTGTGTGGCCATGGCACTTCATTTTACCAACTTGTTTTCTTGGTTAGTAAGTTTGTTTTTGCTCTGTTCATACAATCTTCTGGGCCCCGGAATTCCTCACTTCTATCTGCAGATCAGGTGCTCAGCCACCAGAAGTTCCCTTTCCAGACCTAAGCAGGTGGAAGCCAGAGGTGGGCATTGGGAAGCCGTGTCCCTGTGGCTCCCGGGCAGAAGCTGACACCTTGCTGAACAAGGCTGGTCCTTGGGACGAGAAGTTGCTCAGGCAGCTCCGAATCCCAGGCTGGGCCATCTGAAAGCCTTGCTGCCTGTTGGGTTGCTGGGAGGGAGGGGACGCTCTTGATGCGCGCAGAGCAAATGATCTTCTCACCTTTGTCGCCGGTGGATCATGCTCATGGAAGGAGACACTGGCAGTGGGGCTTGGCGAAAAATAAGCCATTTGTTGTGGCTGTGTGCCAGCCTGCGTGTTGTCACACAACCTGTCCTTGGGAAGTCTCGCCCACCTGTCATGGGGGTTGAACATCTGTGTCCATATGCGTGTGAGACAAAATTATCCAGACCCTTGATAACACAGTTCCCCAGGAGAGGCAGCATGAATGCATGGAAGAAATTGGGGGCTCTAGATTACAGTGGGTTGACCAGTGTCCTCCCAAATTTGAATCCACCTAAAACCTCAGAACATGACCTTACTTGGACCTTACTTAAGATGAGGTCATACTGGAGTCGGGTGGGCCCCGAATCCAATGACTGGTGTCCTTAGAAGAGGAGGGAGAGGCAGAGACTGGAGTGACACACCTACTAGCCATGGAAGGCCAAGGGCTGCGGGGCCACGGCCAAAAGCGAGAAGGGCAAGGATGGGCTTTGCCCTGGAGCCTCCAGAGGAAACCAGCCCTGCTAACATTGGCCTTCTGGCCTCCAGAACTGTGAGACAATACATTTCCATCGTTTCCAGCCTCTGTATTTGTAGTGGGAAAGACACAGGCCTGGCCTGGCCCAGCCCAGCCCAGCCTCTAACTTGTCGACCCCGGTTTTCTTCCTCTGCAAGTGAGGTGTTAGACACAGGGCTGGGGGGGGGGAGGGGTGAGGGGAGAGGGGAGAGGACGGCAACACCCCTTTGCTGAAAATGGCCAGATAGAGAGTACATTTTGGATTTTGCGGACTAAAATACAGTTGCATAGTTTGCTTTGTTATCATTGTTTGTTGTTTGATTTAAAACCCTTTACAAATGCAAATGACATTCTTTTTTAGGGGTGGGGGTGGGCAGAGGGAGAGAGAATCTGAAGCAGGCTCCATGCCCAGTGCAGAGCCTGACAGGGGGCTTGATCTCTTGATCCTGAGATCATGACTTGAGCCAAAATCAAGAGTCAGACTCTTAACTGACTGAGCCACCCAGGCGCCCTGACAAATAAAAAGAGCATTCTCAATCATGGATTGGTTTTGGCCTGCTGACCTCAGTTTGTTAGACCCTGGATTTGAGGCGTGAGAGCCCCGGCTCCACGCACAGCCGTCCTGGACCAAAGGGTCCTGGGTTCTGCTGTCAGCCGCGTGCTGATGGAGGAACCAGCCTGGAGCCCCCCAGGCCTCTGTTTTTGCCACCTGTCAGTGCGGATAAGGGCTGGTCTTCCTGAGTGAGAACCACCAGCTCTGGGCAGGTGCGTACGTGCCTGTGTCCATGCCTAGGGCCCGTCTGTCTTGTTCACACTTCACTCCCTAGTGCCGGACACAGAGCCTGGCACGTGGCAGGAGCTCAAGGGAGAGTGTCTGAAGAAGGAAGGAAGCTTTCCAGAAGCTCTGTCTGGGTCAGGGGCACTCAGCTCCCACATCCACAGCAGCGCCTTCCATGCTGTCATTGTCCCTTCGGGAGGGAAGGTCATCTGGCCCAGTCACCTCCGTAGTGTTTGACGACGGAGGAGAAGACGACAAAGTGAGGGATGCCTGATGGGTGTCTGGGCTAGTGGGGTGATTTGATCTGCATCCCGCAGAAGGGCTGGGGTCCAGCTTCAGTCCCTCAGATGCGGACTCTAGAAAAGAGGGAGAGGATTTCTAAAAGCAGTACGAGCTGTTCCTGGGAGCACGGAGTTCCACGTCAGACCCAGATCTGAATTCCAGCTTTGCTGCCTGGCAGCTGTGTGACCCTGAGTGAATGTCCTAGCCTTGCTGGGTTTCAGCCTTCTCTTAAGGAGGGCACCACAAGCCTCCCATCAGGTGTGTCCTGATGACAGGGTCAGGAGCAGCCAGGCCTGTGGGGGTGCTCTCTGTTACAATAGCTCTGTTGCCTGGTGGGCTCTGAAGGATAAAGCCTCACATTTTTGCCAGGCCCTCTCACCTTCCAGGGTGGGTTTGTGTCCCCTGTCCCCTTGGATCCTTCCCATCTTGGCCCTGGGTGAGGGTTGCTCTGGTCAACCCTGTTTTACAGATGAAGAAACAGAGGCTCGGCAAGGGAGTGGACGTACGTGAGGCCACAAGGCAAGGTGCGGGGCAGAAGGGGGACCGCAGCCTGGTCCTCCTCCCGCCCCTCCCCCCCTCCAGAATCACTGCCTGCTCGAGGCCCTGTCTGGATTGGGCCACATGGGCCGGAGCCAAGAGAAGTCTCCATCATCTCAGATCAGTGGACTGAATGATAGAAATCCATCTGGAACGCCACCATTTGAGGCCTGGTGACTCCACTGAGCCCTTCTTTGATGGCTGCTCCATGCCCCCACCTTCCTTCTCCCCCCTCCTCCCCTTCCTTCCCCTCCCTTCCCCTCCCTGGGCACACACAGCCCAGATCCCATCCTTGATTAGATTCTCCTGATTTTAATCAGAATCTATCCCAAGACAGCCTGTTTGATTGCCCTCACATAGGAGGCATCTTTGAATTATTGCCCTGGGGCTGAGGCCATGGGCTGGGGTCCCTGGGGGCCCCCGAGCTTCTGCAGGAGAATGTTTACCCAGAAGCTGGCACAGCATCCAGAGGGAGCCAGGCAGGCTGGGGCCTAGAAACGGGTACCGTTGAGCTGCCCCTGGGATTTGAGGAGCTGAAACTCATTGTCAGTGTTTTGCAGGGAGGGGGTGGGGAGCGCCAGGAGCCCCAGAAAGGGGGGTGATTCTTAGAAGAGTCTAAGGCCCGAAGCCTGCATCAACAGGTATTAGAATCCGAGGAAGGGCCATGCCCTTAATTGACGTATCCCAGAGAATGGGTGTGAGTACTTTGTCCATGGGGCCTGGGCATCCCTGAGCTCTTCTTGTTTTCTTCAGTTTTGTCAAAAGCAGTATCCCTTTCCATTCCCTCCCTCCCCTCCTCATCCTTGATGACGTCTTTATGGGGAACCCAGGAGCTCATCCGGACAGGGGTCGTGGAGGCAGCAGAGAGAAGCGGAATATGGCTTCGAGCACTGTGTTGTGGCTACTGGAGGGCATGGCTTAAGGGTCTTGGCAAACAGGCCTCCAAACAACGAACCCTGGAATCGGTCTGGCATATGCACCCCTCTCTAGACTCTGGCAGGCATGCAGGGGCAGAGCCTGGCGGGCGGGCTTCCTGTGGGCACCTGGCTCCCAGGAGGAAGGGGAAGGGACATGGCAAGAGAGAAGCCTGGTTGGGGTGCCAGGGGACTCAGCCAGGGCTCCCAGTTCCTTCTGGAGCCAGCAGCCAATCTGCTGTGTGAGAGAAGCCAGGCTGGAAGGGGAAGGGAGTGGACAAGGCTGGAGGCAGGGGTGGTGAGCGCTCAGCTGAGCTGAGGCTGGGGGGTTCCCCGAAGAGCATGTTAGGGGCCTTTAAGATGAGAGAAGGGATAGGCTGTCCTGCTAGCTTGGCTGTGACATTTCCACTGGGTTGCATTCAGACCTGGGTTTGAAGCCGGGCTCTCATTCTTGGTAGCTGTGTGACTTTGCCAAGTTGTCTGACCTCCTGAACCTCCGTGGTAGGGTTGTTGCATGCGTGTGTCTTGAGGGAGGTGGAAGGGCACTGGGCTGACTCTGGCTTTGAGGCTGGGCTGATGGGTGGACATGACAGAGGAGTGGGTTTATTTTAGAGGATGGTAGGCTCAGTGCTGGATGTGTTGTATTTAAACTTCTAGTGAGGGGGCACCTGGAGGACTCAGTCAGTTCAGCATCTGCCTTCAGCTCTGGTCATGATCTCGGGGTCCTGGGATTGAGCCCCGCGTCAGGCTCCCTGCTCAGTGGGGAGTCTGCTCCTCCCTCTCCCTATGCCCTTCCCCTGCTCATGCTCGTGCATGCGCTGTCTCTCAAATAAATAAATAACCTTTGAAAACAAGAAAAACAACAACCTCTGGTGAGAAATTCAAATAGAAAGGCCCAATGTGGCAAGCAGGGATTAGAACAAAAAGCTGAACCTGAACTTGGGGTCCCTATCCCTTGTTGTATGGATACCAGAGCTGAGTGCTCTGTGTGGGCCAGGAAGGCAGACCAGGATAAGAAGAGGAAACTGGTAGGGGAACACTTGGGGGAAGAAGGTCTTTATCACCGCAGCCACCTGAAGTCGGAATGGGTTGTGCAAGGAGGTAATGAGTTCCCCATCATGGGAGGTATGAGAGTTGGCTGGAGGTCTACCTAGGGGGCTGTGGAGAGAGGGCAGCAGAGAGGGCAGGACTGGATCACCTTCAGGTGCCCTCCTGTGTGTCCAAATCTCTCAAAGCCTTGGCATCTGCTGGTCTCGGCACGGGATTCCGGGCACAGAGGTGCTTTCCAAAGTGTAAGGTTCGCCCTGGTCTGCACATGCTTGAGCCTTGGCTAGACAAGCTTATCAAGGTGTTTTTTTTTTTTTTTTTCTTTTTGAGCAGAAACACTAAAGCAGGCACAAATTTGCCTTTAAAATCAGATGCTGAGTGTTTGCCAAGTGCAAATGGATTTAAGCACCTGGAAGTCGAACCTTGAGACGTGTCTTGTGTGGCTGGTTGTTTCCGAGGGCCTCTGAGCCTCTCTCGGGCTGTCCTGGTGGACCCGCTGGCACTGGTGGGCATGGGTCATTCGGGAGTCATCCTGTCCTGGGTGTTTGGCTCTGGGCGAGGGACATGCAGCCGGTCCTTGAACACATGGACAAGGGAGTGTCCATCAGCTCTGTGCCAGGACAGGACTTTCTGTCTATTGTCCTGGCATTTCATGACCCTGGCTCCCCAGATACCTGCACTGGTTGCTATCACCTCCAGTCCCATCATTGTGAGCATGAATGAGGTGGTCCTTCGGCCACTGGGAGAGTGGCCTCTCGCTCCCAGAGTCACGGCAGCAGGCTGATAGAGGAGGCTGACAGCTCGTGCCAAGCCTCAGACAGTCCTGGGCAGGAAGTACTTTCAGATGAGGTCCCCGAGGCTCAGAGGGCTTAGGGGACTGGGCTGTGATGTGGTCCTCCCTCCATGCTGCAGGGCCTCGTTCTGGATGACACTGGTGCAGGGCCTTGTGAACACTCGTAGCTCACTGCGAGTGCCTTTCCCTGCCTTCTCTGAGCCTTAGCTTCCTCATCTGTACAATGGGAGGAACGCCTGCCGCTTTTGCGAGGCTCTCTGAACTTGAAGTGAGAGCCAGATGCTGGCTCTGCGTCAACTCCAAGTGCCTGTCGCCTTCTTGGAGACTAAAAGGGACGGTCGTCTTTGCCTGGTGCTCCCCTGTGGCCTCCTGCTTTCCGTCTAACCACCCTTATCCCAGTGGAGAGCAGAGCTGCCCGCATATTCGTTTCCACAGGAGTTCCCTCTGCGCACGTGGACGGAGCATTCCCACACCCAGCTCAGATCTTCGGAGACCTAGCGCTTCTCCTAGGGGTAGAAAGTAACACAGGGCACTTCTGAGTAAATCCTGAGTAACTTACAGTGCGGACTCGTTCTAGCTCCAGGGCGGAGCAGGACAAAGACATCCCAGGCAGTGTTTCACTGCTTTGAATGTTGATCTGTCAGACCGCACGCCGCACCCACATTCGGGCACACGCACGCACATTCGCAATTTAGAGTGCCGTCCTGAGCGTTACTCGGTCAGCTTGGGCCCCATGGGCCTGTTTCTTGCTGTTCGCTGGCAACATGGCGTTGACTGCAGAGCCGCGGGTGACGATTCTGAGATTCTGATGCAGGTGGATGAAACCCGTAGGAGGGACGGAAGAGGAGAGCAGGGGCCCGAGGGCTGGTGGCGGCTGGAAGCTGGCTGGTCCCGGGGGGCAGTCTGGCTCTGCCTCCTGCTAGCTGCGGTGCCGGCCCAGTCACTCCTCTTCTCGGGCCTCAGCATCTCCACCTGCCAACAAGAGGATTGCTGGGATGTCTACTTTTAAAGATGCAGGTCACGCAAGAGCCCACAGGGGAGATCTGAGTCAGCTTTGGCAGTCAGGAGAGGACCTGACAGGAGAGGACCCAAGGGCCAAGCTCTTGTGCAGGCCGGGTAGCCAGTGAGGGTCTCCTCCATCCATGAGGGAGAGCACCAAGACGAAGAGCCACCAGCGTCCCGCCCCCGGCAATGTGGTACTGGGGTCATCCGTGGGGCTCCAGCCGCAATAGATTCAAGTGAATCCCCCATCTGAAGGCCCTGGCTTTGACCCCAAGCTGCTGTATAAACGGGGAAGGGGGGCTTCGGCTCCAGCTGGTGTGAGTGTTAGTATGCGTGTGTGTTCATGCTGTTTATTCTGGGCAGGGAAGAGCAGGAAATCTTTTTTTAAAATTTTTATTTATTTTTAAATTTCTTTTCAGTGTTTCAGAATTCGTTGTTTATGCACCACACCCAGTGCTCCATGCAATGTGTGCCCTCTATAATACCCACCACCAGGCTAACCCAACCTCCCACCCCCCTCCTCTCCAGAACCCTCAGATTGTTTCTCAGAGTCCACAGTGTCTCATGCTTCATCTCCCCTTACAAGTTCCCCAACTTACTTCTCTTCTCCATCTCCCCATGTCCTCTGTGTTATTCCTTATGCTCCATAAATAAGTGAAACCATATGATAATTGACTCTCTCTGCTTGACTTATTTCACTCAGCATAATCTCTTCCAGTCCTTTCCATGGTGCTACAAAAGTTGGGTATTCATCCTTTCTGATGGAGGCATAATACTCCATAGTGTATATGGACCACATCTTCTTTATTCATTCATCTGCTGAAGGGCATCTTGGTTCTTTCCACAGTTTGGGGGACTGTGGCCATTGCTGCTATGAACATTGGGGTACAGATGGCCCTTCAGCAGATGAATGAATAAAGAAGATG